>NC_048574.1:6960175-7022675 GCF_013265735.2 Oncorhynchus mykiss | reverse complement strand
CTCTGTGGCCAGCAGACAGACCGGCAGCCAGACCGGGTGGGGGGGGAATGAACACGATGGCAGCCAGACCGGGTGGGGGGGGAATGAACACGATGGCAGCCAGACCGGGGGGGAGAATGAACACGATGGCAGCCAGACCGGGGGGGGGATGAACACGATGGCAGCCAGACCGGGGGGGGATGAACACGATGGCAGCCAGACCGGGGGGGGGATGAACACGATGGCAGCCAGACCGGGGGGGGGAATGAACACGATGGCAGCCAGACCGGGGGGGGGGGATGAACACGATGGCAGCCAGACCGGGGGGGGGGGGATGAACACGATGGCAGCCAGACCGGGGGGGGGGATGAACACGATGGCAGCCAGACCGGGGGGGGGGATGAACACGATGGCAGCCAGACCGGGGGGGGGGATGAACACGATGGCAGCCAGACCGGGGGGGATGAACACGATGGCAGCCAGACCGGGGGGGGGGGGGGGGGGGTGAACACAATGGCAGACAGAGAGCTGGTTTCAAGTGCAGGCTGCAGAAGGTGTTTTAATGTAAAGGACCACAGGAGGAGGCAGGTAGCTGGGTCCAGGGGCAGGGCAGAAGGTCATACACAGGAGGAGGCAGGTAGCTGGGTCCAGGGGCAGGCAGTAGGTCATACATAGGAGGAGGCAGGTAGCAGGTCATACACAGGAGGAGGCAGGGCAGAAGGTCATACACAGGAGGAGGCAGGTAGCTGGGTCCAGGGGCAGGCAGTAGGTCATACTCAGGAGGAGGCAGGTAGCTGTGTCCAGGGGCAGGCAGAAGGTCATACACAGGGTTCAAAAAGTCAACAGTACAGGCAGGGAAAAGGCTAATAACGTCGTCTGGCAGATCAGGCAATAGGTTGATAACAGGAAATCTGATAGGCTAAGGTACATGCAGAGAATAGGCAAAGCGTTGTTAGTGAGGCAGGACAAACTATCATCCACGGGAGGATTAAATTATGGGAAAACCAGCACTCCGAATAGAAGTGTGTCACAAAACAAACAATACCTCACAATGATGGGGTGCAAAGAACTGAACTAAATAGTGTGTGATAATGACATACAGGTGTGTGATCAGAATTCAGGTGATTGAGATCTGGAGAGTGATCTATGAGTTTGAGAGTGTGGGCTTGAAAGTGAGCTGTGTTCAGGGGATCTATGTGTTTGAGAGTGGCCTGGAAAGTGGGCTGTGTTCAGGGGATCTATGTGTTTGAGAGTGGCCTGGAAAGTGGGCTGTGTTCAGGGGATCTATGAGTTTGAGAGTGTGGCCTGGAAAGTGAGCTGTGTTCAGGGGATCTATGTGTTTGAGAGTGTGAGCACAGTATTCATACACAGTATTTTAATTGTAATAAATTAAGACTTTATTGTATTAATCTCCTATTTGCATATTGCATGTAATTAACTGGTCTAAAAAAAAATGATGTGTTCAGGGGATCTATGTGTTTGAGAGTGGCCTGGAAAGTGGGCTGTGTTCAGGGTATCTATGAGTTTGAGAATGGGCTGGAAAGTGGGCTGTGTTCAGGGGATCTATGTGTTTTGAGAGTGTGGCCTGGAAAGTGGGCTGTGTTCAGGAGATCTATGTGTGTGAGTTGTAAGCAGACGTTACAGGGAGGAGCGAGAAGAAGATCAAAGTGTGTGTTGAGTTAAGAAACATGAGCTAGGATGATTAATAAAGGAAGCTATTTACTCTGCACTTCCCCCTCCTCCGCCACATCCTGGATTTCCTGTCTGGATTTCCTCCCTCTCCTCTCCAATCTCCCTGGATTTGGTAATAGCTCTCCAGGTCTGGATTTCCTCCCTCTCCTCTCCAATCTCCCTGGATTTGGTAATAGCTCTCCAGGTCTGGATTTCCTCCCTCTCCTCTCCAATCTCCCCGGATTTGGTAATAGCTCTCCAGGTCTGGATTTCCTCCCTCTCCTCTCCAATCTCCCTGGATTTGGTAATAGCTCTCCAGGTCTGGATTTCCTCCCTCTCTTCTCCAATCTCCCTGGATTTGGTAATAGCTCTCCAGGTCTGGATTTCCTCCCTCTCCTCTCCAATCTCCCTGGATTTGGTAATAGCTCTCCAGGTCTGGATTTCCTCCCTCTCTTCTCCTTTAACTTCAGCTCAGTGATCAAGCCTCCATCCATTCCAAATGTGCTTTATCGGACGTGTTTTTCAAAGCTTCAATATGTTCGTCTTTCTGGTCCTGGGATGGACACCATATGAGACCATCTCAACATAAACATTACAATCACTTTTCCATCCTACTCTTATCTTCCCCGTGGCGACAGGAGACTCTTTATAAAGTTCGTCCCTGACGGCCTTGACTGACTGAACGGTGTCTTTCGTCATGCTACCCAGTGAAAGTAACCCCCTCTGCTTTACTTTCTTATCATGTCCCACAAAACACCAGTCTCAACGTCAACAGTGAAGAGGCGACTCCGGGATGCTGGCCTTTTAGGCAGAGTTGCTCTGTCCAGTGTCTGTGTTCTTTTGCCCATCTTTTATTTTTATTGGCCAGTCTGAGATATGGCTTTTTCTTTGCAACTCTGTCTAGAAGGCCAGCATCCCGGAGTCGCCTCTTCACTGTTGACGTTGAGACTGGGGTTTTGCGGGTACTATTTAATGAAGCTGCCAGTTGAGGACTTGTCTGTTTCTCAAACTAGACACTCTAATGTACTTGTCCTCTTGCTCAGTTGTGCGCCGGGGCCTCCCACTCCTCTTCCTATTATGGTTAGGGCCAGTTTGCGCTGTTCTGTGAAGGGAGTAGTACACAGCATTGTACGAGATCTTCAATTTCTTGGCAATTTCTCGCCTTCATTTCTCAGAACAAAAACCTGTTCACACACCTTTGTGGGACATGATACGAAAGTTCCTTAGATGTCGTGCACATCGTGAAACATTGTGTATTGTTTACAAATATGCATAGGCCTCCGCCCCATGTCTTACCAGAGTTCTGTTCTGTCCTGCCGATAGAGTGTATAACCCGCCAGCTGTATGTTCTTAAAGTCGTCGTTCAGCCACGACTCGGTGAAACATAAGATATTACAGTTGTAAATGTCCTGTTGGTAGGATATACGTGCTTTCAGTTCATCCCATTTATTTTCCAGCGATTGAACATTAGCTAGCAGGCAAGGGCAGATTAGCCACTCGTCGTCTGATCCTCACTTTCCGCAAATCACAGGGATCTGGGCCCGGTGTTTATAGTAGTATATCCCTCCTGTCCAACTCATTGAAGAAGAACTCTTCGTACAATTATTTTTTAGCTTTTTATTTAACTAGGCAAGTCAGTTAAGAACATTCTTATTTACAATGACAGCCTAGTGGGTTAACTGCCTTGTTCAGGGGCAGAACTACAGACTTTTACCTTGTCAGCTCGGGGATTTGATCTAGCAACTTTTCAGTTACTGGCCCAACGCTCTAACCACTAGGCTACCTGCCGCTCCAGTTTGAGGTGAGTTATCCCAGTTCTGATGTCCAGAAGCTCTTTTAGTTCATAAGAGACGGTAGCAGCAACATTATGTACAAAACAAGTTACGAACAATGCGAAAAAACAAACAAAATAGGATGTTAAAATGTCAGTCCTCCCCCTCCGGCGCCATTTTCCTTTTTTCCTCTATATGTTGAAGAGGGTGGGGCTTAAGCTGCATCCCTGTCTCACCCCACGGCCCTGTGGAAAGAAATGTGTATGTTTTTTGCCAATTTTAACCGCATATTTTAACCGCATTAAATTTTACCCCAACACCACTTTCCATCAATTTGTATAGCAGACCCTCATGCCAAATTGAGTCGAAGGCTTTTTTGAAATCAACTAAGCATGAGAATACTTTGCCTTTGTTTTGGTTTGTTTGCTTGTCAATTACAGTGTGCAGGGTGAATACGTGGTCTGTTGTACGATAATTTGGTAAAAAGCCAATTTGACATTTGCTCAGTACATTGTTTTCACTGAGGAAATGTACGAGTCTGCTGTTAATGATAATGCAGAGGATGTTCCCAAGGTTGCTGTTGATGCATATCCCACGGTAGTTATTGGGGTCAAATTTGTCTCCACTTTTGTGGATTGGGGTGATCAGTCCTTGGTTCCAAATATTGGGGAAGATGCCAGAGCTAAGGATGATGTTAAAGAGTTTAAAAATAGCCAATTGGAATTTGTTGTCTGTATATTTGATCATTTCATTAAGGATACCATCAACACCACAGGCCTTTTTGGGTTGGAGGGGTTTTATTTTGTCCTGTAGCTCATTCAAGGTAATTGGAGAATCCAGTGGGTTCTGTTAGTCTTTAATAGTTGATTCTAAGATTTGTCTTTGATCATGTATATGTTTTTGCTGTTATAGGGCCAAAATGATTGGAGAAGTGGGTTACTCCATTTTGGATAGATAACTCTTTGTGTCTGTCGCTGACTGCTCTCTCTTTGCCTCTCTCTGTCTCTCTCTCTGTCTCTCTCTCTCAGTCTTGCTATCTCGTTGACTGATTTCTCCTCCTCACATCAAATCAAATATATTGGTTGCATACACATTTAGTGTAGGGAAATGCTAGTGTTCCTAGCTCCAACAGTGCAGTAGTATCTAACAATACACAAATCTAAAAGTAAAATAATGAAATTAAGAAGTATATAAATATTAGGACGATCAATGTCGAAGTGGGATTGACTAAATACAGTAGTATAGAATACAGGACATCCATATGAGATGAGTAGACTGGACCGATGCAGTGGCGTCCGGTTGCTGGGGATCTAATCTCAGCCCCTCTCGCTTAGTCTCTCCTTTCCCATGCCTCTAACAGATGCCGTGTTCGTTAGTGGTCTCAACATTAGCACACAATCATTTCAGACAGCCCTCCGACCATCCCCGTTCCCATAATGGGATACCCCGAAAACTGATCTGACAAACGTCCAGATAGCAGGTTAGCAGCACAGATAGGAAAAAGGGGGGTAGTGAGTCCTGTCCTGTCTGGCCCTCCTCGACCCTGCCTTCCATTCCACTGGGGCTGTCTGTCCTGTCTGGCCCTCCTCGACCCTGCCTTCCCTCCCATTCCACTGGGGCTGTCTGTCCTGTCTGGCCCTCCTCGACCCTGCCTTCCCTCCCATTCCTCTGGGGCTGTCTGTCCTGTCTGGCCCTCCTCAACCCTGCCTTGCCTCCCATTCCACTGGGGCTGTCTGTCCTGTCTGGCCCTCCTCAACCCTGCCTTTCCTCCCATTCCACTGTTGAGATGATTCTCAGATGACTGGGTAAAGGGACAGACAGATGGGGGAAACAAGGCAAATCTCTTAATGTCTGACTGCCGGCCCTTATTTTTAAGCCATTAGAACTGGCCTGGAATTCCTGAATGTGTTTGTGTCTGTCAGACCCATGTTACACAATAAATGATTTTCCTGTTTTCATGGCTCTCTCCACGCAAACCCTGATGACTTCCTTTCACTCTCCTTGACTGTCCTGTACAGGCGCTACTCACACATACACACGGCAGGTAAAGCAGGTAGGGCAGCTGGTACCCATGCGGTTAGAGCATTGGGCCAGTAACAGAAAGGTCGCTGGTTCGACTCCCAGTGCCGACAAGGTGTGGATGTGTGAGGTCCCAGGTGTGCCTGGAGTCCAGTCTCTGTTGATGTGAGGTCCCAGTGGTGCCTGGACTTCAGTCTCTCTCTGTTGATGTGTGAGGTCCCAGTGGTGCCTGGACTCCAGTCTCCGCTGATGTGAGGTCCCAGTGGTGCCTGGACTCCAGTCTCTGCTGATGTGAGGTCCCAGTGGTGCCTGGACTCCAGTCTCTGCTGATGTGAGGTCCCAGGGGTGCCTGGACTCCAGTCTCTGCTGATGTGAGTCTGTGTCCTACTGCTTCACACACCACTCAATGTGGTGTTGGCCTCATCCTTGGATGGGGTGAGCCGGAGGAAGAGGGAGACACGCTGAAACACTCACAGATTTACCAAATCAGATTAAATAAGGACCTGCCGTCTCACGTCAACTTCCTTTGGATGGTTCGCTAGCATGTGACCTGTTTTGAACTGGGGACCCTCCCTCCCTGTCTCCTCTCTCCTGATGATGCTCTGCAAGGAGAGAGACAGAGAGAGAGACGGAGAGAGAGATGGAGAGACAGGGAGGGAGAGAGAGAGAGACACTACGCCCACTACGCCCAGGTAGTGAGCGGGCAAACAGTCCACACATTTCTTCACACAGGGTTGTGAGGTTAGACAGGGATGCAGCTTAAGCCCCACCCTCTTCAACATATATATCAACGAATTGGCGCGGGCTCTAGAAAAGTCTGCAGCACCCGGCCTCACCCTACTAGAATCCGAAGTCACATGTCTGCTGTTTGCTGATGATCTGGTGCTTCTGTCACCAACCAAGGAGGGCCTACAGCAGCACCTAGATCTTATGTACAGATTCTGTCAGACCTGGGCCCTGACAGTAAATCTCAGTAAGACCACTGTGACTGACCCAAACTTAAGGAAAGCTTTGACTATGTACAGACTCAGTGAGCATAGCCTTGCTATTGAGAAAGGCCGCCGTAGGCAGACATGGCTCTCAAGAGAAGACAGGCTATGTGCTCACTGCCCACAAAATGAGGTGGAAACTGAGCTGCACTTCCTAACCTCCTGCCCAATGTATGACCATACTAGAGAGACATATTTCCCTCAGATTACACAGATCCACAAAGAATTAGAAAACAAATCCAATTTTGAAAAACTCCCATATCTACTGGGTAAAATTCCACAGTGTGCCATCACAGCAGCAAGATTTGTGACCTGTTGCCACGAGAAAAGGGCAACCAGTGAAGAACACACACCATTGTAAATACAACCCATATTTATGCCTATTTTATCTTGTGTCCTTTAACCATTTGTACATTGTTAAAACATTGTGTGTGTATATATATACATAATATGACATTTGTAATGTCTTTATTGTTTTGAAACCTCTGTGTAATGTTTACTGTTCATTTTTATTGTTTTTCACTTTATATATTATCTACCTCACTTGCTTTGGCAATGTTAACACATGTTTCCCATGCCAATAAAGCCCCTTGAATTGAATTGAATTGAGAGAGAGAGAGAGAGCGAGAGAGAGAGACAGACGGAGAGAGCGAGACAGACGGAGAGAGCGAGACAGACGGAGAGGGAGAGACAGACGGAGAGAGCGAGACAGACGGAGAGAGCGAGACAGACGGAGAGAGCGAGACAGACGGAGAGAGCGAGACAGACGGAGAGAGCGAGACAGACGGAGAGAGCGAGACAGACGGAGAGAGCGAGACAGACGGAGAGAGCGAGACAGACGGAGAGAGCGAGACAGACGGAGAGAGCGAGACAGACGGAGAGAGCGAGACAGACGGAGAGAGCGAGACAGACGGAGAGAGCGAGACAGACGGAGAGAGCGAGACAGACGGAGAGAGCGAGACAGACGGAGAGAGCGAGACAGACGGAGAGAGCGAGACAGACGGAGAGAGCGAGACAGACGGAGAGAGCGAGACAGACGGAGAGAGCGAGACAGACGGAGAGAGAGACAGAGAGCGAGACAGACGGAGAGAGCGAGACAGATGGAGAGAGAGACAGAGAGCGAGACAGACAGAGAGAGCGAGACAGATGGAGAGAGAGACAGAGAGCGAGACAGACGGAGAGAGCGAGACAGATGGAGAGCGAGACAGAGAGCGAGACAGACGGAGAGAGCGAGACAGACGGAGAGAGCGAGACAGATGGAGAGAGAGACAGAGAGCGAGACAGACGGAGAGAGCGAGACAGACGGAGAGAGCGAGACAGATGGAGAGAGAGACAGAGAGCGAGACAGACGGAGAGAGCGAGACAGATGGAGAGAGAGACAGAGAGCGAGACAGACGGAGAGAGCGAGACAGATGGAGAGAGACAGAGAGCGAGACAGACGGAGAGAGCGAGACAGATGGAGAGAGAGACAGAGAGCGAGACAGACGGAGAGAGCGAGACAGACGGAGAGAGCGAGACAGATGGAGAGCGAGACAGAGAGAGAGACAGAGAGCGAGACAGACGGAGAGAGCGAGACAGACGGAGAGAGCGAGACAGATGGAGAGCGAGACAGACAGAGAGAGCGAGACAGACGGAGAGAGCGAGACAGACGGAGAGAGCGAGACAGATGGAGAGAGAGACAGAGAGAGAGACAGAGAGCGAGACAGAGAGCGAGACAGACGGAGAGAGCGAGACAGACGGAGAGAGCGAGACAGATGGAGAGAGAGACAGAGAGAGAGACAGAGAGCGAGACAGACGGAGAGAGTGAGACAGATGGAGAGAGAGACAGAGAGAGAGACAGAGAGCGAGACAGACGGAGAGAGAGACAGACAGAGATTTTCTCTTTTTTATTTGAACTACCTGTGCATCGTTACAACACTGTATCTAGACATAATATGACATATGAAATGTCTTTATTCTTTTGGAGCTTCTGTGAGTGTGAAGTTTACTGTTAATTGGGGTGGCAGGTAGCCTTGTCTCTAGCTGTCTCTGTCTCTCTGTCTCGCTCTCTCTCTCTGTCTCTCTTTCACTCTCTGTCTCTCTCTTTCACTCTCTCTGTCTCTCTCTCTGTCACTCTTTCTGTTTCAGTGCAAATGGTTTAAAAAAAAAAATCCATCTCAATCTCTGACTCAGTGAGAGACTAAGATTAAGTGCACAATCATGCACCCACGTTCATATTGGAGTCAGACTAACTCAGTTTACAGTCTAAACCCCATGTCAGGGCCAGTACAAGTAAAAACCGTGTGTGTGTGTGTGTGTGTGTGTGTGAGGTTTCATGTGGATGAACTATGAAGGAGTCTGTAGTCCTGACCTCTGTGATCGTTTACTCTGTTAACCGCAGGATCAAAGTCACTCAGATCTGGGAGCGGGCGGTCATGGCAACAAAAGCCATATTGTAAACCCTGATCAGACAAAATACTTATATAGTCTCCACAGTCACATGGTCACCTCCTCCAAACATCCAGCAGAAACATTTTGTCCTTTTTCTGACTGTTCTGTTGCCTTTATCTCAGAAAGCCTTTAGTTTCTCTCCTCTCTGCCTCTATAATGGTGCTCAGCTCACCTCAACCTGTCCTGGTTAACAAAGGCTTCAAGACAGACACACACACACACACACACACACACTGCCCCAACGCCCATTTACCAGCAGCACCTGAAAAGGTGTCATTTGTTCGTAAAGACATTATTGTCCTCTGAAGATTAGTTACCATGACATCGTCTCTGCTTACACTTAAACAGACGCTGTTTAATTTGGAAGGAGAAGAAAACACTTACGCTCCGTCGCTTCCAAAGAAAACACAGTTACAAGTCACAACGTGGAGCGAGTAGCGGTTCATAGAGAGAGTCATCTTCTGAAGGAGTTGTGCATGTTTCTGGTGAGAGATACTGTCTAGTGGGAGGTGGGGTAGTAATGCTGTCTAGTGGGAGGTGGTGTAGTAATGCTGTCTAGTGGGAGGTGGGGTAGCGGTTCATAGAGAGAGTCATCTTCTGAAGGAGTTGTGCATGTTTCTGGTGAGAGATACTGTCTAGTGGGAGGTGGGGTAGCGGTTCATAGAGAGAGTCATCTTCTGAAGGAGTTGTGCATGTTTCTGGTGAGAGATACTGTCTAGTGGGAGGTGGGGTAGTAATGCTGTCTAGTGGGAGGTGGTGTAGTAATGCTGTCTAGTGGGAGGTGGGGTAGCGGTTCATAGAGAGAGTCATCTTCTGAAGGAGTTGTGCATGTTTCTGGTGAGAGATACTGTCTAGTGGGAGGTGGGGTAGCGGTTCATAGAGAGAGTCATCTTCTGAAGGAGTTGTGCATGTTTCTGGTGAGAGATACTGTCTAGTGGGAGGTGGGGTAGCGGTTCATAGAGAGAGTCATCTTCTGAAGGAGTTGTGCATGTTTCTGGTGAGAGATGCTGTCTAGTGGGAGGTGGAGTAGTAATGCTGTCTAGTGGGAGGTGGAGTAGTAATACTGTCTAGTGGGAGGTGGGGTAGTAATGCTGTCTGGTGAGAGATGCTGTCTAGTGGGAGGTGGGGTAGCGGTTCATATAGAGAGTCATCTTCTGAAGGAGTTGTGCATGTTTCTGGTAAGAGATGCTGTCTAGTGGGAGGTGGAGTAGTAATACTGTCTAGTGGGAGGTGGGGTAGTAATGCTGTCTAGTGGGAGGTGGTGTAGTAATGCTGTCTAGTGGGAGGTGGGGTAGTAATGCTGTCTAGTGGGAGGTGGGGTAGCGGTTCATAGAGAGAGTCATCTTCTGAAGGAGTTGTGCATGTTTCTGGTAAGAGATGCTGTCTAGTGGGAGGTGGAGTAGTAATACTGTCTAGTGGGAGGTGGGGTAGTAATGCTGTCTAGTGGGAGGTGGGGTAGTAATGCTGTCTAGTGGGAGGTGGGGTAGCGGTTCATAGAGAGAGTCATCTTCTGAAGGAGTTGTGCATGTTTCTGGTGAGAGATGCTGTCTAGTGGGAGGTGGGGTAGTAATACTGTCTGGTGAGAGATGCTGTCTAGTGGGAGGTGGGGTAGTAATGCTGTCTGGTGAGAGATGCTGTCTAGTGGGAGGTGGGGTAGCGGTTCATATAGAGAGTCATCTTCTGAAGGAGTTGTGCATGTTTCTGGTAAGAGATGCTGTCTAGTGGGAGGTGGAGTAGTAATACTGTCTAGTGGGAGGTGGGGTAGTAATGCTGTCTAGTGGGAGGTGGTGTAGTAATGCTGTCTAGTGGGAGGTGGGGTAGTAATGCTGTCTAGTGGGAGGTGGGGTAGCGGTTCATAGAGAGAGTCATCTTCTGAAGGAGTTGTGCATGTTTCTGGTAAGAGATGCTGTCTAGTGGGAGGTGGAGTAGTAATACTGTCTAGTGGGAGGTGGGGTAGTAATGCTGTCTAGTGGGAGGTGGGGTAGTAATGCTGTCTAGTGGGAGGTGGGGTAGCGGTTCATAGAGAGAGTCATCTTCTGAAGGAGTTGTGCATGTTTCTGGTGAGAGATGCTGTCTAGTGGGAGGTGGGGTAGTAATACTGTCTGGTGAGAGATGCTGTCTAGTGGGAGGTGGGGTAGTAATGCTGTCTGGTGAGAGATGCTGTCTAGTGGGAGGTGGGGTAGCGGTTCATATAGAGAGTCATCTTCTGAAGGAGTTGTGCATGTTTCTGGTAAGAGATGCTGTCTAGTGGGAGGTGGAGTAGTAATACTGTCTAGTGGGAGGTGGGGTAGTAATGCTGTCTAGTGGGAGGTGGTGTAGTAATGCTGTCTAGTGGGAGGTGGGGTAGTAATGCTGTCTAGTGGGAGGTGGGGTAGCGGTTCATAGAGAGAGTCATCTTCTGAAGGAGTTGTGCATGTTTCTGGTAAGAGATGCTGTCTAGTGGGAGGTGGAGTAGTAATACTGTCTAGTGGGAGGTGGGGTAGTAATGCTGTCTAGTGGGAGGTGGGGTAGTAATGCTGTCTAGTGGGAGGTGGGGTAGCGGTTCATAGAGAGAGTCATCTTCTGAAGGAGTTGTGCATGTTTCTGGTGAGAGATGCTGTCTAGTGGGAGGTGGGGTAGTAATACTGTCTGGTGAGAGATGCTGTCTAGTGGGAGGTGGGGTAGTAATGCTGTCTGGTGAGAGATGCTGTCTAGTGGGAGGTGGGGTAGCGGTTCATATAGAGAGTCATCTTCTGAAGGAGTTGTGCATGTTTCTGGTAAGAGATGCTGTCTAGTGGGAGGTGGAGTAGTAATACTGTCTAGTGGGAGGTGGGGTAGTAATGCTGTCTAGTGGGAGGTGGTGTAGTAATGCTGTCTAGTGGGAGGTGGGGTAGTAATGCTGTCTAGTGGGAGGCGGGGTAGCGGTTCATAGAGAGAGTCATCTTCTGAAGGAGTTGTGCATGTTTCTGGTAAGAGATGCTGTCTAGTGGGAGGTGGAGTAGTAATACTGTCTAGTGGGAGGTGGGGTAGTAATGCTGTCTAGTGGGAGGTGGGGTAGTAATGCTGTCTAGTGGGAGGTGGGGTAGCGGTTCATAGAGAGAGTCATCTTCTGAAGGAGTTGTGCATGTTTCTGGTGAGAGATGCTGTCTAGTGGGAGGTGGGGTAGTAATACTGTCTGGTGAGAGATGCTGTCTAGTGGGAGGTGGGGTAGTAATGCTGTCTGGTGAGAGATGCTGTCTAGTGGGAGGTGGGGTAGCGGTTCATATAGAGAGTCATCTTCTGAAGGAGTTGTGCATGTTTCTGGTGAGAGATGCTGTCTAGTGGGAGGTGGGGTAGTAATACTGTCTGGTGAGAGATGCTGTCTAGTGGGAGGTGGGGTAGTAATGCTGTCTGGTGAGAGATGCTGTCTAGTGGGAGGTGGGGTAGCGGTTCATATAGAGAGTCATCTTCTGAAGGAGTTGTGCATGTTTCTGGTGAGAGATGCTGTCTAGTGGGAGGTGGAGTAGTAATACTGTCTAGTGGGAGGTGGGGTAGTAATGCTGTCTAGTGGGAGGTGGGGTAGTAATGCTGTCTAGTGGGAGGTGGGGTAGCGGTTCATAGAGAGAGTCATCTTCTGAAGGAGTTGTGCATGTTTCTGGTGAGAGATGCTGTCTAGTGGGAGGTGGGGTAGTAATACTGTCTGGTGAGAGATGCTGTCTAGTGGGAGGTGGGGTAGTAATGCTGTCTGGTGAGAGATGCTGTCTAGTGGGAGGTGGGGTAGCGGTTCATATAGAGAGTCATCTTCTGAAGGAGTTGTGCATGTTTCTGGTGAGAGATGCTGTCTAGTGGGAGGTGGAGTAGTAATACTGTCTAGTGGGAGGTGGGGTAGTAATGCTGTCTAGTGGGAGGTGGGGTAGTAATGCTGTCTAGTGGGAGGTGGGGTAGCGGTTCATAGAGAGAGTCATCTTCTGAAGGAGTTGTGCATGTTTCTGGTGAGAGATGCTGTCTAGTGGGAGGTGGGGTAGTAATACTGTCTGGTGAGAGATGCTGTCTAGTGGGAGGTGGGGTAGTAATGCTGTCTGGTGAGAGATGCTGTCTAGTGGGAGGTGGGGTAGCGGTTCATATAGAGAGTCATCTTCTGAAGGAGTTGTGCATGTTTCTGGTGAGAGATGCTGTCTAGTGGGAGGTGGGGTAGTAATACTGTCTAGTGGGAGGTGGGGTAGCGGTTCATAGAGAGAGTCATCTTCTGAAGGAGTTGTGCATGTTTCTGGTGAGAGATGCTGTCTAGTGGGAGGTGGGGTAGTAATACTGTCTGGTGAGAGATGCTGTCTAGTGGGAGGTGGGGTAGTAATGCTGTCTGGTGAGAGATGCTGTCTAGTGGGAGGTGGGGTAGCGGTTCATATAGAGAGTCATCTTCTGAAGGAGTTGTGCATGTTTCTGGTAAGAGATGCTGTCTAGTAGGAGGTGGAGTAGTAATACTGTCTAGTGGGAGGTGGGGTAGTAATGCTGTCTAGTGGGAGGTGGTGTAGTAATGCTGTCTAGTGGGAGGTGGGGTAGTAATGCTGTCTAGTGGGAGGCGGGGTAGCGGTTCATAGAGAGAGTCATCTTCTGAAGGAGTTGTGCATGTTTCTGGTAAGAGATGCTGTCTAGTGGGAGGTGGAGTAGTAATACTGTCTAGTGGGAGGTGGGGTAGTAATGCTGTCTAGTGGGAGGTGGGGTAGTAATGCTGTCTAGTGGGAGGTGGGGTAGCGGTTCATAGAGAGAGTCATCTTCTGAAGGAGTTGTGCATGTTTCTGGTGAGAGATGCTGTCTAGTGGGAGGTGGGGTAGTAATACTGTCTGGTGAGAGATGCTGTCTAGTGGGAGGTGGGGTAGTAATGCTGTCTGGTGAGAGATGCTGTCTAGTGGGAGGTGGGGTAGCGGTTCATATAGAGAGTCATCTTCTGAAGGAGTTGTGCATGTTTCTGGTGAGAGATGCTGTCTAGTGGGAGGTGGGGTAGTAATACTGTCTGGTGAGAGATGCTGTCTAGTGGGAGGTGGGGTAGTAATGCTGTCTGGTGAGAGATGCTGTCTAGTGGGAGGTGGGGTAGCGGTTCATATAGAGAGTCATCTTCTGAAGGAGTTGTGCATGTTTCTGGTGAGAGATGCTGTCTAGTGGGAGGTGGAGTAGTAATACTGTCTAGTGGGAGGTGGGGTAGTAATGCTGTCTAGTGGGAGGTGGGGTAGTAATGCTGTCTAGTGGGAGGTGGGGTAGCGGTTCATAGAGAGAGTCATCTTCTGAAGGAGTTGTGCATGTTTCTGGTGAGAGATGCTGTCTAGTGGGAGGTGGGGTAGTAATACTGTCTGGTGAGAGATGCTGTCTAGTGGGAGGTGGGGTAGTAATGCTGTCTGGTGAGAGATGCTGTCTAGTGGGAGGTGGGGTAGCGGTTCATATAGAGAGTCATCTTCTGAAGGAGTTGTGCATGTTTCTGGTGAGAGATGCTGTCTAGTGGGAGGTGGAGTAGTAATACTGTCTAGTGGGAGGTGGGGTAGTAATGCTGTCTAGTGGGAGGTGGGGTAGTAATGCTGTCTAGTGGGAGGTGGGGTAGCGGTTCATAGAGAGAGTCATCTTCTGAAGGAGTTGTGCATGTTTCTGGTGAGAGATGCTGTCTAGTGGGAGGTGGGGTAGTAATACTGTCTGGTGAGAGATGCTGTCTAGTGGGAGGTGGGGTAGTAATGCTGTCTGGTGAGAGATGCTGTCTAGTGGGAGGTGGGGTAGCGGTTCATATAGAGAGTCATCTTCTGAAGGAGTTGTGCATGTTTCTGGTGAGAGATGCTGTCTAGTGGGAGGTGGGGTAGTAATACTGTCTAGTGGGAGGTGGGGTAGCGGTTCATAGAGAGAGTCATCTTCTGAAGGAGTTGTGCATGTTTCTGGTGAGAGATGCTGTCTAGTGGGAGGTGGGGTAGTAATACTGTCTAGTGGGAGGTGGTGTAGTAATGCTGTCTAGTGGGAGGTGGGGTAGCGGTTCATATAGAGAGTCATCTTCTGAAGGAGTTGTGCATGTTTCTGGTGAGAGATGCTGTCTAGTGGGAGGTGGAGTAGTAATACTGTCTAGTGGGAGGTGGGGTAGTAATGCTGTCTAGTGGGAGGTGGGGTAGCGGTTCATATAGAGAGTCATCTTCTGAAGGAGTTGTGCATGTTTCTGGTGAGAGATGCTGTCTAGTGGGAGGTGGGGTAGTAATACTGTCTGGTGAGAGATGCTGTCTAGTGGGAGGTGGGGTAGTAATGCTGTCTGGTGAGAGATGCTGTCTAGTGGGAGGTGGGGTAGCGGTTCATATAGAGAGTCATCTTCTGAAGGAGTTGTGCATGTTTCTGGTGAGAGATGCTGTCTAGTGGGAGGTGGGGTAGTAATACTGTCTAGTGGGAGGTGGGGTAGCGGTTCATAGAGAGAGTCATCTTCTGAAGGAGTTGTGCATGTTTCTGGTGAGAGATGCTGTCTAGTGGGAGGTGGGGTAGTAATACTGTCTAGTGGGAGGTGGTGTAGTAATGCTGTCTAGTGGGAGGTGGGGTAGCGGTTCATATAGAGAGTCATCTTCTGAAGGAGTTGTGCATGTTTCTGGTGAGAGATGCTGTCTAGTGGGAGGTGGGGTAGTAATACTGTCTAGTGGGAGGTGGGGTAGCGGTTCATAGAGAGAGTCATCTTCTGAAGGAGTTGTGCATGTTTCTGGTGAGAGATGCTGTCTAGTGGGAGGTGGGGTAGTAATACTGTCTAGTGGGAGGTGGTGTAGTAATGCTGTCTAGTGGGAGGTGGGGTAGCGGTTCATATAGAGAGTCATCTTCTGAAGGAGTTGTGCATGTTTCTGGTGAGAGATGCTGTCTAGTGGGAGGTGGAGTAGTAATACTGTCTAGTGGGAGGTGGGGTAGTAATGCTGTCTAGTGGGAGGTGGGGTAGCGGTTCATATAGAGAGTCATCTTCTGAAGGAGTTGTGCATGTTTCTGGTGAGAGATGCTGTCTAGTGGGAGGTGGGGTAGTAATACTGTCTAGTGGGAGGTGGGGTAGCGGTTCATAGAGAGAGTCATCTTCTGAAGGAGTTGTGCATGTTTCTGGTGAGAGATGCTGTCTAGTGGGAGGTGGGGTAGTAATACTGTCTAGTGGGAGGTGGTGTAGTAATGCTGTCTAGTGGGAGGTGGGGTAGCGGTTCATATAGAGAGTCATCTTCTGAAGGAGTTGTGCATGTTTCTGGTGAGAGATACTGTCTAGTGGGAGGTGGGGTAGCGGTTCATATAGAGAGGAGTCTTCTGAAGGAGTTGTGCATGTTTCTGGTGAGAGATACTGTCTAGTGGGAGGTGGGGTAGCGGTTCATATAGAGAGGAGTCTTCTGAAGGAGTTGTGCATGTTTCTGGTGAGAGATACTGTCTAGTGGGAGGTGGGGTAGCGGTTCATAGAGAGAGTCATCTTCTGAAGGAGTTGTGCATGTTTCTGGTGAGAGATACTGTCTAGTGGGAGGTGGGGTAGCGGTTCATAGAGAGAGTCATCTTCTGAAGGAGTTGTGCATGTTTCTGGTGAGAGATACTGTCTAGTGGGAGGTGGGGTAGCGGTTCATATAGAGAGGAGTCTTCTGAAGGAGTTGTGCATGTTTCTGGTAAGAGATACTGTCTAGTGGGAGGTGGTGTAGTAATGCTGTCTAGTGGGAGGTGGTGTAGTAATGCTGTCTAGTGGGAGGTGGTGTAGTAATGCTGTCTAGTGGGAGGTGGTGTAGTAATGCTGTCTAGTGGTAGGTGGGGTAGCGGTTCATAGAGAGAGTCATCTTCTGAAGGAGTTGTGCATGTTTCTGGTGAGAGATACTGTCTAGTGGGAGGTGGGGTAGTAATGCTGTCTAGTGGGAGGTGGTGTAGTAATGCTGTCTAGTGGGAGGTGGGGTAGCGGTTCATAGAGAGAGTCATCTTCTGAAGGAGTTGTGCATGTTTCTGGTGAGAGATACTGTCTAGTGGGAGGTGGAGTAGTAATGCTGTCTAGTGGGAGGTGGGGTAGTAATGCTGTCTGGTGGGAGGTGGTGTAGTAATGCTGTCTAGTGGGAGGTGGTGTAGTAATGCTGTCTAGTGGTAGGTGGGGTAGTAATGCTGTCTAGTGGTAGGTGGGGTAGTAATGCTGTCTAGTGGGAGGTGGGGTAGTAATGCTGTCTGGTGGGAGGTGGTGTAGTAATGCTGTCTAGTGGTAGGTGGGGTAGTAATGCTGTCTAGTGGGAGGTGGGGTAGTAATGCTGTCTGGTGGGAGGTGGGGTAGTAATGCTGTCTGGTGAGAGATACTGTCTAGTGGGAGGTGGGGTAGTAATGCTGTCTGGTGAGAGATGCTGTCTAGTGGGAGGTGGGGTAGCGGTTCATAGAGAGAGTCATCTTCTGAAGGAGTTGTGCATGTTTCTGGTGAGAGATACTGTCTAGTGGGAGGTGGAGTAGTAATGCTGTCTAGTGGGAGGTGGAGTAGTAATGCTGTCTAGTGGGAGGTGGGGTAGCGGTTCATAGAGAGAGTCATCTTCTGAAGGAGTTGTGCATGTTTCTGGTGAGAGATACTGTCTAGTGGGAGGTGGGGTAGCGGTTCATAGAGAGAGTCATCTTCTGAAGGAGTTGTGCATGTTTCTGGTGAGAGATACTGTCTAGTGGGAGGTGGGGTAGCGGTTCATAGAGAGAGTCATCTTCTGAAGGAGTTGTGCATGTTTCTGGTGAGAGATACTGTCTAGTGGGAGGTGGGGTAGCGGTTCATAGAGAGAGTCATCTTCTGAAGGAGTTGTGCATGTTTCTGGTGAGAGATACTGTCTAGTGGGAGGTGGGGTAGCGGTTCATAGAGAGAGTCATCTTCTGAAGGAGTTGTGCATGTTTCTGGTGAGAGATACTGTCTAGTGGGAGGTGGGGTAGCGGTTCATAGAGAGAGTCATCTTCTGAAGGAGTTGTGCATGTTTCTGGTGAGAGATACTGTCTAGTGGGAGGTGGGGTAGCGGTTCATAGAGAGAGTCATCTTCTGAAGGAGTTGTGCATGTTTCTGGTGAGAGATACTGTCTAGTGGGAGGTGGGGTAGCGGTTCATAGAGAGAGTCATCTTCTGAAGGAGTTGTGCATGTTTCTGGTGAGAGATACTGTCTAGTGGGAGGTGGGGTAGTAGTGCCGTCTGGTGGGAGGTGGGGTAGTAGTGCCGTCTGGTGGGAGGTGGGGTAGTAGTGCCGTCTGGTGGGAGGTGGGGTAGTAATGCTGTCTGGTGGGAGGTGGGGTAGTAATGCCGTCTGGTGGGAGGTGGGGTAGTAATGCTGTCTAGTGGGAGGTGGTGTAGTAATGCTGTCTAGTGGGAGGTGGTGTAGTAATGCTGTCTAGTGGGAGGTGGGGTAGTAATGCTGTCTGGTGGGAGGTGGGGTAGTAATGCTGTCTAGTGGGAGGTGGGGTAGTAATGCTGTCTGGTGGGAGGTGGGGTAGTAGTGCCGTCTGGTGGGAGGTGGGATAGTAATGCCGCCTGGTGGGAGGTGGGGTAGTAATGCTGTCTGGTGGGAGGTGGGGTAGTAATGCTGTCTAGTGGGAGGTGGGGTAGTAATGCTGTCTGGTGGGAGGTGGTGTAGTAGTGCCGTCTGGTGGGAGGTGGTGTAGTAGTGCCGTCTGGTGGGAGGTGGGGTAGTAATGCCGTCTGGTGGGAGGTGGGGTAGTAGTGCCGTCTCGTGGGAGGTGGGGTAGTAACGCTGTCTGGTGGGAGGTGGGGTAGTAATGCCGTCTGGTGGGAGGTGGGGTAGTAATGCTGTCTAGTGGGAGGTGGTGTAGTAATGCTGTCTAGTGGGAGGTGGGGTAGTAATGCTGTCTAGTGGGAGGTGGGGTAGTAATGCCGTCTGGTGGGAGGTGGGGTAGTAATGCCGTCTAGTGGGAGGTGGTGTAGTAATGCCGTCTAGTGGGAGGTGGTGTAGTAATGCTGTCTAGTGGGAGGTGGGGTAGTAATGCCTTCTGGTGGGAGGTGGGGTAGTAATGCTGTCTAGTGGGAGGTGGTGTAGTAATGCTGTCTAGTGGGAGGTGGGGTAGTAATGCTGTCTAGTGGGAGGTGGGGTAGTAATGCTGTCTAGTGGGAGGTGGGGTAGTAGTGCCGTCTGGTGGGAGGTGGGGTAGTAATGCTGTCTGGTGGGAGGTGGGGTAGTAATGCCGTCTGGTGAGAGATACATCTAGTGGGAGGTGGGGTAGTAATGCTGTCTGGTGGGAGGTGGGGTAGTAATGCTGTCTGGTGGGAGGTGGGGTAGTAATGCCGTCTAGTGAGAGATACATCTAGTGGGAGGTGGGGTAGTAATGCTGTCTGGTGAGAGATACTGTCTAGTGGGAGGTGGGGTAGCGGTTCATATAGAGAGGAGTCTTCTGAAGGAGTTGTGCATGTTTCTGGTAAGAGATACTGTCTAGTGGGAGGTGGGGTAGTAATGCTGTCTAGTGGGAGGTGGAGTAGTAATGCTGTCTAGTGGGAGGTGGGGTAGTAATGCTGTCTAGTGGGAGGTGGGGTAGTAATGCTGTCTGGTGAGAGATACTGTCTAGTGGGAGGTGGGGTAGTAATGCTGTCTGGTGAGAGATACTGTCTAGTGGGAGGTGGGGTAGTAATGCTGTCTGGTGAGAGATACTGTCTAGTGGGAGGTGGGGTAGCGGTTCATAGAGAGAGTCATCTTCTGAAGGAGTTGTGCATGTTTCTGGTGAGAAATACTGTCTAGTGGGAGGTGGGGTAGTAATGCTGTCTAGTGGGAGGTGGTGTAGTAATGCTGTCTAGTGGTAGGTGGGGTAGCGGTTCATAGAGAGAGTCATCTTCTGAAGGAGTTGTGCATGTTTCTGGTGAGAGATACTGTCTAGTGGGAGGTGGGGTAGTAATGCTGTCTAGTGGGAGGTGGGGTAGTAATGCTGTCTAGTGGGAGGTGGAGTAGTAATGCCGTCTGGTGGGAGGTGGGGTAGTAATGCTGTCTAGTGGGAGGTGGGGTAGTAATGCTGTCTAGTGGGAGGTGGGGTAGTAATGCTGTCTGGTGGGAGGTGGGGTAGTAATGCTGTCTAGTGGGAGGTGGGGTAGTAATGCTGTCTAGTGGGAGGTGGGGTAGTAATGCCGTCTGGTGGGAGGTGGGGTAGTAATGCTGTCTGGTGGGAGGTGGGGTAGTAATGCTGTCTAGTGGGAGGTGGGGTAGTAATGCTGTCTAGTGGGAGGTGGGGTAGTAATGCCGTCTGGTGGGAGGTGGGGTAGTAATGCCGTCTGGTGGGAGGTGGGGTAGTAATGCCGTCTGGTGGGAGGTGGGGTAGTAATGCCGTCTGGTGGGAGGTGGGGTAGTAATGCCGTCTGGTGGGAGGTGGGGTAGTAGTGCCGTCTGGTGGGAGGTGGGGTAGTAATGCCGTCTGGTGGGAGGTGGGGTAGTAATGCCGTCTGGTGGAAGGTGGGGTAGTAGTGCCGTCTGGTGGGAGGTGGAGTAGTAATGCTGTCTGGTGGGAGGTGGGGTAGTAGTGCTGTCTGGTGGGAGGTGGGGTAGTAGTGCTGTCTGGTGGGAGGTGGGGTAGTAGTGCTGTCTGGTGGGAGGTGGGGTAGTAATGCTGTCTGGTGGGAGGTGGGGTAGTAATGCCGTCTGGTGGGAGGTGGGGTAGTAATGCCGTCTAGTGGGAGGTGGGGTAGTAATGCCGTCTGGTGGGAGGTGGGGTAGTAATGCCGTCTGGTGGGAGGTGGGGTAGTAATGCTGTCTGGTGGGAGGTGGGGTAGTAATGCTGTCTGGTGGGAGGTGGGGTAGTAATGCTGTCTGGTGGGAGGTGGGGTAGTAATGCTGTCTAGTGGGAGGTGGGGTAGTAATGCTGTCTAGTGGGAGGTGGGGTAGTAATGCCGTCTGGTGGGAGGTGGGGTAGTAGTGCCGTCTGGTGGGAGGTGGGGTAGTAGTGCCGTCTGGTGGGAGGTGGGGTAGTAGTGCCGTCTGGTGGGAGGTGGGGTAGTAGTGCCGTCTGGTGGGAGGTGGGGTAGTAGTGCCGTCTGGTGGGAGGTGGGGTAGTAGTGCCGTCTGGTGGGAGGTGGGGTAGTAGTGCCGTCTGGTGGGAGGTGGGGTAGTAGTGCCGTCTGGTGGGAGGTGGGGTAGTAATGCCGTCTGGTGGGAGGTGGGGTAGTAATGCCGTCTGGTGGGAGGTGGGGTAGTAATGCCGTCTGGTGGGAGGTGGGGTAGTAGTGCCGTCTGGTGGGAGGTGGGGTAGTAGTGCCGTCTGGTGGGAGGTGGGGTAGTAGTGCCGTCTGGTGGGAGGTGGGGTAGTAGTGCCGTCTGGTGGGAGGTGGGGTAGTAGTGCCGTCTGGTGGGAGGTGGGGTAGTAGTGCCGTCTGGTGGGAGGTGGGGTAGTAGTGCCGTCTGGTGGGAGGTGGGGTAGTAGTGCCGTCTTGGAGGTGGGGTAGTAATGCTGTCTGGTGGGAGGTGGGGTAGTAATGCTGTCGGGTGGGAGGTGGGGTAGTAGTGCTGTCTGGTGGGAGGTGGGGTAGTAGTGCTGTCTGGTGGGAGGTGGGGTAGTAGTGCCGTCTGGTGGGAGGTGGGGTAGTAGTGCCGTCTGGTGGGAGGTGGGGTAGTAGTGCCGTCTGGTGGGAGGTGGGGTAGTAATGCCGTCTGGTGGGAGGTGGGGCAGTAATGCCGTCTGGTGGGAGGTGGGGCAGTAGTGCTGTCTGGGAGGTGGAGTAGTAATGCTGTCTGGTGGGAGGTGGGGTAGTAATGCCGTCTGGTGGGAGGTGGGGCAGTAGTGCTGTCTGGGAGGTGGAGTAGTAATGCTGTCTGGTGGGAGGTGGGGTAGTAGTGCCGTCTGGTGGGAGGTGGGGCAGTAGTGCCGCCTGGTGGGAGGTGGGGTAGTAGTGCCGCCTGGTGGGAGGTGGGGTAGTAATGCTGTCTGGTGGGAGGTGGGGTAGTAATGCCGTCTGGTGGGAGGTGGGGTAGTAATGCCGTCTGGTGGGAGGTGGGGTAGTAATGCCGTCTGGTGGGAGGTGGGGTAGTAATGCCGTCTGGTGGGAGGTGGGGTAGTAATGCTGTCTGGTGGGAGGTGGGGCAGTAGTGCCGTCTGGTGGGAGGTGGGGCAGTAGTGCTGTCTGGGAGGTGGGGCAGTAGTGCTGTCTGGGAGGTGGGGCAGTAGTGCCGTCTGGTGGGAGGTGGGGCAGTAGTGCCGTCTGGTGGGAGGTGGGGCAGTAGTGCCGTCTGGTGGGAGGTGGGGCAGTAGTGCCGTCTGGTGGGAGGTGGGGCAGTAGTGCCGTCTGGTGGGAGGTGGGGCAGTAGTGCCGTCTGGTGGGAGGTGGGGCAGTAGTGCCGTCTGGTGGGAGGTGGGGCAGTAGTGCCGTCTGGTGGGAGGTGGGGTAGTAATGCCGTCTGGTGGGAGGTGGGGTAGTAGTGCCGTCTGGTGGGATGTGGGGCAGTAGTGCCGTCTGGTGGGAGGTGGGGTAGTAATGCTGTCTGGTGGGAGGTGGGGTAGTAATGCCGTCTGGTGGGAGGTGGGGTAGTAATGCCGTCTGGTGGGAGGTGGGGTAGTAATGCCGTCTGGTGGGAGGTGGAGTAGTAATGCTGTCTGGTGGGAGGTGGGGTAGTAGTGCCGTCTGGTGGGAGGTGGGGTAGTAGTGCCGTCTGGTGGGAGGTGGGGTAGTAATGCCGTCTGGTGGGAGGTGGGGTAGTAATGCCGTCTGGTGGGAGGTGGGGTAGTAGTGCCGTCTGGTGGGAGGTGGGGTAGTAATGCTGTCTGGTGGGAGGTGGGGTAGTAATGCCGTCTGGTGGGAGATGGGGTAGTAGTGCCGTCTGGTGGGAGGTGGGGTAGTAGTGCTGTCTGGTGGGAGGTGGGGTAGTAGTGCCGTCTGGTGGGAGGTGGGGTAGTAATGCTGTCTGGTGGGAGGTGGGGTAGTAATGCCGTCTGGTGGGAGGTGGGGTAGTAGTGCCGTCTGGTGGGAGGTGTTCTACCTTTGCTTCTTTACAAATCACTGCAAAAACATGGAGGACATAGAAGAATCTAGAATAACACTTTGAACTAGGAGGAATGTGAGGCACTGGGTTGTTGACAGTGGAATGGACACTAAAGGCAGTGAGGTAGTCGTCATGGTGCCGCTGTGTAAATCGCTGTCCAAACAACTTCAATGGTTTTTGGTAGCAGCGTTCATTGGTTGTTTTACAAGATTATGTTCAGAGCAGAGTATCAGACTGGTTCAGTGTGTGAGGTGGGCCTCTGTCAGGGCAGAGTATCAGACTGGTTCAGTGTGTGAGGTGGGCCTCTGTCAGGGCAGAGTGTCAGACTGGTTCAGTGTGTGAGGTGGGCCTCTGTCAGAGCAGAGTATCAGACTGGTTCAGTGTGTGTGGTGGGCCTCTGTCAGGGCAGAGTGTCAGACTGGTTCAGTGTGTGAGGTGGGCCTCTGTCAGGGCAGAGTGTCAGACCGGATCAGTGTGTGAGGTGGGCCTCTGTCAGGGCAGAGTGTCAGACTGGTTCAGTGTGTGAGGTGGGCCTCTGTCAGGGCAGAGTGTCAGACTGGTTCAGTGTGTGAGGTGGGCCTCTGTCAGGGCAGAGTGTCAGACCGGATCAGTGTGTGAGGTGGGCCTCTGTCAGGGCAGAGTGTCAGACTGGTTCAGTGTGTGAGGTGGGCCTCTGTCAGGGCAGAGTGTCAGACCGGATCAGTGTGTGAGGTGGGCCTCTGTCAGGGCAGAGTGTCAGACTGGTTCAGTGTGTGAGGTGGGCCTCTGTCAGAGCAGAGTATCAGACTGGTTCAGTGTGTGAGGTGGGCCTCTGTCAGGGCAGAGTGTCAGACTGGTTCAGTGTGTGAGGTGGGCCTCCTCTGTTCTCTTCAGTGGAAATACATGAGAGATTCAGCAGGTGTTTGTGCTGCTGTTTAGGGTTGGGCGGTGTCCGTTCCTGTACCATCCCAGGGTATACCCTAGTTATTTACCTGTTTCTCATGATGCTGTGAAGGACAGGTGTGGAGTGAGTGAGTGGTTCTTCTTCTGGTCACATGGGCTAGTGGAGACCAGCTGGAGGCCCCAGCCCAGTTTCTTCCTCTTCATGGCCCTTCCAGGCCCAGGGAGTTCCTGTTTGCCAGTCTGCTGTCCCTGCCAGGGGGCACGCCTCTCACTTCTCTCTCCTTGATCTCTCACCCCCCCTGTTTCTCTCTCTCTCGATCTCTCACCCCCCCTGTTTCTCTCTCTCTCGATCTCGCTCGTCGATCTCTCTCTCTCTCTCTCTCTCCTTGATCCCTCTCTCTCTCTCCTCGATCTCTCACCCCCCTGTTTCTCTCTCTCTCTCTCTCTCTCTCTCCTCTCTCTCACCCCCCCCTGTTTCTCTCTCTCTCTCTCCTTGATCTCTCTCTCCTCGATCTCTCACCCCCCCTGTTTCTCTCCCTCTCTCTCTTCTCTCTCCTCGATCTCTCACCCCCCCCCCCCCCCCGTTGCTCTCCCCTTTACTCTCTCTCTATCCCTCTCTCTTTGTTCTGGGACTGAATGGGAGCAGTCTGCTGTGCACTCTTGATGTCAGCTGACAGGCCATTGCTGCTGGGAAGTGATGATGAGGTCCACACCGTCACCAACATCACAGGTCTCTCAGGACACTGATAGCCTGGACCCACCTACTGTGATCTAGTTTTCACAATGCTGACTGGCCCGGATGGATGGCTGACTGGATGGCTGGGTGGGTGGTAGGCTGGATGGGTGGTAGGCTGGATGGCTGGCTGGGTGGTAGGCTGGCTGGGTGGGTGGGTGGGTGGTAGGCTGGATGGCTGGCTGGCTGGATTAATGGCTGGCTGGCTGGCTGGCTGGGTGGGTTGGTGGGTGGTAGGCTGGATGGCTGGCAGGCTGGATGGCTGGCAGGCTGGCTGGCTGGCAGGCTGGCTGGCTGGCAGGCTGGCTGGCTGGCAGGCTGACTGGCTGTCTGGATGGCTGAATGTCTGTTTGTCCGTACGTCCGTGTGTGTATCCACCCACCCATCTGTCTGTCATTATGCCTTTCTCCCTCTGTCTTTCCGTCAGCCTGCCTGTTAGAATTGGCCCTAAACTCCAGCCTGCTCGGCCTCCGTCTCAAACTTGTCCTAATTAAAAGCGGTCCCTCACCGTGCCTCTCTCTCTCTCTCTATCTCTCTCTTGTCCACAGTAAATAACTTGGCACTGAGCTGGAATGCAGACCGAGGGACTGACTGACTGACTGACTGGCTGACTGCTGTTTAGGGTGCTTTGGTTTAGAGGAGACGGACAGCTAGCTGTTGCTCAGACACAGACTCCCCACGCGTTGCGTTTAACCCTCCACAATGCTGAACAGAGAGACAGATATAGTAGAGGAGCCACTGTGCACAGATAATGGGTGTGATGCCCTGAATGTTATATGACCTAATTTGACCTGTATAATATAGATCTATACTCTAAAGCTATGCAGCAGACTACAGATATGAGCAGGCCAGGGGCAGTATGATACCGTCCCCATCTTGTTGCATCATCTTTTTGCCATCTTGTTGCATCATCTACATTTAACATTAGGGATTCCTGCATGCATCCGTTTTGATCTGTGAAGGACAGACAAGACAGGGACTCCTGCATGCATCCGTTTTGATCTGTGAAGGAAAGACAAGATAGGGATTCCTGCATGCATCCGTTTGATCTGTGAAGGTGTGTTCAAAGTCTGCTGTCCTCCTGTGTATCTTGGGAGTCGATTTGAAGGCGGTGTGGATCAAACGGCAGCTTGGTTGTTCATCTGGTGTGTAAAGAACCGCTCCACCATAGGACCTGATCACGTGATAACCTCCACTCTGTGAGCCGCACCACAGTCTGAAGCAATAAACCGCACAGCAATACAAGAGGGAAACAAAATGTAGTGCTTCACTTGACTGCTAGCTAGGTGATAAGGCTGTCAGTTTAGCTTTCCTTCTTTTTCTTATTTTCTCTCTCTCTCTCTCTCTCGTTCTCTCTCGTTCTCTCTCGTTCTCTCTCTCTCTCTCTATCTCTATCGCTCTTGCTCTCTCTCTCTCTCTCCCTCTCTCTCTCTCTCTCTCTCTCTCTCTCTCTCGTTCTCTATCGCTCTTGCTCTCTCGCTCTTTCTCTCTCTCATTCTCTATCGCTCGTTCTCTATCGCTCTCTCTCGCGTTCTCTATCGCTCTCCCAGCTTTCTCTCTCTCCGCTCTCTCGCTCTCTCTCTCTCTCGCTCTCTCTCGCTCTCTCTCTCGCTCTCTCTCTCGCTCTCTCTCTCGCTCTCTCTCTCGCTCTCTCTCTTGCTCTCTCTCTTGCTCTCTCTCTCTCTCTCTCTCTCTCTCGCTCTCTCTCTCTCTCTCTCGTTCTCTATCGCTCTCCCAGCTTTCTCGCTCTCTCGCTCTCTCGCTCTCTCTCTCGCTCTCTCGCTCTCTCTCTCGACTGCAATGTAACAGCAATATTTAGACTTAGGGATGCCAACCGTTAGATAAAATACAGAACGGTTCCGTATTTCACTGAAAGAATAAACGTTGTTGAAATTATAGTTTCCGGATTCGACCATATTAATGACCAAAGGCTCGTATTTCTGTGTGTTATTATGTTATAATTAAGTCTATGATTTGATAGAGCAGTCTGACTGAGCGATGGTAGGCACCAGCAGGCTTGTAAGCATTCATTCAAACAGCACATTTGTGCGTTTTGCCAGCAGCTCTTCGCAATGCTTCAAGCATTGCGCTGTTTATGACTTTAAGCCTATCAACTCCCGAGATTAGGCTGGTGTAACTGATGTGAAATGGCTAGCTAGTTAGCGGGGTGCGCGCTAATAGCATTTCAAACGTCACTCGCTCTGAGACTTGGAGTAGTTGTCCCCCTTGCTCTGCATGGGGAACAACCTGCCTATAAGAACATCCAAAAATCAAAGGTATATGAAATACAAACGGTATAGAGAGAAATAGTTAAATAAATACTATATTACCTACAAACTAAAACTTCTTACCTGGGAATATTGAAGACTCGTGTTAAAAGGAACCACCAGCTTTCATATGTTCTCATGTTCTGAGCAAGGAACTGAAACGTTAGCTTTCTTACATGGCACATATTGCACTTTTACTTTCTTCTCCAACACTTTGTTTGTGCATTATTTAAACCAAATTGAACATGTTTCATTATTTATTTGAGGCTAAAATGGATTTTTATTGATGTATTATATTAAGTTAAAATAAGTGTTCATTCAGTATTGTTGTAATTGTCATTATTACAAATTAATGTTAAAAAAAATGTTTTAAATCGTCCAATTAATCGGTCGACCTGTAAAACACACACACACACACACACAGAGATCTACACAAACCAACACACAGACGCACACATCCACACAAACCAACACACACACACCACTAACTCCCACTGCAATGGCAGTCAATGTTAATTTAGACCATATAAAGTCTCCCTGTGACAGTCTTTGTAGTTGTGTTGAAAAATACTTGTCCTTGTTGTAGTGTAAATAAGGAACTGAGGATACTCCTTGTTGTAGTGTAAATAAGGAACTGAGGATACTCCTTGTTGTAGTGTAAATAAGGAACTGAGGATACTCCTTGTTGTAGTGTAAATAAGGAACTGAGGATACTCCTTGTTGTAGTGTAAATAAGGAACTGAGGATGCTCCTTGTTGTAGTGTAAATGGATACTCCTTGTTGTAGTGTAAATAAGGAACTGAGGATACTCCTTGTTGTAGTGTAAATAAGGAACTGAGGATACTCCTTGTCGTAGTGTAAATAAGGAACTGAGGATACTCCTTGTTGTAGTGTAAATGGATACTCCTTGTTGTAGTGTAAATAAGGAACTGAGGATACTCCTTGTTGTAGTGTAAATAAGGAACTGAGAGGATATTCCTTGTTGTAGTGTAAATGGATACTCCTTGTTGTATTGTAAATAAGGAACTGAGGATACTCCTTGTTGTAGTGTAAATGGATACTCCTTGTTGTAGTGTAAATAAGGAACTGAGGATACTCCTTGTTGTAGTGTAAATGGATACTCCTTGTTGTAGTGTAAATAAGGAACTGAGGATACTCCTTGTTGTAGTGTAAATAAGGAACTGAGGATACTCCTTGTTGTAGTGTAAATGGATACTCCTTGTTGTATTGTAAATAAGGAACTGAGGATACTCCTTGTTGTAGTGTAAATAAGGAACTGAGAGGATATTCCTTGTTGTAGTGTAAATGGATACTCCTTGTTGTAGTGTAAATAAGGAACTGAGGATACTCCTTGTTGTAGTGTAAATAAGGAACTGAGGATACTCCTTGTTGTAGTGTAAATGGATACTCCTTGTTGTAGTGTAAATAAGGAACTGAGGATACTCCTTGTTGTAGTGTAAATAAGGAACTGAGGATACTCCTTGTTGTAGTGTAAATGGATACTCCTTGTTGTAGTGTAAATAAGGAACTGAGGATACTCCTTGTTGTAGTGTAAATAAGGAACTGAGGATACTCCTTGTTGTAGTGTAAATAAGGAACTGAGAGGATACTCCTTGTTGTAGTGTAAATGGATACTCCTTGTTGTAGTGTAAATAAGGAACTGAGGATATTCCTTGTTGTAGTGTAAATGGATACTCCTTGTTGTATTGTAAATAAGGAACTGAGGATACTCCTTGTTGTAGTGTAAATAAGGAACTGAGGATACTCCTTGTTGTAGTGTAAATAAGGAACTGAGGATACTCCTTGTTGTAGTGTAAATAAGGAACTGAGGATACTCCTTGTTGTAGTGTAAATAAGGAACTGAGAGGATATTCCTTGTTGTAGTGTAAATGGATACTCCTTGTTGTATTGTAAATAAGGAACTGAGGATACTCCTTGTTGTAGTGTAAATGGATACTCCTTGTTGTAGTGTAAATAAGGAACTGAGGATACTCCTTGTTGTAGTGTAAATGGATACTCCTTGTTGTAGTGTAAATAAGGAACTGAGGATACTCCTTGTTGTAGTGTAAATAAGGAACTGAGGATACTCCTTGTTGTAGTGTAAATGGATACTCCTTGTTGTATTGTAAATAAGGAACTGAGGATACTCCTTGTTGTAGTGTAAATAAGGAACTGAGAGGATATTCCTTGTTGTAGTGTAAATGGATACTCCTTGTTGTAGTGTAAATAAGGAACTGAGGATACTCCTTGTTGTAGTGTAAATAAGGAACTGAGGATACTCCTTGTTGTAGTGTAAATGGATACTCCTTGTTGTAGTGTAAATAAGGAACTGAGGATACTCCTTGTTGTAGTGTAAATAAGGAACTGAGGATACTCCTTGTTGTAGTGTAAATAAGGAACTGAGAGGATACTCCTTGTTGTAGTGTAAATGGATACTCCTTGTTGTAGTGTAAATAAGGAACTGAGGATATTCCTTGTTGTAGTGTAAATGGATACTCCTTGTTGTATCGTAAATAAGGAACTGAGGATACTCCTTGTTGTAGTGTAAATAAGGAACTGAGGATACTCCTTGTTGTAGTGTAAATAAGGAACTGAGGATATTCCTTGTTGTAGTGTAAATAAGGAACTGAGGATACTCCTTGTTGTAGTGTAAATGGATACTCCTTGTTGTGTAAATAAGGAACTGAGAGGATACTCCTTGTTGTAGTGTAAATAAGGAACTGAGGATACTCCTTGTTGTAGTGTAAATAAGGAACTGAGAGGATACTCCTTGTTGTAGTGTAAATGGATACTCCTTGTTGTAGTGTAAATAAGGAACTGAGGATATTCCTTGTTGTAGTGTAAATGGATACTCCTTGTTGTAGTGTAAATAAGGAACTGAGGATACTCCTTGTTGTAGTGTAAATAAGGAACTGAGAGGATACTCCTTGTTGTAGTGTAAATGGATACTCCTTGTTGTAGTGTAAACAAGGAACTGAGGATACTCCTTGTTGTAGTGTAAATGGATACTCCTTGTTGTTGTGTAAATAAGGAACTGAGAGGATACTCCTTGTTGTAGTGTAAATAAGGAACTGAGGATACTCCTTGTTGTAGTGTAAATAAGGAACTGAGGATATTCCTTGTTGTAGTGTAAATGGATACTCCTTGTTGTAGTGTAAATAAGGAACTGAGGATATTCCTTGTTGTAGTGTAAATGGATACTCCTTGTTGTAGTGTAAATAAGGAACTGAGGATACTCCTTGTTGTAGTGTAAATAAGGAACTGAGAGGATACTCCTTGTTGTAGTGTAAATGGATACTCCTTGTTGTAGTGTAAACAAGGAACTGAGGATACTCCTTGTTGTAGTGTAAATAAGGAACTGAGGATACTCCTTGTTGTAGTGTAAATAAGGAACTGAGGATACTCCTTGTTGTAGTGTAAATGGATACTCCTTGTTGTAGTGTAAATAAGGAACTGAGGATACTCCTTGTTGTAGTGTAAATAAGGAACTAATGATACTCCTTGTTGTAGTGTAAATGGATACTCCTTGTTGTATTGTAAATAAGGAACAGAGGATACTCCTTGTTGTAGTGTAAATAAGGAACTGAGGATACTCCTTGTTGTAGTGTAAATAAGGAACAGAGGATACTCCTTGTTGTAGTGTAAATGGATATTCCTTGTTGTAGTGTAAATAAGGAACTGAGGATACTCCTTGTTGTAGTGTAAATGGATACTCCTTGTTGTAGTGTAAATAAGGAACAGAGGATACTCCTTGTTGTAGTGTAAATGGATATTCCTTGTTGTAGTGTAAATGGATACTCCTTGTTGTAGTGTAAATAAGGAACTGAGGATACTCCTTGTTGTAGTGTAAATAAGGAAATGAGGATACTCCTTGTTGTAGTGTAAATGGATACTCCTTGTTGTAGTGTAAATAAGGAACTGAGGATACTCCTTGTTGTAGTGTAAATAAGGAACTGAGGATACTCCTTGTTGTAGTGTAAATAAGGAACTGAGGATACTCCTTGTTGTATTGTAAATAAGGAACTGAGAGGATACTCCTTGTTGTAGTGTAAATGGATACTCCTTGTTGTAGTGTAAATGGATACTCCTTGTTGTAGTGTAAATAAGGAACTGAGGATACTCCTTGTCGTAGTGTAAATAAGGAACTGAGGATACTCCTTGTTGTAGTGTAAATAAGGAACTGAGGATACTCCTTGTTGTAGTGTAAATAGATACTCCTTGTTGTATTGTAAATAAGGAACTGAGAGGATACTCCTTGTTGTAGTGTAAATAAGGAACTGAGGATACTCCTTGTTGTAGTGTAAATGGATACTCCTTGTTGTAGTGTAAATAAGGAACTGAGGATACTCCTTGTTGTAGTGTAAATAAGGAACTGAGGATACTCCTTGTTGTAGTGTAAATGGATACTCCTTGTTGTAGTGTAAATAAGGAACTGAGGATACTCCTTGTTGTAGTGTAAATGGATATTCCTTGTTGTAGTGTAAATGGATACTCCTTGTTGTAGTGTAAATAAGGAACTGAGGATACTCCTTGTTGTAGTGTAAATAAGGAACTGAGGATACTCCTTGTTGTAGTGTAAATGGATACTCCTTGTTGTAGTGTAAATAAGGAACTGAGGATACTCCTTGTTGTAGTGTAAATAAGGAACTGAGGATACTCCTTGTTGTAGTGTAAATAAGGAACTGAGGATACTCCTTGTTGTATTGTAAATAAGGAACTGAGAGGATACTCCTTGTTGTAGTGTAAATGGATACTCCTTGTTGTAGTGTAAATGGATACTCCTTGTTGTAGTGTAAATAAGGAACTGAGGATACTCCTTGTCGTAGTGTAAATAAGGAACTGAGGATACTCCTTGTTGTAGTGTAAATAAGGAACTGAGGATACTCCTTGTTGTAGTGTAAATAGATACTCCTTGTTGTATTGTAAATAAGGAACTGAGAGGATACTCCTTGTTGTATTGTAAATAAGGAACTGAGAGGATACTCCTTGTTGTAGTGTAAATAAGGAACTGAGGATACTCCTTGTTGTAGTGTAAATGGATACTCCTTGTTGTAGTGTAAATAAGGAACTGAGGATACTCCTTGTTGTAGTGTAAATAAGGAACTGAGGATACTCCTTGTTGTAGTGTAAATGGATACTCCTTGTTGTAGTGTAAATAAGGAACTGAGGATACTCCTTGTTGTAGTGTAAATAAGGAACTGAGGATACTCCTTGTCGTAGTGTAAATAAGGAACTGAGGATATTCCTTGTTGTAGTGTAAATGGATACTCCTTGTTGTAGTGTAAATAAGGAACTGAGGATACTCCTTGTTGTAGTGTAAATAAGGAACTCAGAGGATGCTCCTTGTTGTAGTGTAAATGGATACTCCTTGTTGTAGTGTAAATAAGGAACTGAGGATACTCCTTGTTGTAGTGTAAATAAGGAACTGAGGATACTCCTTGTTGTAGTGTAAATAAGGAACTGAGGATACTCCTTGTTGTATTGTAAATAAGGTACTGAGAGGATACTCCTTGTCGTAGTGTAAATAAGGAACTGAGGATACTCCTTGTTGTAGTGTAAATAAGGAACTGAGGATACTCCTTGTTGTATTGTAAATAAGGAACTGAGGATACTCCTTGTTGTAGTGTAAATAAGGAACTGAGGATACTCCTTGTTGTATTGTAAATAAGGAACTGAGAGGATACTCCTTGTTGTAGTGTACATAAGGAACTGAGGATACTCCTTGTTGTAGTGTAAATAAGAAACTCAGAGGATACTCCTTATTTACACTCGTAGTGTAAATAAGGAACTGAGAGGATTCCTCTCGGATGGTTAAAGCAGCGATTGAATCTGTGATGACGTCCCATGCTGAAATGAGACTCCAGACACAGACATGCTCTCATTCATCTCAAGGCTGTTTAGCCACGCTTTCTGTTTTACTCTGTACCAGTGTGTCGGCTCGCCATTCAGTTGTTTGCCATCCAGGCTTCTACAGCCTTGTTTCCCCTTCCTGCAGTAATACAGACTGTGTGTGTGAGAAAGAGGTATATCATTATGATGATGATGATGATGATGATGACAGCCTGGTGATTAATATGACCATAGTATGTGGTGATGGAGTTGGCCTGATGAATGTGTAAAACACATACCTCTGTGTATTATAGTAATAAAGAGGCTCAATTAGTGACCAGTTCTCTCACAACTAGGTTCACAACTCCTAGGTTCACAACTCCTAGGTTCACAACTCCTAGGTTCACAACTCCTGCTTTCACAATTCCTACGTTCACAACTCCTGCTTTCACAACTCCTGCTTTCACAACTCCTAGGTTCACAACTCCTAGGTTCACAACTCCTAGGTTCACAACTCCTGCTTTCACAACTCCTGCTTTCACAACTCCTGCTTTCACAACTCCTAGGTTCACAACTCCTAGGTTCACATTCCTTCCATTTTACACTCATTCACAGACACACTTATGTTCGGACATGCTTGGAATGTACGCTCCCTTCGCAAGTAGGATTTTAATGTTTCACCACATCAATCTATTCACAGCCTGGGCTGACGCTATGTCATCTGTAATGTATAGCCTGGGCTGACGCTATGTCATCTGTAATGTATAGCCTGGGCTGACGCTATGTCATCTGTAATGTATAGCCTGGGCTGACGCTATGTCATCTGTAATGTATAGCCTGGGCTGACGCTATGTCATCTGTAAAGCATTGCCTGGGCTGACGCTATGTCATCTGTAATGTATAGCCTGGGCTGACGCTATGTCATCTGTAATGTATAGCCTGGGCTGACGCTATGTCATCTGTAATGTATAGCCTGGGCTGACGCTATGTCATCTGTAATGTATAGCCTGGGCTGACGCTATGTAATCTGTAATGTATAGCCTGGGCTGACGCTATGTCATCTGTAATGTATAGCCTGGGCTGACGCTATGTCATCTGTAATGTATAGCCTGGGCTGACGCTATGTCATCTGTAATGTATAGCCTACAGTTCCCAAGGCTACAGTTCCCACGATAAAAACACACTGTGACATATTAGTAATTATTGAGATTTTAGATAAGAGGCCATGAAAAATTGATTTGATGCTGAAAGTAGACAGTGTTCTTGGGGCAGACCTTTAATGGGGACGTGGTGCTGTGCTATGACTGTGTACGAGTTTGACAGTGTATTGTCCCAGTAACTTATCTACTTCATAAAGCCTATTAAAACACATTGTCCTCTCTGGTCCAGCAGTAGCAGCCTGTTGATTGAGACGATCTGTGACGTAGACGTGGGTTCAGGTGGGAAATCTTGCATGTATAAGCTCAAGCAAATGCTCAAAGAGAGAAAAAAAAACCTGAGTACTATTTGAACCCAGGTCTTCCTAGCTGTGTGGCGGGCTGAGAGTGGGAGGGTAAAGAGGATTCAAGTGACTGCAACCCCAGATCTAAAGAGAGAGCAAGAGCTGAAAGGCTCTGTGTAAATGCAGTTCCCTACCTCTCTACCTCCTCTCCATGCCGCTGCCTTCCTTCCACTGTTTGCCCACTCTGTTAACTATTACCATATGCTGCTGTGTACTTTGGCTGCATTCCAGAACTGTTACACACACACACACACACACCGGATAGTGGGCCATCATCAAAGACAATCGACCTGCACAGCACTACGACAGAGGCTGGAGTCCTTCCAACAAACCATAGACAGGCCGACAGACAGAGACAGACAGGCTACACACTCACATACGCAGGCAAGCAAGCAGGCAGGCAGGCAGGCAGGCAGGCAGGCAGACCGGCTACACACTCGCATACGCAGGCAGGCAGGCAGGGCAGGGCAGGGCAGGGCAGGGCAGGGCAGGGCAGGCAGGCAGGCAGAAGGCAGACAGACAGACAGACAGGCTACACACTCACATACGCAGGCAGGCAGACAAGCAGGCAGTCAGGCAGGCAGGCAGACAGACAGGCTACACACTCACATACGCAGGCAGGCAGACAAGCAGGCAGTCAGGCAGGCAGGCAGACAGACAGGCTACACACTCACATACGCAGGCAGGCAGACAAGCAGGCAGTCAGGCAGGCAGGCAGACACAGGCTACACACTCACATACGCAGGCAGGCAGACAAGCAGGCAGTCAGGCAGGCAGGCGGACAGACAGGCTACACACTCACATACGCAGGCAAGCAGGCAGGCAAGCAAGCAGACAGGTTGGATTTGCATGGCTCCGCTACTATAGTCAGCACATCAGAACCTCTCTTTCTCTCCATCTCTCTGATATCTCCTCTCACTCCCTCTCTCTCTCTTTCTTCCCCTCCCTCTCTCCCTCCCTCTCTCCCTCCCTCCCTCCCTCCCTCTAGCAGACTTCTCTGTCGTTACCACACATAACAGTACCAGTCAAAAGTTTGGACACCTACTCATTCAAGGGTTTTTCTTTTTATTATTTGACCAAATAGGGCTATCTTCTGTGTTCCATCCGTACCTTGTCACAACTGATTGGTTGAGATGATGACGATGAATAGCTCTGGGGTATTTCATCAATAAATTAAAGGGGAGTTTGATAGATTCTGCTATAGAAGGCTACCTCCAGGTGGATTCTGGGTACTTGTTTGTAGGCAGCCATCATTTTATTACACAGTTACCAGCTTTTTATTTATATTAAAGGGGAACTCTGCGATTGCTACATCAATTTTGGGATTTTTAAATTCATAATTGATTCTTGAAGAATATCACTTATATAAATACCTAATAGACTTTAGTTCAACTGTCTAAACCCACCAGAACGTTAAATATAAGCTTGTTTTACTTCATTGTTTGTAAACAGTGTAATTTTGAAACACGGTTAAAACTATAGTTTTAATATCATGGATGGTCAGCCCTTGCCATCTGTAGCTCTGTCTATGAATGTGAGGCTTGTAACATTTCTCCAGCCCCATCCCTCAGCTATTAACCAAAACGATGGCTGGGTGGTTGTTTTGTTATGACTTGAACTGCAGATTTCCCCTTTAATGGTATATCAACTCAAGCTGTGGTTGTGTCTGTGTATGGAACTGAGGAGGATGATATGATTCTATCGGACTGGTATGTAAACATATCTGTACTTCAGAGGACCAGTATGCTATGTACAATAGTATCTCTCTAGCTAACGACCTGCTGTGTGATGTCAGAGCGCCACCGTGGTCCTGTGTCCTCTAGAGTCAGAACTTTACCGTCGGTATAGAAAGCCAGATCTATGCCAGGATAGTGGGTTCGATTCCTGGGACCACCCATATGTAAAATAAAATGCACACGACTGGAAGCGGCTTTTGGATGAAAGCTTCTGCTAGATGGCATATATTATATATTACTACAGTAGAGAGATTCTTTATCCACTAAAAGATAACATCCACCCAACCTGCCCTCCCTGAGTCCCAGCCCAGAGGCCCAGAGGCGGGAACACCGACTTCCTGTCCCCAGGAGGAAGTGGTGGTGCTGGATGGCTGTTCCCGCTCAGACGAGGGTGTGGAGACAGGAACATCTCATCGGAACCCTTATCTCTGCCAATCGGAATCAATTCAGTGGCTGTTGCCTCACTGCCCATTCATGGCCTTTCCTTTCATGCCAGAGGGAACAAGAGTGGTAGTTAAGGAAAGGAATGAGGGAGTACAGACAATGGCAGAGCCTTTTTCCTTCATCCAGTGACCTGAATACATGATTCACACAATGCTAAATAAAGATGAATAAGTCCAAATAAAAGAGCTGCTAATAAGCGTTCTGTTCTTCTAAATCCTTGGGACTTTGAACAGAGGTACTGTCTATCTGGAGTGGAAGAGATGCACCATGGTAGTGACAGGGACAGGAAATGAATCTGATCTGATTTGAATTGGGAGACTGTGTAACTACAGTACATAGATATGGAAGGCTGTAGGTTTGTCAACAAACACATGGCGTGTAACTCGGGGTATCTTCCTCTCTCTGTCTGTCATTCTGTCTGTGCGTTTTATGTGTGTCAATATTACTCTCTTTCTCTGGTGTTGGTAATTATGTTATACACTGAGTGTACCAAACATCAAGAACACCTACTCTGTCCATGTCTATACATTCAGAAAGTATTCAGACCCTTTCACTTCTTCCACAGTTTGTTACGTTACAGCCTTATTCTAAAATGGATTACATTGTTTTTTCCCCCTCGTCAATCTACACGCACTACCCCATAATGACAAAGAGAGAACTGTTTTTTAGAAATGTTTGATCATTTAAAATACATTTAAAATGGAAATATGACATTTACATAAGAACATTTACATAAGTATTCAGACCCTTTATTCAGTACTTTGTTGAAGCACCTTTGGCAGCGATAACAGCCTCCAGTCTTCTTGGGTATGACGCTACAAGCTTGGCACATCTGTATTCGGGGAGTTTCTCCCATTCTTCTCTGCAGATCCTCTCAGGCTCTGTCAGGTCGGATGGGGAGCGTCGCTCCACTGCTATTTTCAGGTCTCTCCAGAGATGTTAGATGGGGTTCCAGTCCGGGCTCTGGCTGGGCCACTCAAGGACATTCAGAGACTTGTCCCCAAGCCACTCCTGCATTGTCTTGGCTGTGTGTTTAGGATTGTTGTCCTGTCGGAAGGTGAACCTTCACCCCAGTCTGATGTCCTGAGTGCTCTGGACCAGGTTTTCATAATCTCTGTACTTTGCTCCGTTCATCTTTCTCTTTATCCTAACTAGTCTCCCAGTCCCTACCGCTGAAAAACATCCCCACAGCATGATGCTGCCACCACCATGCTTCACATAGGGATTGTGCCAGGTTTCCTCCAGATGGAATGCTTGGCATCAGACCAGAGAATCTTGTTTCTCATGGTCTGAGAGTCCTTTAGGTGCCCTTTGGCAAACTCTAAGTGGGCTGTCATGTGCATTTTCCTGAGGAGTGGCTTCTGTCTGGCCACTAACACAAAGGCCTGATTGGTAGAGCGCTGCAGAGATGGTTGTTCTTTCCCAGTGGGTCAGAAGTTTACATACACTCATTTAGTATTTGGTACCATTGCCTTTAAATTGTTTATCTTGGGTCAAACGTTTTAGTAGCCTTTTAAGTAGATCTTGCCAGGGCCTTTCTGTTACATTGACCATCAGAGAGACTACCACATAGACCATAAAGCGTGACCACCAGCTAGACTATAATAGAGACAACTAGATAGACCACCAGATGGACCATCAGAGAGACTACCACATAGACCATAAAGCGAGACCACCAGCTAGACCATCATAGAGACAACTAGATGGACCGCCAGAGAGACCGCCAGAGAGACCGCCAGAGAGACCGCCAGAGAGACCGCCAGAGAGACCGCCAGGGAGACCACCATAGAAACCGTCAGAGACCGCCAGACTATGTCCACACACACACACACACACACGGAGTACCGTTTCCTGTGACTCTGTATTGTTGGGTGCGTGGGAAGGTGAAAGGTTACCATATCCCTGCTGATTCAGCCTCTCCAGCCAGCCAGACGACTAGATAGACCGCCAGAGAGACAGAGGGAGATCAGAGAGCCTTTGCCTCGCGTGTTCAAAGTTCATCCACCGGCCCCAGCAATCATTGACACGGTTGGGCAATTGGCACCTTTTTAATGGGGCTCCATCTACTGGGAAATCACAGGGAATAGAAGGAAATACCTTAGGTTATGTGCCAAATGGCACTCTATTCCCCAAATAGTTCACTACTGGTCAAAAGTAGTGCACTATATAGGGACTAGGGCTCTGATCTAAAGTAGTGCACTGTATAGGGAATAGGGCTCTGATCTAAAGTAGTGCACTATATAGGGAATAGGGCCCTGGTCTAAAGTAGTGCACTATATAGGGAATAGGGCCCTGGTCTAAAGTAGTGCACTATATAGGGAATAGGGCTCTGATCTAAAGTAGTGCACTATATAGGGAATAGGGCTCTGATCTAAAGTAGTGCACTATATAGGGAATAGGGCCCTGGTCTAAAGTAGTGCACTATATAGGGAATAGGTTGCCATTTGGGACACAACCCAAGCCTCCCTGGCTGGCCAGAGAGTAGAGAAATAGACAGAGACAAAAGTTGATACATCCTTTTGTAAAATGCATAGTAGACTAGGACATCAGGTCTGCATTGTTAGTTGGCACTGTAGTATACTATACTGTAGTGTACTGTACTGTAGTGTATTGTAGTATACTGTACTGTAGTGTATTGTACTATACTGTAGTGTATTGTAGTATACTGTACTGTAGTGTATTGTAGTATACTGTACTGTAGTGTATTGTAGTATACTGTACTGTAGTGTACTGTAGTGTACTGTACTGTAGTGTAGTGTAGTATACTGTACTGTAGTGTATTGTACTATACTGTAGTGTATTGTAGTATACTGTACTGTAGTGTATTGTAGTATACTGTACTGTAGTGTACTGTAGTATACTGTACTGTAGTGTACTGTAGTATACTATACTGTAGTGTATTGTAGTATACTGTAGTGTATTGTAGTATACTGTAGTGTTGTAGTATACTGTACTGTAGTGTATTGTAGTATACTGTACTGTAGTGTATTGTAGTATACTGTACTGTAGTGTGTTGTAGTATACTGTACTGTAGTGTACTGTAGTGTATTGTAGTATACTGTATTGTACTGTAGTGTATTGTACTATACTGTAGTGAATTGTAGTGTACTATACTGTAGTGAATTGTAGTATACTATACTGTAGTGTATTGTAGTATACTGTACTGTAGTGTATTGTAGTATACTGTACTGTAGTGTATTGTACTGTACTATACTGTAGTGTATTGTGCTATACTGTAGTTTAGTGTACTATAGTGTAGTGTACTATAGTGTAGTGTACTGTATAATACGGTGGTGTACTATACTGCAGTGTACTGTACTATACTGCAGTGTACTGTATACTACTGTAGTGTATTTTACTATACTGTAGTGTATTGTAGTATACTGTACTGTAGTATACTGTACTGTAGTGTATTGTACTGTAGTGTATTGTAGTGTACTGTACTGTAGGGTACTATGCTGTAGTGTACTGTACTGTAGTGTACTATACTGTAGGGTACTGTAGTGTACTATACTATAGGGTACTGAACTATACTGTAGTGTACTATACTGTGGTGTACTGTATTATAGTGTACTATACTGTAGTGTACTGTAGTATGCTGTAGTGTACTGTACTATGCTGTAGTGTACTGTATAATACTGTAGTGTACTATACTGTGGTGTACTGTACTGTAGTGTACTGTACTGTACTATACTGTAGTTTATTGTGCTATACTGTAGTTTAGTGTACTATAGTGTAGTGTACTGTATAATACTGTGGTGTACTATACTGCAGTGTACTGTACTATACTGCAGTGTACTGTATAATACTGTAGTGTATCGTACTATACTGTAGTGTACTGTACTATACTGTAGTTTAGTTTACTATAGTGTACTGTACTATACTGTAGTTTAGTGTACTATAGTGTACTGTACTATACTGTAGTGCACTGTACTATACTGTAGTGTATTGTACTATACTGTAGTGTACTATACTATACTGCAGTGTACTGTACTATACTGCAGAGAAAAGAAGTGCAGTGTTTTTAAAGGACTTCTCTTTTAGCCGGTGGTACTAAATCTGGGCTCTGTCATACTGAACTAATATAGTCCAGGTGGTTTTGGGCTATTATACTATGCATTCGCTAGGCTATATCCCAAATGAATTACGTTATATATTGTTGTTATACATTATTGTTAATTCCTTCCATAGTCTTCTTATCGTCTACCATTTCCACCGTTTAAGATATGGTCTTGGAAACTTTGCATTGTTCATTGTTTAACTTCTGATCTGGAGGCCTTATCTCATGTAAATATATGACAGGTTTTCAATTCCAGTCTGCTATTTTAAGGCTCTGCTCCACCCGGCTGGACCAGGCTGGACCTTTCTGTTTCCCTCCATGGAAATGTCTCCACTTTAGCCTGCATGTCTCTCTCTGAGTGACAATCCCTTCCCCCAATGACAGACAATGTTGTCATCAATCTTCATCGACTAAAGGCAATTATTTATTTTTTTTGCAAGTTCCATTTTTGTTAAAGTTGCTCAGCTGGTAGAGCATGGTACTTGCAACGCCAGGGGTGTGGGTTCGATTCCCACGGGGCCCCAGTACAGAAAAAAATGAGAGAAAAAAATTAAATGTGTGCGCTGAATAAGAGTGTCTGCTAAATGACAAAAATATTTTCAAATATGTTTAAAACTTCTTACGGCTGAGATCCCGCTCACGGGATCGCTCACGAGATCGCTCACGGGATAGATATGACAACAGCCAGTGAAAGTGCAGGACGCCAAATTTAAACAACAGAAATCTCATAATTAAAATTTCCTCAAACATACAAGTATTTTACACCATTTTAAAGATACACTTCTTGTTAATCCCACCACAGTGTCCGATTTCAAGTAAGCTTTACTGCGAAAGCACCACAAACAATTATGTTAGGTGAGTGCGTAGTCACAGAAAAACACAGCCATTTTTCCAGCCAAAGAGAGGAGTCACAAAAAGCAGAAATAGAGAAATTAATCACTAACCTTTGATGATCTTCATCAGATGACACTCATAAGACTTCATGTTACACAACACATGTATGTTTTGTTTGATAAAGTTCATATTTATATAAAAAAAATCTCAGTATACATTGCCGCGTTATGTTCAGTAGATCCAGAAACATCCGGTGATTTTGCAGAGAGCCACATCAATTTACAGAAATACTCATCATAAATGTTGATGAAAATACAAGTGTTATGCATGGAACTTTAGATACACTTCTTCTTAATGCATCCGCTCTGTCAGATTTCAAAAAAGCTTTACCGAAAAAGCAAACTATGCAATAATCTGAGTACGGAGCTCAGAGACCAAAACAAGCAAAACAGATCAAAATCAAATCAAATGTATTTGTCACATACACACGGTTAGCAGATGTTAATGCAAGTGTAGCGAAATGCTTGTGCTTCTAGTTCCGACAATGCAGTAGTAACCAACGAGTAATCTAACCTAACAATTCCAAAACTACTACCTTATAGACACAAGTGTAAAGGGATAAAGAATATGTACATAAAGATATATGAATGAGTGATGGTACAGAACAGTATAGGCAAGATGCAGTAGATGGTATCGAGTACAGTATATACATATGAGATGAGTATGTAAACAAAGTGGCATAGTTTAAAGTGGCAAGTGATACATGTATTACATAAAGATGCAGTAGATGATATAGAGTACAGTATATACATATACATATGAGATGAATAATGTAGGGTATGTAAACATTATATTAAGTAGCATAGTTTAAAGTGGCAAGTGATATATTTTACATCAATTCCCATTATTAAAGTGGCTGGAGTTGAGTCAGTGTGTTGGTAGCAGCCACTCAATAGTAGTGTGCTCCCTCTGCTGTTTCCTGAAGTCCACAATCATCTCAATGTTAGTGGTGGCTGTTTAACAGTCTGATGGCCTTGAGATAGAATCTGTTTTTCAGTCTCTCGGTCCCTGCTTTGATGCACCTGTACTGACCTCGCCTTGTGGATGATAGCGGGGTGAACAGGCAGTGGCTCGGGTGGTTGTTGTCCTTGATGATCTTTATGGCCTTCCTGTGACATCGGGTGCTGTAGGTGTCCTGGAGGGCAGGTAGTTTGCCCCTGGTGATGCATTGTGCAGACCTCACTACCCTCTGGAGAGCCTTACGGTTGTGGGTGGAGCAGTTGCCGTACCAGGCGGTGATACAGCCCGACAGGATGCTCTCGATTGTGCATCTGTAGAAGTTTGTTAGTGCTTTTTGTGACGGCAGAACACAGGATCCGCTTTGCGAAAGTCGTATTCCTGGTCGTAATGATGGTGAGTTGACGTTGCTCTTATATCCAGTAGTTCCTCCCGACTGTATGTAATGAAACCTAAGATTACCTGGGGTACCAATGTAATAAATAACACAAAAAAAAAAAAAGATATCCGCCATGTTGTGTAGTCAAGATAAGTCAGAAATAGCATTATAAATATTAACTTACCTTTGATGATCTTCATCAGAATCCACTCCCAGGAATCCCAGTTCCACAATAAATGTTTGATTTGTTCGATAAAGTTTGTCATTTATGTCCAATTACCTCCTTTTTGTTAGCGCGTTCAGCCCAGTAATCCAAATTCATGACGCGCGAGCAGACAAAAAGTCAAAACGTTCCGTTGCAGTCCATAGAAACATGTCAAACGATGTACAGAATCAATCTTTAGGATGTTTTTAACATAAATCTTCAATAATGTTCCAACCGGAGAATTCCATTGTCTGTAGAAATGCAATGGAACAGAGCTCGCTCTCACGTGAACGAGCGTTACCATCTGGTGGCTCTCTGGCAGACCTCTGACTCATTCCCCTCTCATTCGCCCCCACGTCTCAGTAGAAGCATCAAACAAGGTTCTAAAGACTGTTGACATCTAGTGGAAGCCTTAGGAAGTGCCATATGACCAATATCCCACTGTATCTTCAATAGGGAATGAGTTGAAAAACTACAATCCTCAGATTTCCCACTTCCTGGTTGGATTTTTTTCTCTGGTTTTTGCCTGCCATATGAGTTCTGTTATACTCACATACATCATTCAAACAGTTTTAGCTTCTGGGACTGAGTAGCAGGCAGTTTACTCTGGGCACCTTATTCATCCAAGCTACTCAATATTGCCCCCAGCCATAAGAAGTTAATGGTTATTTTATGTGTTATATCAATAAGAATGAGACGTCATTCATTCACTGTTGATGGTAGTGTACTCTACACTGAATATAAATATAAACTATCCATTCAGTTCACCAGGGTCATATTTTGTTGTTGCCCTGTGATGGTGTCCAGTAGAGATGTATTGTATCCAGTAGAGATGTATGGTATCCAGTATAGATGTATTGTATCCAGTAGAGATGTATGGTATCCAGTAGAGATGTATTGTGTCCAGTAGAGATGTATTGTATCCAGTAGAGATGTCTTGTATCCAGTAGAGATGTATTGTATCCAGTAGAGATGTATTGTACCCAGTAGAGATGTATTGTATCCAGTAGAGATGTATGGTATCCAGTAGAGATGTATTGTATCCAGTAGAGATGTATTGTGTCCAGTAGAGATGTAATGTGTCCAGTAGAGATGTAATGTGTCCAGTAGAGATGTATTGTGTCCAGTAGAGATGTATTGTTTCTAATAGAGATGTATTGTACCCAGTAGTGATGTATTGTGTGATGTATTGTACCCAGTAGTGATGTATTGTGTGACGTATTGTACCCAGTAGAGATGTATTGTACCCAGTAGAGATGTATTGTATCCAGTAGTGATGTATTGTGTCCAGTAAAGATGTATTGTGTCCAGTAGAGATGTATTGTATCCAGTAGAGATGTATTGTATCCAGTAGAGATGTATTGTACCCAGTAGAGATGTATGGTATCCAGTAGAGATGTATTGTATCCAGTAGAGATGTATTGTGTCCAGTAGAGATGTATTGTGTCCAGTAGAGATGTATTGTTTCTAATAGAGATGTATTGTACCCAGTAGTGATGTATTGTGTGATGTATTGTACCCAGTAGTGATGTATTGTGTGATGTATTGTACCCAGTAGAGATGTATTGTATCCAGTAGAGATGTATTGTATCCAGTAGAGATGTATTGTATCCAGTAGAGATGTATTGTATCCAGTAGAGATGTATTGTATCCAGTAGAGATGTATTGTATCCAGTAGAGATGTATTGTATCCAGTAGAGATGTATTGTATCCAGTAGAGATGTATTGTATCCAGTAGAGATGTAATGTGTCCAGTAGAGATGTATTGTATCCAGTAGAGATGTATTGTATCCAGTAGAGATGTATTGTATCCAGTAGAGATGTATTGTATCCAGTAGAGATGTAATGTGTCCAGTAGAGATGTATTGTATCCAGTAGAGATGTATTGTATCCAGTAGAGATGTACTGTACCCAGTAGAGATGTATGGTATCCAGTAGAGATGTATTGTATCCAGTAGAGATGTATTGTACCCAGTAGAGATGTATTGTATCCAGTAGAGATGTATTGTACCCAGTAGAGATGTATGGTATCCAGTAGAGATGTATTGTATCCAGTAGAGATGTGTTGTACCCAGTAGAGATGTATTGTATCCAGTAGAGATGTATTGTATCCAGTAGAGATGTATTGTATCCAGTAGAGATGTATTGTATCCAGTAGAGATGTATTGTACCCAGTAGAGATGTATTGTGTCCAGTAGAGATGTATTGTATCCAGTAGAGATGTATTGTATCCAGTAGAGATGTATTGTATCCAGTAGAGATGTATTGTATCCAGTAGAGATGTATTGTATCCAGTAGAGATGTATTGTATCCAGTAGAGATGTAATGTGTCCAGTAGAGATGTATTGTATCCAGTAGAGATGTATTGTATCCAGTAGAGATGTATTGTACCCAGTAGAGATGTATTGTATCCAGTAGAGATGTATTGTATCCAGTAGAGATGTATTGTATCCAGTAGAGATGTATTGTACCCAGTAGAGATGTATTGTATCCAGTAGAGATGTATTGTATCCAGTAGAGATGTATTGTATCCAGTAGAGATGTATTGTATCCAGTAGAGATGTATTGTGTCCAGTAGAGATGTATTGTATCCAGTAGAGATGTATTGTATCCAGTAGAGATGTATTGTACCCAGTAGAGATGTATGGTATCCAGTAGAGATGTATTGTATCCAGTAGAGATGTATTGTATCCAGTAGAGATGTATTGTACCCAGTAGAGATGTATTGTATCCAGTAGAGATGTATTGTATCCAGTAGAGATGTATTGTACCCAGTAGAGATGTATTGTGTCCAGTAGAGATGTATTGTATCCAGTAGAGATGTATTGTATCCAGTAGAGATGTATTGTATCCAGTAGAGATGTATTGTACCCAGTAGAGATGTATTGTGTCCAGTAGAGATGTATTGTGTCCAGTAGAGATGTATTGTGTCCAGTAGAGATGTATTGTATCCAGTAGAGATGTATTGTTTCCAGTAGAGATGTATTGTATCTAATAGAGATGTCAGTGTAACCCAGTCAGTGTAACTCAGTCAGTGTAACTCAGTCAGCCAGTATAACTCAGTCAGTATAACTCAGTCATCAGTCAGTATAACTCAGTCATCAGTCAGTATAACTCAGTCAGCCAGTATAACTCAGCCAGTATAACTCAGCCAGTATAACTCAGCCAGTATAACTCAGCCAGTATAACTCAGCCAGTATAACTCAGCCAGTATAACTCAGTCAGTATAACTCAGTCAGTATAACTCAGTCAGTATAACTCAGTCAGTATAACTCAGTCAGTATAACTCAGTCATCAGTCAGTATAACTCAGTCATAAGTCAGTATAACTCAGTCATCAGTCAGTATAACTCAGTCATAAGTCAGTATAACTCAGTCATCAGTCAGTATAACTCAGTCATCAGTCAGTATAACTCAGTCATCAGTCAGTATAACTCAGTCATCAGTCAGTATAACTCAGTCAGTATAACTCAGTCATCAGTCAGTATAACTCAGTCATCAGTCAGTATAACTCAGTCATCAGTCAGTATAACTCAGTCATCAGTCAGTATAACTCAGTCATCAGTCAGTATAACTCAGTCATCAGTCAGTATAACTCAGTCATCAGTCAGTATAACTCAGTCATCAGTCAGTGTAACTCAGTCATCAGTCAGTGTAACTCAGTCATCAGTCAGTGTAGCTCAGTCATCAGTCAGTATAACTCAGTCATCAGTCAGTATAACTCAGTCAGTATAACCTGCACTCCCCTCTGAATCAATTATACCCCATTTTTTTACCCCTTTCTATCTTTACATCTGTTATCTGATATGGTCATGTCTTTGTGGCGTAAAACAAACAGTGATGAGAAGTGAATTTTTCAGTTGGAACCAGTCGGAATCCCTTTGATCAGTGAGGGCTTTTTATTCTGCCAAACAGGGAGAGGAGAGGAGAGGAGAGGAGAGGAGAGGAGAGGAGAGGAGAGGAGAGGAGAGGAGAGGAGAGGAGAGGAGAGGAGAGACTGAGTGACACAGCTACTGTAGAGGAGAGAGAGAGGAGATGCAGTTTAAAGATGGAAACATGAGATCATCCAGAGCGTTTTGTTGTTTCCTTTTTGTTTGGTTGGTCTTTGTTAGTGTGTGAATGAGCTGTGTTGAAGTGTTTCAGCTGGAGTGGATGAGGCCTGCAGCGCTGCACTGTGTCTATGCCCCATGTTGGCAGTTGCATGACAGCATTGTGAGAGCCGGTGTCCATGGGGGGATGTTGATGGTGTGCGTGTGCATGAGAATGCACATGTTTGTGTGTGTGCGCATGTGTCTCTGTGTGTGTGTGTTCGTCTGTGTGTGTGTGTGTGTGTGTGTGTGTGTGTGTGTGTGTGTGTGTGTGTGTGCATGTGTCTCTGTGTGTGTGTGTGTGTGTGTGTCCATGTGTCTCTGTGTGTGTGTGTTTGTGTGTGTGTGCATGTGTCTCTGTGTGTGTGTGTGTGTGTCTCTGTGTGTTGTGTGTGTGGGCTGCGGTGGGCTGTGGGGATAAGGTGGGGGAAGCAGGCGGAGCAGATTGGTGAGACTGGTGCACTGCAGCAGGGGGTGTGCAGCGGGGGGGTGGAACGCAGCAATCGGCAACATCTTAGCTGGGGGACCTAGTTCTGTGGGATGCAGCGCAGGCCTGGACGTTAGGGCAGCATGGTGGCCTCCTCGGGCTAGAATCTCTGGGTGGTAAAGAGATCGGGCCTAGGCCGGTAAGGGCCGGGGATAGAGGGTCAGAACACTGGTGTTGTACAGGACAGTCAGTCAGGATGGGCTAGTAATGCTCTGGGTTTCTGAACATCTTACTATACCCTTGCTTTGGTACTTCTCACCACCTCCTCTATCGCTCCCATCATGGTCTCTCTTTCTTAATATCTATCTTCTCTCTCTCTGTAATATCGTGTCTTCTCTCTCTCTCTCTCTTAATATCTATCTTCTCTCTCTCAATATCTTTATTCTCTCTCTCTCTCTCTCAATATCTTTCTTCTCTCTCAATATCTTTCTTCTCTCTCTCAATATCTTCTCTCTCTCTCTTAATATCTATATTTTCTCTCTCTCTCTCTCTCTCTCTCTCTCTCTCTCTCTCTCTCTCTCTCAATATCTATCTTCTCTCTCTCTCTTAATACAGTGGCTTGCGAAAGTATTCACCCCCCTACAACCTAGAATTAAAATAGATTTTTTGGGGTGTTTGTATCATTTGATTCACACATGCCTACCAATCTGAAGATGCAAACTATTTTTTTATTGTGAAACAAACAAGAAATAAGACAAAAAAACAGAACTTGAGCGTGCATAACTATTTTACTCTCTCTTAATATCTATCTTCTCTCTCTCAATGTTATCTTCTCTCTCTCTTAATATCTATCTTCTCTCTCTTAATATCTATCTTCTCTCTCTCTCAATGTTATCTTCTCTCTCTCTTAATATCATATATTCTCTCTTAATATCATATATTCTCTCTCTTAATATCTATCTCCTCTCTCTCTTAATATCTATCTCCTCTCTCTCTTAATATCTATCTTCTCTCTCTCTCAATGTTATCTTCTCTCTCTCTTAATATCATATATTCTCTCTTAATATCATATATTCTCTCTTAATATCTATCTCCCCTCTCTCTTAATATCTATCTTCTCTCTCTCTCAATGTTATCTTCTCTCTCTCTTAATATCATATATTCTCTCAATATCATATATTCTCTCTTAATATCTATCTCCTCTCTCTCTTAATATCTATCTCCTCTCTCTCTTAATATCTATCTCCTCTCTCTCTTAATATCTATCTCCTCTCTCTCTTAATATCTATCTCCTCTCTCTCTTAATATCTATCTCCTCTCTCTCTTAATATCTATCTCCTCTCTCTCTTAATATCTATCTCCTCTCTCTCTTAATATCTATCTCCTCTCTCTCTTAATATCTATCTCCTCTCTCTCTTAATATCTATCTCCTCTCTCTCTTAATATCTATCTCCTCTCTCTCTTAATATCTATCTCCTCTCTCTCTTAATATCGTATCTCCTCTCTCTCTTAATATCGTATCTCCTCTCTCTCTTAATATCTATCTCCTCTCTCTCTTAATATCTATCTCCTCTCTCTCTTAATATCTATCTCCTCTCTCTCTTAATATCTATCTCCTCTCTCTCTTAATATCGTATCTCCTCTCTCTCTTAATATCTATCTCCTCTCTCTCTTAATATCGTATCTCCTCTCTCTCTTAATATCGTATCTCCTCTCTCTCTTAATATCGTATCTTCTCTCTCTCTCTTAATATCGTATCTTCTCTCTCTCTCTTAATATCGTATCTTCTCTCTCTCTCTTAATATCTATCTTCTCTCTCTCTGTCTCTCTCTCTCTGTCTCTGTCTTGCTCTCTCTCTGGCTCTCTCTGTCTTGCTCTCTTTCTGTCTCTCTGTTTCTCTCGCTATGTCTCTCAATTCAATTGACTTTATTGACATGGTAAGTTCATTATTACTTACATTGTCAAAATATACATATCGAAAAATAAAAATATATATTTATATAAAAAAATATATATATATTTATATATAAATAAATGGTGGGACCAACGGCAATAATAATAGTAGTAGTGGACATGGGATTACCATTAACAACAACTACAACAACAATATTAATCAGAACAACAATACATTAAAGCAATGGTAGTGGACCAGTGTCAACATGACTGAGGAGACACATGGCCTGGTAGTGGACCAGTGTCAATATGACTGAGAAGACACATGACCTGGTAGTAGACCAGTGTCAACATGACTGAGAAGACACATGACCTGGTAGTAGACCAGTGTCAACATGACTGAGAAGACACATGACCTGGTAGTAGACCAGTGTCAACATGACTGAGAAGACACATGACCTGGTAGTGGACCAGTGTCAACATGACTGAGAAGACACATGACCTGGTAGTAGACCAGTGTCAACATGACTGAGAAGACACATGACCTGGTAGTAGACCAGTGTCAACATGACTGAGAAGACACATGACCTGGTAGTGGACCAGTGTCAACATGACTGAGAAGACACATGACCTGGTAGTAGACCAGTGTCAACATGACTTAGAAGACACATGACCTGGTAGTAGACCAGTGTCAACATGACTGAGAAGACACATGACCTGGTAGTAGACCAGTGTCAACATGACTGAGAAGACACATGACCTGGTAGTAGACCAGTGTCAACATGACTGAGAAGACACATGACCTGGTAGTGGACCAGTGTCAACATGACTGAGAAGACACATGACCTGGTAGTAGACCAGTGTCAACATGACTGAGAAGACACATGACCTGGTAGTAGACCAGTGTCAACATGACTGAGAAGACACATGACCTGGTAGTGGACCAGTGTCAACATGACTGAGGAGACACATGACCTGGTAGTAGCCCAGTGTCAACACGACTGAGAAGACACATGACCTGGTAGTGGACCAGTGTCAACATGACTGAGAAGACACATGACCTGGTAGTGGACCAGTGTCAACACGACTGAGAAGACACATGACCTGGTAGTGGACCAGTGTCAACCTGACTGAGAAGACACATGACCTGGTAGTAGACCAGTGTCAACATGACTGAGAAGACACATGACCTGGTAGTGGACCAGTGTCAACATGACTGAGGAGACACATGACCTGGTAGTAGACCAGTGTCAACATGACTGAGAAGACACATGACCTGGTAGTAGCCCAGTGTCAACACGACTGAGAAGACACATGACCTGGTAGTGGACCAGTGTCAACATGACTGAGAAGACACATGACCTGGTAGTGGACCAGTGTCAACACGACTGAGAAGACACATGACCTGGTAGTAGACCAGTGTCAACATGACTGAGAAGACACATGACCTGGTAGTGGACCAGTGTCAACATGACTGAGGAGACACATGACCTGGTAGTAGACCAGTGTCAACATGACTGAGAAGACACATGACCTGGTAGTAGCCCAGTGTCAACACGACTGAGAAGACACATGACCTGGTAGTGGACCAGTGTCAACATGACTGAGAAGACACATGACCTGGTAGTGGACCAGTGCCAACATGACTGAGGAGACACATGACCTGGTAGTAGCCCAGTGTCAACACGACTGAGAAGACACATGACCTGGTAGTAGACCAGTGTCAACATGACTGAGAAGACACATGACCTGGTAGTGGACCAGTGTCAACATGACTGAGGAGACACATGACCTGGTAGTAGACCAGTGTCAACATGACTGAGAAGACACATGACCTGGTAGTAGCCCAGTGTCAACACGACTGAGAAGACACATGACCTGGTAGTGGACCAGTGTCAACATGACTGAGAAGACACATGACCTGGTAATGGACCAGTGCCAACATGACTGAGGAGACACATGACCTGGTAGTAGCCCAGTGTCAACACGACTGAGAAGACACATGACCTGGTAGTGGACCAGTGTCAACCTGACTGAGAAGACACATGACCTGGTAGTAGACCAGTGTCAACATGACTGAGAAGACACATGACCTGGTAGTAGACCAGTGTCAACATGACTGAGAAGACACATGACATGGTATGAAAGACAAAACAAAACAAGATGGGAAATATTATTGACATTACTTTGCACTTTTCACTGGCTGTCCCTCAGGTTGTGGCAGGAGGACACATATTCGGCTGCCAAAACTGCACATTTTGGCTTTTCCCCCAATAAATATTGGATTTTTTTTCTTCATCTTTTATAGTTTCAAATTCTTTGTATTGAATTATAATTTTGGGAAAGAAATATTCTCTTAGGTCTGAGTATTTGTCACAGTGTAATAGGAAATGCAGCTCTGTCTCTACCTCTCCCCTGGAGCAGAGTGAGCACAGCCTGTCCTCTCTGGGCAGCCTGGTTTGTCTGTGACGACCGGTCTCTATAGTCAATGTTTTCCTCAGTTTTCTATCAGTCACAGTGGTCAGATAGTCTGCCACCATGTACTGTCTGTTTAGAGACAAATAGCATTGAAGTTGTGGTGTCTTTCCAAAAGGTGATATATTTTTATTTTAGCCTTGTGATGATTTGGTTGGGCCAGATGTTCTGAGTGCTGTCCTGAGGCTCTATGGGGTTGGTTTGGGTTGGTGAACTGAGCCTCAGAACCAGCTGGCTGAGGGGACTCTTCTCTTGTTTCATCTCTTGACATTGTAGAGCTGTGTGATGGAATGTTTTGGGGTCACTTGTTTTTTAGATGGTTGTAAAATTTGATGGCTCTTTTTTTCTATTCGAATTGCACTTGTAATACAGTCTTGCAGAACTCTGCATGCACTATTTCGATTGGATGTTTGTCCCATTTGGTGAATTCATTATTAGAGATTGGACCCCATACTTCCTTGCCGTATAGAGCAATTGGTTCTAGAACTGATTGGAACATTTTGAGCCAGATTCTAATTGGAATTTTGATTTTAAAGTTCCTTTTAATGGCATAGAATGCTCTTCTTTCTTTGTCTCTCAGCTCATTCACAGCCATGTGAAAGATACCGGTGTTGTTGATATTTAGTCCTAGTTATGTGTCATTTTTGGTGTGTTGTAATAGAACTGTGTCCAAATAGAATTTATATTTGTCATCCTTATTTCCGGACCTTTTTTGGAATATCATTATATTTGTTTTTTTTAGGTTAGCGGTCAGATCCCAGGTCTGACAGAACCTGTGGTTAATGGTCAGAGCCCAGGTCTGACAGAACCTGTGGTTAACGGTCAGAGCCCAGGTCTGACAGAACCTGTGGTTAATGGTCAGAGCCCAGGTCTGACAGAACCTGTGGTTAATGGTCAGAGTCCAGGTCTGACAGAACCTGTGGTTAACGGTCAGAGTCCAGGTCTGACAGAACCTGTGGTTAACGGTCAGAGTCCAGGTCTGACAGAACCTGTGGTTAACAGTCAGAGCCCAGGTCTGACAGAACCTGTGGTTAATGGTCAGAGCCCAGGTCTGACAGAGCCTGTGAAGGTGATCTAGGGTGCTGCTGTAACCCCTCTTTAGTGGGAGACAGCAGCACCAGGTCATCTGCGTACAGCAGACACTTGATTTCAGTGTTGTGTAGGGTGATACCAGGTGCTGCCGATTCTTCTAATGTTTTTGCCAATTCATTAATGTAGATGTTAAATAGTGTTGGACTTATTGGGCAGCCCTGTTTTACTCCCCGTCCCTGAGAGAAGAAGTCTGTTGGCTTGTTGTTAATTCATTAATGTAGATGTTAAATAGTGTTGGACTTATTGGACAGCCCTGTTTTACTCCCCGTCCCTGAGAGAAGAAGTCTGTTTGCTTGTTGTTAATTCATTAATGTAGATGTTAAATAGTGTTGGACTTATTGCGCAGCCCTGTTTTACTCCCCGTCCCTGAGAGAAGAAGTCTGTTTTCTTGTTGCCAATTTTAACCAGACATTTGTTTTTAGTGTACATTGATTTAATAGTATCATATGTTTTCCCTCCAATACCACTTTCTATTAGTTTATAAAAAAAGACCTTTGTGCCAAATTGAATCAAATGCTTTCTTGAAATCTACAAAACACGAGTAGATTTTGCCTTTGTTTTGGTTTACTTGTTTATCAATTAGAGTGTAGAGCAAATTTGTTAACAAAATGTCCTCATGTCTACAAAGCAAATACATGGATGGATAATGCTGTTGCCGGTGAGAGATAGATTATGTGACAATTGTGATGGAAACGCTTTTAATGCGCAAATATTGATATAATAACCATCATGTCGAGGTAAACATGGTGTCACATGTTGCGGAAAAGGAAAAACAGGAATGAGTTTATTAGGCAGATGAAATGGGAGTTATGATGAACTTTACGTGCTGGGTCAAGTGACTCTGGCTTCAGTAGGTTTACTCCGAAGACTCGGAGGACTCCCATCAATGTGACTGGGTAGACTATAGTGCTGCCAGCAAACCAAACTGTCTGCACAACAGGAACAACGACGACAACAACAACCTCAGTGTCTATGATTCATACAGGACGGAATGTGTCCATTGACCCACGTGGTGTCACTCTGTCCTCTCACTCCTATGTTCCTCAAATACAGCTTAAAAGAAAGAAAGAAAAAAGAGGTTTTCTTTTCTACAGTTGGCCCGCTGGAGTCTCCCTCCCTCCTCTTTCCTGGGAAATGTTTAACTGTCAGCATTCAAAGTCTGTCAATGAAAGACCAGCTGTTCATCCTGCCTGCCCCTCTCCTCCACCTCCTTTCCCCTGCCTGCCCCTCTCCCTCCTCCACCTCCTTTCCCCTGCCTGCCCCTCTCCCTCCTTCACCTCCTTTCCCCTGCCTGCCCCTCTCCCTCCTCCACCTCCTTTCCCCTGCCTGCCCCTCTCCCTCCTCCATCTCCTTTCCCCTGCCTGCCCCTCTCCCTCCTTCACCTCCTTTCCCCTGCCTGCCCCTCTCCCTCCTTCACCTCCTTTCGCCTGCCTGCCCCTCTCCCTCCTTCACCTCCTTTCCCCTGCCTGCCCCTCTCCCTCCTTCACCTCCTTTCCCCTGCCTGCCCCTCTCCCTCCTTCACCTCCTTTCCCCTGCCTGCCCCTCTCCCTCCTTCACCTCCTTTCCCCTGCCTGCCCCTCTCCCTCCTTCACCTCCTTTCCCCTGCCTGCCCCTCTCCCTCCTCCACCTCCTTTCCCCTTCCTGCCCCTCTCCCTCCTCCACCTCCTTTCCCCTGCCTGCCCCTCTCCCTCCTCCACCTCCTTTCTCCTGCCTGCCCCTCTCCCTCCTTCACCTCCTTTCCCCTGCCTGCCCCTCTCCCTCCTCCTCCCTCCTTTCCCCTGCCTGCCCCTCTCCCTCTTCACCTCCTTTCCCCTGCCTGCCCCTCTCCCTCCTCCACCTCCTTTCCCCTGCCTGCCCCTCTCCCTCCTCTCCCTCCTTTCGCCTGCCTGCCCCTCTCCCTCCTCCACCTCCTTTCCCCTGCCTGCCCCTCTCCCTCCTCTCCCTCCTTCACCTCCTTTCCCCTGCCTGCCCCTCTCCTTCCTTCACCTCCTTTCCCCTGCCTGCCCCTCTCCATCCTCCACCTCCTTTCCCCTGCCTGCCCCTCTCCCTCCTCCACCTCCTTTCCCCTGCCTGCCCCTCTCCCTCCTTCACCTCCTTTCCCCTGCCTGTCCCTCTCCCTCATCCACCTCCTTTCCCCTGCCTTGCCACCAAAACATCCGTTACCCACTCTACACTTCCGTTACCCACTCTACACTACACTCCCCTCCTAACCCCTCCACACAGAGAGAGCACCCGGGCCCCTCCTAACCCCTCCACACAGAGAGAGCACCCGGGCCCCTCCTAACCCCTCCACACAGAGAGAGCATGCGGGCCCCTCCTAACCCCTCCACACAGAGAGAGCACCCGGGCCCCTCCTAACCCCTCCACACAGAGAGAGCACCCGGGCCCCTCCTAACCCCTCCACACAGAGAGAGCACGCGGGCCCCTCCTAACCCCTCCACACAGAGAGAGCACCCGGGCCCCTCCTAACCCCTCCACACAGAGAGAGCACCCGGGCCCCTCCACACAGAGAGAGCACCCGGTCCAGGCTGCTTCTGTGAAAGCATGAAATGCCATTACCAGCGGGCATCAGGTTACCCGGGCACAGCACCAAGATATGTCCCCACTGTTACTGTTACAAAGAGAGAGAGGGAAGTCACGTCCCAAATGGAACCCCGTTCCCTTCGTAGTGCGCTACATTGGACCCAGGCCCAGAGGTACGATTTGGGACACAGCCCAGGACAAGGGGGAAGGGGAGGCTTGTATGGATGAATGGAGCGGTGTTGGCACTGCCGTTAGCATCTAGCATTTCTGCTGCTCGCCACATCCTCTCTCTGTCTACAGTGGGAATATGGTGAGATTTGGGACACAACCTGGAACGGACTGGGGGCCCTGCATAGCCCCGGCTATGTGCTGCCCGCTCGACTCGGTGGCAAAGACATGATTCTGTAAATGTTAACCGTTTATGACGGAAATCGAGAGGCCTTTAATTGTTGAAGACTCCCAGACCAACCTTAGAGGACTCCTTGAAGTAATGAAGGCTTATGTAGGGGGTCTATATGTTCAGTAACACAGCACTGCCAACTGGAAGAGAGTCCTCAGACTGGTTCCAGGCAGTATCCTCCCATTACTACATTATAGACCATGGTATCCTCTCCAACACGGCTCCATGGTATCCTCCCATTACTACATTATAGACCATGGTATCCTCTCCAACACGGCTCCATGGTATCCTCTCCAACACAGCTCCATGGTATCCTCTCCAACACGGCTCCATGGTATCCTCTCCAACACGGCTCCATGGTATCCTCTCCAACACAGCTCTGTGGTATCCTCTCCAACACGGCTCCATGGTATCCTCTCCAACACGGCTCCATGGTATCCTCTCCAACACAGCTCCATGGTATCCTCTCCAACACAGCTCTGTGGTATCCTCTCCAACACAGCTCCATGGTATCCTCTCCAACACGGCTCCATGGTATCCTCTCCAACACAGCTCTGTGGCATCCTCTCCAACACAGCTCCATGGTATCCTATCCAACACAGCTCCATGGTATCCTCTCCAACACAGCTCTGTGGTATCCTATCCAACACAGCTCCATGGTATCCTCTCCAACACGGCTCCATGGTATCCTCTCCAACACAGCTCCATGGTATCCTCCCATTACTACATTATAGACCATGGTATCCTCTCCAACACGGCTCCATGGTATCCTATCCAACACAGCTCTGTGGTATCCTCTCCAACACGGCTCCGTGGTATCCTCTCCAACACGGCTCCATGGTATCCTCTCCAACACGGCTCCATGGTATCCTCTCCAACACGGCTCCATGGTATCCTCTCCAACACGGCTCCATGGTATCCTCTCCAACACGGCTCCATGGTATCCTCTCCAACACAGCTCCGTGGTATCCTATCCAACACGGCTCCATGGTATCCTCTCCAACACATTTCCGTGGTATCCTATCCAACACAGCTCCATGGTATCCTCTCCAACACAGCTCCATGGTATCCTCTCCAACACGGCTCCGTGGTATCCTCTCCAACACGGCTCCATGGTATCCTCTCCAACACGGCTCCGTGGTATCCTATCCAACACAGCTCCGTGGTATCCTCTCCAACACGGCTGCAGTGTCATCTACACTTTGTTCTGGGGTGTGATAAAGATATGACAACAATAATCACTGACTACATGTTACAACACACAATTACAGTTATGAAACAGACAGACTCTTTAACTGATTGAATTATATTAAAGCATTCCTCTTCACTTCAGGTACTTCATGTTGTTTTAGTTCCACATTTTCCTTAAACTGTGACAGTGAAACCCCCATTAGACTGTGATAGTGAAACCCCCATTAGACTGTGACAGTGAAACCCCCATTAAACTGTGACAGTGAAACCCCCATTAAACTGTGACAGTGAAACCCCCATTAAACTGTGACAGTGAAACCCCCATTAAACTGTGACAGTGAAACCCCCATTAAACTGTGACAGTGAAACCCCCATTAAACTGTGACAGTGAAACCCCCATTAAACTGTGACAGTGAAACCCCCATTAAACTGTGAGAGTGAAACCCCCATTAAACTGTGAGAGTGAAACCCCCATTAAACTGTGAGTGAAACCCCCATTAAACTGTGAGTGAAACCCCCATTAAACTGTGAGTGAAACCCCCATTAAACTGTGAGTGAAACCCCTATTAAACTGTGACAGTGAAACCCCCATTAAACTGTGACAGTGAAACCCCCATTAAACTGTGACAGTGAAACCCCCATTAAACTGTGACAGTGAACCCCCCATTAAACTGTGATAGTGAAACCCCCATTAAACTGTGACAGTGAAACCCCCATTAGACTGTGAGAGTGAAACCCCCATTAAACTGTGAGAGTGAAACCCCCATTAAACTGTGAGTGAAACCCCCATTAAACTGTGAGAGTGAAACCCCCATTAAACTGTGATAGTGAAACCCCCATTAGACTGTGATAGTGAAACCCCCATTAAACTGTGATAGTGAAACCCCCATTAAACTGTGAGTGAAACCCCCATTAAACTGTGAGTGAAACCCCCATTAAACTGTGAGTGAAACCCCCATTAAACTGTGATAGTGAAACCCCCATTAAACTGTGATAGTGAAACCCCCATTAAACTGTGATAGTGAAACCCCGCAGGACGGGCGGCGGGCAGGACGGACGGCGGGCAGGACGGGCGGCGGGTAGGGCAGCGGGCAGGACGGACGGCGGGCAGGGCGGCGGGCAGGACGGGCGGCGGGCAGGGCGGCGGGCAGGACGGACGGCGGGCAGGGCGGCGGGCAGGACGGACGGCGGGCAGGGCGGCGGGCAGGACGACGGCGGGCAGGACGGCGGCGGGCAGGGTGACTGGCAGGGTGGGTGGCAGGGTTTCAGGCAGGGTGACTGGCAGGGTGGCAGGCAGGGTGGCAGGCAGGGTGGCAGGGTGACTGGCAGGGTGGCAGGCAGGGTGGCAGGGTGATTGGCAGGGTGGCAGGCAGGGTGGCAGGCAGGGTGGCAGGGTGACAACTGTAACGGATGTGAAACGGCTAGCTTAGTTAGCAGTGCGCGCTAAATAGCGTTTCAATCGGTGACGTCACTTGCTCTGAGACCTTGAAGTAGTAGTTCCCCTTGCTCTGCAAGGGCCGCGGCTTTTGTGGAGCGATGGGTAACGATGCTTCGTGGGTGTTGTTGATGTGTGCAGAGGGTCCCTGGTTCGCGCCCGGGTATGGGCGAGGGGACGGTCTAAACTTATACTGTTACACAGGCAGGGTGACTAGCAGGGTGGCAGGCAGGGTGGGAGGGTGGCAGGGTGACTGGCAGGGTGGCAGGCAGGGTGGGAGGGTGGCAGGAGCCCTTTGATCGCCGATAGAGATTATGTTGTATTTCCGTGTCTCGTAGGAGGGAGGCTGTGCTCTTCTCTGCTCTGCTTGGCCTGAGGCTACAGCGCTCTCTGATATTATCTGATTTTATCTGATCACACGGTCCCATTTCCATAATGAACTCACTCACAGCAGAGCAGAGCTGTGACGACGAGGACACACTTACAGAGTACAGTAGAGTAGAGGAGGAGGACACACTTACAGAGTAGAGTAGAGGAGGAGGACACACGTAGAGTGGAGGAGGACACTTGGAGAGGAGAGGGGGAGCACACACTTACAGGTCCCTCTCTCCCTCTGTCCCTCTCTCCCTTGATCACTCAATCCCTCAATCCCTCTCTCCCCCTCGATCCCTCTCTCCCCCTCTCTCTGTGTGAGGGAGTCAAGGGGGAGTGCTTTAATGAGAGAAGGCCATTGTTTCTGGGGGCTGCCGCCTGCTTGCAGCTGTGGGTGAAGCTATCTGGCATATTTGGCCCGGTGCCAGCCATCGGCTCCTCTCCACTTCTTTTAAAACAAGAGGAGGAGGAGGAGGAGGAGTAGTCGTCAGGGCAGGCTGACCGGGGAACGTGAAGCTATGGGATAGATATTCTGCTTGATATGTGGGCTGATGGACAGTGGACAGCTGGCTGGGTCTCCTCCGGCTCCCCCCAAAACCCTAGTTTGGTTTACAAAGGAACCTGTGCACTACGAGATAAACATCTAGGCGAAGGAGGGAGACTGGTCTGCGTTGGTTTATGATCATCTTTGAGAAGACTGATCCGACCCCTAGCAGTTAGTACAGTACTATTGTGGTCATTAGTTTGCGCCTTGTTGATACAGTGGGGCAAAAAAGTATTTAGTCAGCCACCAATTGTGCAAGTTCTCCCACTTAAAAAGAGAGGCCTGTAATTTTCATCACAGGTACACTTCAACTATGACAGACAAAATGAGAAAAAAAATCCAGAAAATCACATTGTAGGATTTTTAAAGAATTTATTTGCAAATTATGGTGGAAAATTACAGGCCTCTCTCATATTTTTAAGTGGGAGAACTTGCACAATTGGTGGCTGACTAAATACTTTTTTGCCCCACTGTATCTGTGGACAATATTCCAGTTTCTTTACTGTCATGCTCTGTTGTGATTGCCTTTTCAGAATATAGGCGATGATGTGCCACATATATCTGCATGGCTCACTTCTTCCTCTTGACGACAGTTGCTGAGAGAATGTGTTTCTGTAACTAAGTGTGTCAGTAATAATGTTTCTACGGACCAAACTGTGTCAGTAATAATGTTTCTATGGACCAAACTGTCCCAACCCCCCCAACTCCCATATCACTGACTATCAGATACGGTTGACAGTCAAAACATGGGGCCCTTATCCCCATAGCCCATCTCCTGGTCAGGAGGCCCCTAGGGACCAGAACTGTCTCTACACAGTGAGGGGGGGGGGTGAACCAGTTCATTGTAGTTTCCTGGGAGTTCACCTGACAAAGACTTCTGGAACACTTGTTGTGTAATTACCACTGTGACATCATGACGGAATGACAGACAGGCCAGGCAGGCAGGCAGACAGACAGACAGACCGACCCCCCGACACCCCCCCCCCCCCCCCCCCCATATGGTCGTACAGGAATTCCCCCAACCTGAACAGGAAATGGACAGAGTTCTTTTACGTTATTATCTTGTCTCCAAAGTAGGACATTTCTACATTCATTTCCCCGTTGAAACACTGTATGGTTGTATCTGTGTACTGTGTAAGTCCTATGCTTTTGGCCTAGTGTCTGTAGTCTCAAGTATTTCTCCAGCATTGTGTTACTGTACCTCTGTTTTCCAGGTTTTTGTGTAGCTTGTGTTGTGTGGCATGTCCATGTGACGGGGAGTTCAGGACAGGGGGCTGGTTTATATAAAGGAGGAGGAGGCTGAAGGAAGACATCTGGTCTATTGAGAGGAAGGGATGCTTATAGACAGAGGTCCCTGACCCTGCTGACTGACTCTCTCTCTGTCTGTCTCTCTCTCTCTGTCTCTCTCTCTGTCTCTCTCTCTCTCTCTCTCTCTCTCTCTCTCTCTCTCTCTCTGTCTCCTCTCTCTGTCTCTGTCTCTGTCTCTCTCTCTCCAGACCCCACTGCCACTGTCAGTGTGGTTCTGTGTGTGTGTTATCTTAGTCTTCCATCTCTCTGCTCTTGCCGTGTTTCTGCACGTACAGCCCTTAGTCTCTTATCAGTCATCCAGATCTCTTATCAGTCAAAAAGATGGGAGCGCGGAGAGAGGTGAATGATGTGATGGGGAGAGAGAAAGGAGTGAGGTGAAAGATGTGATGGTGAGAGAGAAAGAGGAGTGAGGTGAGAGAGAGGAGAGAGGTAAAAGATGTGATGGGGAGAGAGGAGTGAGGTGAGGGAGAGGGGGAGAGAGAGAGGAGAGCGGTGAAAGATGTGATGGGGAGAGAGAGGAGTGAGGTGAAAGATGTGATGGGGAGAGAGAGTGAGGAGAGAGGTGAAAGATGTGATGGGGAGAGGAGTGAGGTGAAAGATGTGATGGGGAGAGAGAGAGAGGAGTGAGGTGAAAGATGTGATGGGGAGAGAGAGAAGAGGTGAAAGATGGGATAGAGAGGAGAGAGGTGAGGGAGATGGGAGAGAGATGAAAGATGTGAGGAAGAGGGGGAGAGAGGTGAAAGATGTGATGGGGAGAGAGGAGAGAGGTGAAAGATGTGATGGGGAGAGGAGAGAGGTGAGGGAGATGGGAGAGAGAGGAGAGAGATGAAAGATGTGATGGGGAGAGAGAGAGGAGAGAGGTGAAAGATGTGATGTGATGGGGAGAGAGAGAGAGGAGGGAGTTGAAAGATGTGATGGGGAGAGGAGAGGGAGAGAGAGAGGAGAGAGGTGAAAGATGTGAATGGGGAGAGAGAGAGAAAGAGAAAAGGTGAGAGAGAGAAGAGAGGTGAAATATGTGAGAGAGAGGAGAGAGGCGAGGGAGATGGGAGAGAGATGAAAGATGTGATGGGGAGAGAGAGAGAAGAGAGGTGAAAGATGGGATAGAGAGGAGAGAGGTGTGGGATATGGGAGAGAGAGGACAGAGATATGATGGCGAGAGAGAGAGGAGAAAGATGTGATGGGGAGAGGAGAGAGGAGAAAGATGTGATGGGGAGAGAGAGGAGAAAGATGTGATGGGGAGAGAGAGGAGAAAGATGTGATGGGGAGAGAGAGGAGAAAGATGTGATGGGGAGAGAGAGGAGAGAGATGTGATGGGAAGAGGAGAGAGATGTGAGGGAGAGAGAGAGGAGAAAGATGTGATGGGGAGAGGAGAGAGGAGAGAGATGTGATGGGGAGAGAGAGGAGAAAGATGTGATGGGGGGAGGAGAGAGGAGAGAGATGTGATGGGGAGAGAGAGAGGAGAGAGATGTGATGGAGAGAGGAGAAAAGCGTTGGTCAGTCTATGTGGCTTCTTTCTATGTGAGTAATGTGTTCTGTGTAACAGTAATGTGTTCTGTGTGCTCCAATAACTAAATCATCTTTACGTCGACTTTGTCCCTTCCAGAAATGCCTGGAATTGCATCGCCCCTTTGACGTTGGATTTATGCTTTCAAAATTGAAAGTGTAATACTATTTTGGGCAGTTGCCAAAAGTTATATTTTCTAACTCTTGATTTGCATAGCTAAATAAAGGTTAAATAAAAAACGTTGTTTTTTTGTCGTCAAAAACTGCCTTGTGCAGAACGTTCTGCATTTTTCCATTCACACACCCTCACATTAATAACCTATCTTCTCTGTTGTAACCAAAACTGTGCTGTGACCAAAACGTACAGGAGCATACACAGAGGCATGTGGTGGCCAAATAAACACTAGCCCAGGGGTTTGGTGTGTTGAGACAGAGATCTCTGGTGCCCCCTCTCTGTGGAACAGTCTGATTTCTGTATTCATACATGACCAGTCACTGACAGACCCTACAGAGGTTACTAGGTCACACTGACAGACCCTACAGAGGTTACTAGGTCACGCTGACAGACCCTACAGAGGTTACTAGGTCACTGACAGACCCTACAGAGATTACTAGGTCACGCTGACAGACCCTACA
>NC_048574.1:6872675-6952675 GCF_013265735.2 Oncorhynchus mykiss | reverse complement strand
GAAGTTCTCCCCTCCCACCCAGTCTAGTTATCTCTACCTTTACAACACCTTCTTTAGACCACAGGAAGGAGGAAGTGCTTTGGATGTCCTTGCCAGTCTCCCCAGAGGGGCTGCATGTCGAGGCACACCTCACCTCCTCTATGTCTTGTGTGGGGGCGACGGTCACATCTCCTCCTTAGATCTGCCTCCCAAATGGAACGGCATGCCCACTAGGACTCACTACAGACCCTGGTTCGATTTCAGGCTGTGTCACAACCGGATGTGTTTGGGTGTCCCATAGGGCGGCGCACAATCGTCCCAGCGTCGTCCCGGGTTTGGCCCAGGGTAGGCAGGTCATTGTACATAAAACATGTGCTCTTAACTGACTGGCTAAATGAAGGTGAAATTAAATATAAATAAAAGATAGTAGGGTGCCATTTGGAACGCAAACCGCGTGTGTGTGTGTGTGTGTGTGTGTGTGTGTGTGTGTGTGTGTGTGTGTGTGTGTGTTCTAGGAAGTATTGTGTACAGAACTACAGCCAGTCTGGTCAGCCAGTAGACACACACAACGCCTACCTCTGAAATGAGAGGACACACCACCTACCGCCATTCTGATAGAAGGTTTCTGATCCCTTTGCCAGGTCATTGTTACAGGGTATCTGAGCTATGTATGGTCATAGTTACAGAGTATCTGAGTTATGTATGGTCATTGTTACAGAGTATCTGAGTTATGTATGGTCATTGTTACAGAGTATCTTGTCTTATGGGCCTTGGAGTTCCTCCTCCTCATACCAGATAGTAAAGGATTATGGGTCTTGGAGTTCCTCCTCCTCATACCAGATAGTAAAGGATTATGGGCCTTGGAGTTCCTCCTCCTCATACCAGATAGTAAAGGATTATGGGCCTTGGAGTTCCTCCTCCTCATACCAGATTGTAAAGGATTATGAGTTGACTTAGTACTGAGACCAATAGGAGTACTGAGTGAGTTGACTTAGTACTGAGACCAATAGGAGTACTGAGTGAGTTGACTTAGTGTTGAGACCTATAGGAGTACTGAGTGAGTTGACTCAGTGTTGAGACCTATAGGAGTACTGAGTGAGTTGACTTAGTGTTGAGACCTATAGGAGTACTGAGTGAGTTGACTTAGTACTGAGACCTATAGGAGTACTGAGTGAGTTGACTTAGTACTGAGACCTATAGGAGTACTGAGTGAGTTGACTTAGTGTTGAGACCTATAGGAGTACTGAGTGAGTTGACTTAGTGTTGAGACCTATAGGAGTACTGAGTGAGTTGACTCAGTGTTGAGACCTATAGGAGTACTGAGTGAGTTGACTTAGTGTTGAGACCTATAGGAGTACTGAGTGAGTTGACTTAGTACTGAGACCTATAGGAGTACTGAGTGAGTTGACTTAGTACTGAGACCTATAGGAGTACTGAGTGAGTTGACTTAGTACTGAGACCTATAGGAGTACTGAGTGAGTTGACTTAGAACTGAGACCTATAGGAGTACTGAGTGAGTTGACTTAGTGCTGAGACCTATAGGACTTAGTGCTGAGACCTATAGGAGTACTGAGTGAGTTGACTTAGTACTGAGATCTATAGGAGTACTGAGTGAGTTGACTTAGTACTGAGACCTATAGGAGTACTGAGTGAGTTGACTTAGTACTGAGACCTATAGGAGTACTGAGTGAGTTGACTTAGTGTTGAGACCTATAGGAGTACTGAGTGAGTTGACTTAGTACTGAGACCTATAGGAGTACTGAGTGAGTTGACTTAGTGTTGAGACCTATAGGAGTACTGAGTGAGTTGACTTAGTACTGAGACCTATAGGAGTACTGAGTGAGTTGAATTAGTACTGAGACCTATAGGAGTACTGAGTGAGTTGACTTAGTGTTGAGACCTCAGTCAGCTCACCTCAAGGAGGGAGCATCACGATGACTCAGTGCGAGTCACTGTGAGTCGCCCACTTCACAGGGAGGAACCCCAGACCATTTTAAGATGGCCGCCACATTAAAGGCAGCCCCAGGCTCAGTAGTGTTGAGTAATACTGTGACTGTGGGGGTTGCTGCTCCGGGGATTCATTACCTACAATACTCACATCACAACGTACATGCAGCTATGTCATAACCACATTTGGTAGTTAATGTCCCATTTACTGAGTCTCAAACCCTATCCATTTCTCCCATCTGGCCTCAAACTCGTTTTTCCCTCATTCTTAACAAATAAGTCATCTTTTCCATATTCTAGATTTCTTGTATAATGTCTAACCAATCGTCTAGTTTCAGAGGATATACCAATCACATGTCCTTATCTCATCCTGCACATCTCCTAGGTAGACAACAGAGGAAGTCCTAGGGACACCATGGCTCAGGATGTCATTTAAATGTAACTTTTTATTTAACTAGGCAAGTCAGTTAAGAACAAATTCTTATTTACAAGGACGGCCTACCTCGGCCAAACCCGGACGATGCTGGGCCAATTGTGCCCAGTCCTTACGGGACTCCCATTCATGGCCGGTTGTGTGATACAGCCTGGATTCAAACCAGGGTGTCTGTAGTGACGCCTCTAGCACTGAGATGCAGTGCCTTAGACCGCTGAGCCACTCTGAAACCCATATAGTAGAACACACGTTATCCAAAAACACATTCCCAGAAGACGCTTCCTTTACTTTCCATCAAGCTGTGGTACAATACTGAAGTGACCCTATGTTTCCATCACCTATATGGGGCGGCAGGGTAGCCTAGTGGTTAGAGTGTAGAGGCGGTAGGTAGCCTAGTGGTTAGAGTGTAGAGGCGGTAGGTAGCCTAGTGGTTAGAGTGTAGGGGCGGCAGGGTAGCCTAGTGGTTAGAGTGTAGGGGGGTAGGTAGCCTAGTGGTTAGAGTGTAGAGGCGGTAGGTAGCCTAGTGGTTAGAGTGTAGAGGCGGTAGGTAGCCTAGTGGTTAGAGTGTAGGGGCGGCAGGGTAGCCTAGTGGTTAGAGTGTAGGGGCGGTAGGTAGCCTAGTGGTTAGAGTGTAGGGGCGGTAGGTAGCCTAGTGGTTAGAGTGTAGGGGGGGTAGGTAGCCTAGTGGTTCGAGTGTAGGGGCGGCAGGGTAGCCTAGTGGTTAGAGTGTAGGGACGGCAGGTTAGCCTAGTGGTTAGAGTGTAGGGACGGTAGGGTAGCCTAGTGGTTAGAGCGTTGGACAAGTTCAAATCCCCGAGCTGACAAAGTACAAATCTGTCGTTCTGCCCCTGAACAGGCAGTTAACCCACTGTTCCTAGGCCGTCATTGAAAATAAGAATTTGTTCTTAACTGACTTGCCTAGTTAAATAAAGGAAACATTTTTTTTTTTTAAATATGCTTTCTCCTAATTCTCCTAAGACCACTCAAAACGCCATTTGAGTCCATGAGGGAGTTTCGCTGCTATACTTCTTCTATATAGTAATCCCTTACTCGTAAGTATCTGTACTAAACAAAAATATAAACCCAACATGCAACATTTTCAAAAATACTGAGTTACAGTTCATATGAGGAAATCATTCAATTGAAATAAATAAATTAGGCCTGAATCTATTTATTTCACATGACTGGGAATACAGATATGGTTGGCAAGGTAGTCTAGTGGATGGAGCATTGGCCCAGTAACCGAAAGGTTGCAAGATCGTATCCCCGAGCTGACAAGGTAAAAAAAAATCTGTCTTTCAGCCCCTGGACAAGGCAGTTTAACCCACTGTTCCCTGGTAGGCCGTCATTGTAAATAAGATTTTGTTCTTAACTGACTTGCCTGGTTAAATAAAGATTCAATAAATATGCATCTGTTGCATTTACATTTTGTCACAGATACCTTAAAAGAAATGGGCCTCAGGATCTCGTCAATATATTTCTGTGTATTCAAACTGCCATCGATAAAATGCAATAGTTTTAGTAGCCCGTAGCTTATGCCTGCCCCATACCCTAACCCCACCGCCACCACCACGGGGCACTCTGTTCACAACAGTGACATCAGCAAACCCCTCGCCCACACGATGTCATACACGTGGTTTGCAGTTGGATGTACTGCCAAATTCTCTGCTGATCTTTGGCCCACCCACGTGGCAACAGCAACAGCTTCAATGGACAAATAATTCTGTTTTCCTCCCTGGTTCTCATTTCACCGCCAGGACTATAGCAGTTGAATTTCGTCTGGTTATTTACTGTGGTTGATGGTGGACGTGGTCCCCAGGTGTGGGTGCATTAGATACAGGCGTTGGCTTGTCTACAAAGGCTCAGACAAAATAATAAAATAAATGGAACAGAGATTTCTGGTTCCACTTTATATCAACTCCCCTATCTACCCTCCCCCTCATTTCCCCAGAGAGAAGAATGTCACAAAGCAACACCCCTAACTACTCCCCCCCCCCCCCCACTGAGACAAGAAGTGCTGTTAAAGATATGTTATTCCATAGTTGACTCCATCTATGTCACCTCTTACTAAGTAGTAAAGATAATGTTTCTCAATGGAGACCAAATGGATGGTGTAAATTACAGGGCTGCTAGGCAGGGCGTTGGTCACCGGCCCAGAGACGTTGGTCACCGCCCAGAGACGTTGGTCACCTCCCAGAGACGTTGGTCACCGGCCCAGAGACGGTGGTCACCGGCCCAGAGACATTGGTCACCGCCCAGAGACGTTGGTCACCTGACAGAGACGTTGGTCACCGGCCCAGAGACGTTGGTCACCGGCCCAGAGACGTTGGTCACCGCCCAGAGACCTTGGTCACCGGCCCAGAGACCTTGGTCACCGGCCCAGAGACGTTGGTCACCGGTCCAGAGACGGTGATCACCGGCCCAGAGACGTTGGTCACCGGCCCAGAGACGTTGGTCACCGGCCCAGAGACGTTGGTCACCGGCCCAGAGACGTTGGTCACCGGCCCAGAGACGTTGGTCACCGGCCCAGAGACGTTGGTCACCGGCCCAGAGACGTTGGTCACCGCCCAGAGACGTTGGTCACCTCCCAGAGACGTTGGTCACCGGCCCAGAGACGTTGGTCACCGGCCCAGAGACGATGGTCACCGGCCCAGAGACGTTGGTCACCGGCCCAGAGACGTAGGTCACCGCCCAGAGACGTTGGTCACCGCCCAGAGACGTTGGTCACCGGCCCAGAGACGGTGGTCACCGGCCCAGAGACGTTGGTCACCGCCCAGAGACGTTGGTCACCTGACAGAGACGTTGGTCACCGGCCCAGAGACGTTGGTCACCGGCCCAGAGACGTTGGTCACCGCCCAGAGACGTTGGTCACCGCCCAGAGACGTTGGTCACCGCCCAGAGACGTTGGTCACCTCCCAGAGACGTTGGTCACCGGCCCAGAGACGGTGGTCACCGGCCCAGAGACGTTGGTCACCGCCCAGAGACGTTGGTCACCTGACAGAGACGTTGGTCACCGGCCCAGAGACGTTGGTCACCGGCCCAGAGACGTTGGTCACCGGCCCAGAGACGTTGGTCACCGCCCAGAGACGTTGGTCACCGGCCCAGAGACCTTGGTCACCGGCCAAGAGACGTTGGTCACCGGCCCAGAGACGGTGATCACCGGCCCAGAGACGTTGGTCACCGGCCCAGAGACGTTGGTCACCGGCCCAGAGACGTTGGTCACCGGCCCAGAGACGTTGGTCACCGGCCCAGAGACGTTGGTCACCGGCCCAGAGACGTTGGTCACCGGCCCAGAGACGTTGGTCACCGGCCCAGAGACGTTGGTCACCGGCCCAGAGACGTTGGTCACCTCCCAGAGACGTTGGTCACCGCCCAGAGACGTTGGTCACCGCCCAGAGACGTTGGTCACCGCCCAGAGACGTTGGTCACCGGCCCAGAGACCTTGGTCACCGGCCAAGAGACATTGGTCACCGGCCCAGAGACAGTGATCACCGGCCCAGAGACGTTGGTCACCGGCCCAGAGACGTTGGTCACCGGCCAGAGACGTTGGTCACCGGCCAGAGACGTTGGTCACCGGCCAGAGACGTTGGTCACCGGCCCAGAGACGTTGGTCACCGCCCAGAGACGTTGGTCACCAGCCCAGAGACGTAGGTCACCGCCCAGAGACGTAGGTCACCGCCCAGAGACGTAGGTCACCGGCCCAGAGACGATGGTCACCGGCCCAGAGACGTTGGTCACCAGCCCAGAGACGTAGGTCACCGCCCAGAGACGTTGGTCACCGCCCAGAGACGTTGGTCACCGGCCCAGAGACGTTGGTCACCGCCCAGAGACACACACACACACACACACACACACACACACACACACACACACACACACACACACACACAGACACACAGACACACACACACACACAGACACACACACACACACACACACACACACACACACACACACATACACACACACACACACAGACACACACACACGCACACAGACACACACACACACACACACACACACACACACACACACGCTCAGCTTTTACAGTCTCCAATATAGACACAAAAATGTTTTCAAATGGTCCAGGTCCCACTGCCTTGAGGAGCAGAGGAAAATAGGAAGTGTTAAAGGCTAATGTGGTGCTGCTGAGTGGCAGGGACAGGTCTGAGACCAGATCAGGTTGCAGGAGCAGAGGAGCACCTCTTTATTGTCAGGATCATCATGGCCTGAGGTGTGTCTGAGTGAAATGAGACTTCTCTCTATAATACTAGTGGGGTCTCAGACCCCTGGATCTGCCCTGAGGCTGAGTGAAATGAGACTTCTCTCTTTAATACTAGTGGGGTCTCAGACCCCTGGATCTGCCCTGGGGCTGAGTGAAATGAGACTTCTCTCTTTAATACTAGTGGGGTCTCAGACCCCTGGATCTGCCCTGAGGCTGAGTGAAATGAGACTTCTCTCTTTAATACTAGTGGGGTCTCAGACCCCTGGATCTGCCCTGAGGCTGAGTGAAATGAGACTTCTCTCTATAATACTAGTGGGGTCTCAGATCCCTGGATCTGCCCTGAGGCTGAGTGAAATGAGACTTCTCTCTATAATACTAGTGGGGTCTCAGACCCCTGGATCTGCCCTGAGGCTGAGTGAAATGAGACTTCTCTCTATAATGCTAGTGGGGTCTCAGACCCCTGGATCTGCCCTGGGGCTGAGTGAAATGAGACTTCTCTCTATAATACTAGTGGGGTCTCAGACCCCTGGATCTGCCCTGGGGCTGAGTGAAATGAGACTTCTCTCTAGGATACTAGTGGGGTCTCAGACCCCTGGATCTGCCCTGGGGCTGAGTGAAATGAGACTTCTCTCTATAATACAAGTGGGGTCTCAGACCCCTGGATCTGCCCTGGTTGCTGAGTGAAATGAGACTTCTCTCTATAATACTAGTGGGGTCTCAGACCCCTGGATCTGCCCTGGGGCTGAGTGAAATGAGACTTCTCTCTAGGATACTAGTGGGGTCTCAGACCCCTGGATCTGCCCTGGGGCTGAGTGAAATGATACTTCTCTCTATAATACTAGTGGGGTCTCAGACCCCTGGATCTGCCCTGGGGCTGAGTGAAATGAGACTTCTCTCTATAATACTAGTGGGGTCTCAGATCCCTGGATCTGCCCTGAGGCTGAGTGAAATGAGACTTCTCTCTATAATACTAGTGGGGTCTCAGACCCCTGGATCTGCCCTGGGGCTGAGTGAAATGAGACTTCTCTCTATAATACTAGTGGGGTCTCAGACCCCTGGATCTGCCCTGAGGCTGAGTGAAATGACAGTTACATTGCTTTGTATTAAAATAATGATGCATGAGCTCATTGGGTTGAAGAAATGAGGTGAGAAGTTGTATTTTTTAACTCTGTAAATTAAATTAATGTCAGCTTTGGGGACAGATAGTGGCTCACTTTCTGCCAGAGGAGACTGCAAACGAGTGTATAAAAATCACAGTTTATGTTCCAACGAACAACAGAAGAGAAAGGAGGAGAAGAAGGAGACTGTTGTCATGGTTGCCGTTAGTTTGAAGATGTAATCCGGAGACAGGTGTTTTATACAACAACCTTCTGTGTGTTCTCTTTTCCACCCCCTCCGGCATATTTGCAATCAAACGCCAGAATTTTCTCCATCTTCTCATACTCTGCTTCCACCGGGCATTTCACTGATTTCAAAACTCGGTCAACTTCTTCCCGAGACAACAACACTGTTGATTGCCGTTTCAGAAGACCTACGTCAGGGATTTCGTCACCATCTGATTCCTTTTCAGAGTCAGAGAGAGTCAACATGGTACGATCGTCCTCCAGAAAGAGGAGAACACTTTTACAGTTCTTCATGACTTCTTTTCAGAAAAGCTGCGTTTAGAAAGGAGTGCCTACACATACTGAGCAGCTCATGTTATAGACAGAAGCATGCCACATGGCAGACCAATCCCAACTCCTCATCTCTCTGCATGTCCAGCCCATCCATTATCTCAGCCAATCATGGCTAGCGGGAAGGTTCCGGATCTTCTTCCTTGGCTAAACCAACTTGGCTCGCAATTTAACAATTGTAACAGGTTTTTTATTACGGCACATAAAAGTTCACATTTCTGCCTTAATTAAAACATTTTGATAAAAAAATAAATGTTTACGCTCAAATGGCTCTGATGTGTAGCAGTGACGTGCGACATGCGCCTAGTTTCCTGAAACTATCACAAATGTAATTTACATGTGTACATGTTGTTTTGATATGTTGTCGGAAACTCCTGTCTGTCAGACTTATTCTCATTCAAAGGGAAGTGTGTGTGTGTGTTTGTGTGTGTGTGTGTGTGTTTGTGTGTGTGTGTGTGTGTGTGTATATTTATACAGTGGTGGAAAAAGTGCCCAATTGTCATACTTGAGTAAAAGTAAAGATGACCAGGGAGGTTCTGTTGATAAGTGTGTGAATTGGACCATTTTCCCAACCTTGCTAAGCATTCAAAATGTAACGTGTACTTTTTGGTTTTCAGGAAAAATGTAAGGAGTAAAAACAACATTATTTTCTTTAGAAATGTAGTGAAGTAAAAATAAAAGTTGTCAAAAATATAAATAGTAAAGTACAGATACCCAAAACAACGACTTAAGTAGTACTTTAAAGTATTTTTTACTTATAAGTACTTTACACCCCTGTATTTACGGTATTCATCCAAGCTGAAACTATCTTCTGACTTTCAGACCACAGGAGCCACTTCCTCCTGAGGTGGCTCTGGCCTGTGACCATGGAAACGGTGTCCAATCCTCCTGCAGCCTCAACCTCAACTCTGAAATTCTTTACACCGTGTGTACTGTAGCAGGGTGTGTGTGATGTTTATGTGAGTGAATACTGTTTTTCAATGTATCTGTATTGGTCTGTGTGTAGTGTCTGTGGTCTCACTTGAGCCTGAGACAGGTGTGTGTACAGTAGACCGTAGACATTGTGTATTGGTCTGTGTGTAGTGTCTGTGGTCTCACTTGAGCCTGAGACAGGTGTGTGTACAGTAGACCGTAGACATTGTGTATTGGTCTGTGTGTAGTGTCTGTGGTCTCACTTGAGCCTGAGACAGGTGTGTGTACAGTAGACTGTAGACATTGCGTATTGGTCTGTGTGTAGTGTCTGTGGTCTCACTTGAGCCTGAGACAGGTGTGTGTACAGTAGACCGTAGACATTCTGCCTGTCTGGAAGACTGCTGCGTTTCTGTTCTACCTGATAATTAATCACACCTGCCCAGCTAACACATAACGTTCTGAGAACCATATTTCTTAGAGCTTGGTGAGAGTGTGGTTGTCCTATGGTTGTTTTGCATACAACCTTCCCACAGCGTTCTGGGAACGGTGCAGGATAGTTGCTTGGCTTTGGAACATTCTCTGTACATTTAAAGGAACTTGACAAAAACACATAATTTTCTTGTTATTTTTTGTACTTTAACACAATGTTTCCTGAAGTTAAATTTCATTTCAATTTTGTTAATGTTCTAGGAACGTTCTCCAACTGTTTGACATTGGGAATGTTCTCAAAGAGTTCAGAGAATGTTAAGAAACAACGTTCTTTTGTGGTAATGTTCTCAGAACATTTAGAAAACGTTCCTTAAAAAAACCACAAGAAACGTTTAGTAACGTTCAGAGAATGTTATTTAAAAAACATCTACATTCCGTTCTCAGCATCAACAAAACTCTCTCTATCCTCTATCTTGTTAAAGTGTGTTCAGGTGTGTTGGCCGCGCCCACTAATTGGCCACATCAGATCTTAGTGAGTCATTATTTCCTTTGAAATGGAGTCTGTTTGAATAGATAAAAATGCACGGCTTTGAATGCATAAAATAACATGACATGCTAGCTCCATCCTGGTGGAGCAATGGACCAATTCCAATTTCTGTCTCAGAACCTCCCTTCAACCTAAAAATAAATGTTCCCAGAACAGACTAAATGTTCACTTCTGTTCTCAGAACGTTTAAAAAAAAAACAACATTCCGTTTTACCGTCTGTTCTCAGAACGTTTAAAAAAAAAAAACATTCCGTTTTACCGTCTGTTCTCAGAACGTTTAAAAAAAAAAACATTCCGTTTTACCGTCTGTTCTCAGAACGTTTAAAAAAAAACAACATTCCGTTTTACCGTCTGTTCTCAGAACGTTTAAAAAAAAAACAACATTCCGTTTTACCGTCTGTTCTCAGAACGCTTAAAAAAAAAACAACATTCCGTTTTACCGTCTGTTCTCAGAACGTTTAAAAAAAAACAACATTCCGTTTTACCGTCTGTTCTCAGAACGTTTTAAAAAAAACAACATTCCGTTTTACCGTCTGTTCTCAGAACGTTTTAAAAATCATTGTTTTACCAGTCGTGTGTGGCTCAGTTGGTAGAGGATGGCACTTGCAACAGCAGAGTTGAGGGTTCAGTTCCAATAGCGGACCAGTTTGAAAACGTATTTTAAAAAAAATGCTTTCACTCACTACTGTAGGAGCTCTGGATAAGAACGTCTGGTTAAATGACTTAAAACAATTTGCAAAATACAGGACCATAGATATGTTGAACAGTCGTCAGTAGAGGTGTTTGTTGCCTTCACTAATATGGGGGTTGATAACAGTTTTTGAGTCGTTTAGCAGGTTGAATCTTTTAATCTCAATTAGACGATCTATAACTGTGTGTGACTGGATCTGTTTTTAGTTTAAATGTACGGTATACACACCTCTCAGGAGGAGGCTAATCTAGCAGTGTGTTGACCTGAATACCCACCTCCAGTGTATCCCTCCTTGCCTCCACAAGCTAGGCTGCTTGTTTGTTTCAGACAGTAAAGCGACTAGAGGCTCAGGTGCCTGCATGTCTACAGTCTACACTGGGCACATTATTACCCTGATATCACTGCCCTGATATCACTGCCCTGATATCACTGCCCTGGAGAGGGAGTGGATGGAGGGAGGGAGGGAGAGAAGGGGGTGAAAGTGGAGAGGGAGGGAGATAAGGGGGTGAAAGTGGAGGGGGAGTGGAGGGAGGGAGAGCAGGGGGTGAAAGTGGAGGGGGAGTGGAGGGAGGGAGGGAGGGAGAGAATGGGGTGAAAGTGGAGAGGGAGGGAGAGAATGGGGTGAAAGTGGAGAGGGAGGGAGATAAGGGGGTGAAAGTGGAGAGGGAGGGAGGGAGGGAGAGAGAGAAGGGGGTGAAAGTGGAGAGGGAGGGAGAGAAGGGGGTGAAAGTGGAGAGGGAGGGAGGGAGGGAGGGAGAGAGAGAAGGGGGTAAAAGTGGAGAGGGAGGGAGAGAGAGAAGGGGGTAAAAGTGGAGAGGGAGGGAGAGAGAGAAGGGGGTGAAAGTGGGGAGGGAGGGAGAGAAGGGGGTAAAAGTGGAGAGGGAGGGAGAGAGAGAAGGGGGTGAAAGTGGGGAGGGAGGGAGAGAAGGGGGCAAAAGTGGAGAGGGAGGGAGAGAGAGAAGGGGGTAAAAGTGGGGAGGGAGGGAGAGAAGGGGGTAAAAGTGGAGAGGGAGGGAGGGAGGGAAAGAGGAGTTAAATGGACTTGCCTCATAAATCCGAGGTCGTCAATGGGCCGGATGCCTTGATGTAGAGGGAGAGCAGGTGTGAGCGTGTGAGCGTGTGTGTGTGTGTGTGTGTGTGCGCGCGTGTGTGTGCGTGCGCTTGCTACAGTACAGAAGACGCTGCGTTGTGCTGGGTGATATTTGCGGTGCGTACCGTGAGATATATCTTCAGACACTGTTTACGTTTTTTGGGGGGGATTTATTTTTATGTTATTTATTTGAATCTGTTCAGCCAACTAGCAAAGCAACTCTTCTGAAACCAGGGTTAAGTTTTGTTGCAGTCTTTTCCCTCGTTGGCTTTGACTCTGGACTGATCACGGGCCGATAAGGAGAGGAGGGGAGAAGAGAAGGGGAGGGGGTCAGTGACTTCAAAGCGACGTGGTAGCATTCTCCCGACCGGGGCTGTTTACACTGCTCAGTGGAGTCTGCATTCCTGCCTCTAATTTTTCCATGGCATTCCAAGAGGAGCTCCATACTCCCTGCCGTGTGCCGTTGGGATCAGTGACGTTAACTCCCCCTCTTCCTCCACCCGCCCGCTTACACTCCCTCCCTCTTTCGCCGACATTAAAGCGAGACGAGGCCAACATTCGAGGAGCATGGAGCACATGCACCGCACTCATCAGGGTGCCCCAGGGAGAGAGGGTTTAGCCTGGATGCTCCTTCTGTTCTTCCTCCTCGTTATCAGTGGTGGAGAAAGTAATCAATTGTCATACTGTAGTAAAAGTAAAGATACCTTAAAAAGAAAATTACTAAGTAAAAGTCACCCAGTAAAATACTACTTGAGTAAAAGTCTAAAAGTATTTGGTTTTAAATATACTTAAGTATTAAAAGTCAAAGTACAAGTTTAAACCATTTCAAATTCCTTATATTTAAGGAAAGCAGACAGCACAATTTTCCTTTTTTTTGTTGTTGATTTATTGGCAGATAGACTTCAACACACACATCATTTACAAATGAAGCATTTGTGTTTAGTGAGTCCTCCAGATCAGAGGCAGTAGGGATGACCAGGGATGTTCTCTGTTTAGTGAGTCCTCCAGATCAGAGGCAGTAGGGATGATCAGGGATGTTCTCTGTTTAGTGAGTCCTCCAGATCAGAGGCAGTAGGGATGTTCTCTGTTTAGTGAGCCCGCCAGATCAGAGGCAGTAGGGATGATCAGGGATGTTCTCTGTTTAGTGAGTCCTCCAGATCAGAGGCAGTAGGGATGACCAGGGATGTTCTCTGTTTAGTGAGTCCTCCAGATCAGAGGCAGCAGTTATGACCAGGGATGTTCTCTGTTTAGTGAGTCCACCAGATCAGAGGCAGCAGTTATGACCAGGGATGTTCTCTGTTTAGTGAGTCCTCCAGATCAGAGGCAGTAGGGATGACCAGGGATGTTCTCTGTTTAGTGAGTCCACCAGATCAGAGGCAGCAGTTATGACCAGGGATGTTCTCTGTTTAGTGAGCCCACCAGATCAGAGGCAGTAGGGATGACCAGGGATGTTCTCTGTTTAGTGAGTCCTCCAGATCAGAGGCAGTAGGGATGACCAGGGATGTTCTCTGTTTAGTGAGTCCACCAGATCAGAGGCAGTAGGGATGACCAGGGATGTTCTCTGTTTAGTGAGTCCTCCAGATCAGAGGCAGTAGGGATTACCAGGGATGTTCTCTGTTTAGTGAGTCCTCCAGATCAGAGGCAGTAGGGATGACCAGGGATGTTCTCTGTTTAGTGAGTGTGCCAGATCAGAGGCAGTAGGGATGACCAGGGATGTTCTCTGTTTAGTGAGTCCTCCAGATCAGAGGCAGTAGGGATGATCAGGGATGTTCTCTGTTTAGTGAGTCCTCCAGATCAGAGGCAGCAGTTATGACCAGGGATGTTCTCTGTTTAGTTAGTCTGCCAGATCAGAGGCAGTAGGGATGTTCTCTGTTTAGTGAGTCCTCCAGATCAGAGGCAGCAGTTATGACCAGGGATGTTCTCTGTTTAGTTAGTCTGCCAGATCAGAGGCAGTAGGGATGTTCTCTGTTTAGTGAGTCCTCCAGATCAGAGGCAGTAGGGATGACCACATCTAGTGTTGTCAAGGCTGTTGTTTTGGGTCGTATCCACATCTAGTGTTGTCAAGGCTGTTGTTTTGGGTCGTATTCACATCTAGTGTTGTCAAGGCTGTTGTTTTGGGTCGTATCCACATCTAGTGTTGTCAAGACTGTTGTTTTGGGTCGTATCCACATCTAGTGTTGTCAAGGCTGTTGTTTTGGGTCGTATCCACATCTAGTGTTGTCAAGACTGTTGTTTTGGGTCGTATCCACATCTAGTGTTGTCAAGGCTGTTGTTTTGGGTCGTATTCACATCTAGTGTTGTCAAGGCCGTTGTTTTGGGTCGTATCCACATCTAGTGTTGTCAAGGCTGTTGTTTTGGGTCGTATCCACATCTAGTGTTGTCAAGGCCGCTGTTTTGGGTCGTATCCACATCTAGTGTTGTCAAGGCTGTTGTTTTGGGTCGTATCCACATCTAGTGTTGTCAAGACTGTTGTTTTGGGTCGTATCCACATCTAGTGTTGTCAAGGCTGTTGTTTTGGGTCGTATCCACATCTAGTGTTGTCAAGACTGTTGTTTTGGGTCGTATCCACATCTAGTGTTGTCAAGACTGTTGTTTTGGGTCGTATCCACATCTAGTGTTGTCAAGACTGTTGTTTTGGGTCATATCCACATCTAGTGTTGTCAAGACTGTTGTTTTGGGTCGTATCCACATCTAGTGTTGTCAAGGCTGTTGTTTTGGGTCGTATCCACATCTAGTGTTGTCAAGACTGTTGTTTTGGGTCGTATCCACATCTAGTGTTGTCAAGGCCGTTGTTTTGGGTCATATCCACATCTAGTGTTGTCAAGACTGTTGTTTTGGGTCATATCCACATCTAGTGTTGTCAAGGCTGTTGTTTTGGGTCGTATCCACATCTAGTGTTGTCAAGGCCGTTGTTTTGGGTCGTATCCACATCTAGTGTTGTCAAGACTGTTGTTTTGGGTCGTATCCACATCTAGTGTTGTCAAGGCTGTTGTTTTGGGTCGTATCCACATCTAGTGTTGTCAAGGCTGTTGTTTTGGGTCGTATCCACATCTAGTGTTGTCAAGGCCGTTGTTTTGGGTCGTATCCACATCTAGTGTAGTCAAGGCTGTTGTTTTGGGTCATATCCACATCTAGTGTTGTCAAGGCTGTTGTTTTGGGTCGTATCCACATCTAGTGTTGTCAAGGCCGTTGTTTTGGGTCATATTCACATCTAGTGTTGTCAAGGCCGTCGTTTTGGGTCGTATTCACATGCAGAAAGAGCAACTGTAACAACCCAGGGCTTTAATTTGTCCTTTTTAATTGGCCTGTGCTTCTTCATGACTCTGTCTCTCCTACGAAAAAGACACAGGACTGATTATAGGTTCCCCTGTGGAGCAGAGGGATGGAGTGGTGCTGAGTCACATGGAGGGAGAGAGAGAAGAAGAGAGAGGGGGGGAGAGAAAAGAAGAAGAAAAAGAGAGAGGGGGGAGAGAAAAGAAGAAGAGAGAGGGGGGGAGAGAGAAGAAGAGAGAGGGGGGAGAGAGAGAAGAAGAAGAGAGAGGGGGGGAGAGAGAGAAGAAGAGAGAGGGGGGGGAGAGAGAGAAGAAGAAGAGAGAGGGGGGAGAGAAGAAGAGAGAGGGGGTGAGAGAAGAAGAAGAGAGAGGGGGGAGAGAGAGAAGAAGAGAGAGGGGAGAGAGAGAAGAAGAAGAGAGAGGGGGAGAGAGAAGAAGAAGAAGAGAGAGGGGGGAGAGAGAGAAGAAGAAGAGAGAGGGGGGGAGAGAAGAAGAGAGAGGGGGGGAGAGAGAGAAGAAGACAGAGGGGGGAGAGAAAAGAAGAAGAAAAAGAGAGAGGGGGGAGAGAAAAGAAGAAGAGAGAGGGGGGGAGAGAGAGAAGAAGAGAGAGGGGGAGAGAGAGAAGAAGAAGAGAGAGGGGGGGAGAGAGAGAAGAAGAGAGAGGGGGGAGAGAGAGAAGAAGAAGAGAGAGGGGGGGAGAGAAGAAGAGAGAGGGGGTGAGAGAAGAAGAAGAGAGAGGGGGGGAGAGAGAGAAGAAGAGAGAGGGGGAGAGAGAAGAAGAAGAAGAGAGAGGGGGGAGAGAGAGAAGAAGAAGAGAGAGGGGGGAGAGAAGAAGAGAGAGGGGGGGAGAGAGAGAAGAAGAAGAGAGAGGGGGGAGAGAGAGAAGAAGAAGAGAGAGGGGGGAGAGAAGAAGAGAGAGGGGGAGAGAAAAGAAGAGAGAAAAGAAGTAGAGAGAGGGGGGAGAGAGAGAAGAAGAGAGAGGGGGGAGAGAGAAAAGAAGGAGAGAGAGAGAAGAAGAAGAAGAGAGAGGGGGGAGAGAAAGAAGAAGAAAAAGAGAGAGGGGGGAGAGAAAAGAAGAAGAGAGAGGGGGGGAGAGAGAAGAAGAGAGAAAAGAAGAAGAGAGAGGGGGAGAGAAAAGAAGAGAGAAAAGAAGTAGAGAGAGGGGGAGAGAAAAGAAGAAGAGAGAGGGGGGGAGAGAGAGAAGAAGAGAGAGGGGGAGAGAGAGAAGAAGAGAGAAAAGAAGAAGAGAGAGGGGGAGAGAAAAGAAGAGAGAAAAGAAGTAGAGAGAGGGGGAGAGAAAAGAAGAAGAGAGAGGGGGAGAGAGAAGAAGAGAGAGGGGGGAGAGAGAGAAGAAGAAGAGAGAGGGGGGGAGAGAAGAAGAGAGAGGGGGGGAGAGAGAGAAGAAGACAGAGGGGGGAGAGAAAAGAAGAAGAAAAAGAGAGAGGGGGGAGAGAAAAGAAGAAGAGAGAGGGGGGGAGAGAGAGAAGAAGAGAGAGGGGGAGAGAGAGAAGAAGAAGAGAGAGGGGGGGAGAGAGAGAAGAAGAGAGAGGGGGGGAGAGAGAGAAGAAGAAGAGAGAGGGGGGGAGAGAAGAAGAGAGAGGGGGTGAGAGAAGAAGAAGAGAGAGGGGGGGAGAAAGAGAAGAAGAGAGAGGGGGAGAGAGAAGAAGAAGAAGAGAGAGGGGGGAGAGAGAGAAGAAGAAGAGAGAGGGGGGAGAGAAGAAGAGAGAGGGGGGGAGAGAGAGAAGAAGAAGAGAGAGGGGGGAGAGAGAGAAGAAGAAGAGAGAGGGGGGAGAGAAGAAGAGAGAGGGGGAGAGAAAAGAAGAGAGAAAAGAAGTAGAGAGAGGGGGGGAGAGAGAGAAGAAGAGAGAGGGGGGAGAGAGAAAAGAAGGAGAGAGAGAGAAGAAGAAGAAGAGAGAGGGGGGAGAGAAAGAAGAAGAAAAAGAGAGAGGGGGGAGAGAAAAGAAGAAGAGAGAGGGGGAGAGAAAAGAAGAGAGAAAAGAAGTAGAGAGAGGGGGAGAGAAAAGAAGAAGAGAGAGGGGGGGAGAGAGAGAAGAAGAGAGAGGGGGGAGAGATAGAAGAAGAGAGAAAAGAAGAAGAGAGAGGGGGAGAGAAAAGAAGAGAGAAAAGAAGTAGAGAGAGGGGGAGAGAAAAGAAGAAGAGAGAGGGGGAGAGAGAGAAGAAGAGAGAGGGGGGAGAGAGAGAAGAAGAAGAGAGAGGGGGAGAGAGAAGAAGAAGAAGAGAGAGGGGGAGAGAGAGAAGAAGAAGAAGAGAGAGGGGGGAGAGAGAAGAAGAGAGAGGGGGGAGAGAGAGAAGAAGAGAGAGGGGGAGACAGAAGAAGAAGAAGAGAGAGGGGGGAGAGAGAGAAGAAGAAGAGAGAGGGGGGAGAGAAGAAGAGAGAGGGGGTGAGAGAAGAAGAAGAGAGAGGGGGGAGAGAGAGAAGAAGAGAGAGGGGGAGAGAGAGAAGAAGAGAGAGGGGGAGACAGAAGAAGAAGAAGAGAGAGGGGGGAGAGAGAGAAGAAGAAGAGAGAGGGGGGGAGAGAAGAAGAGAGAGGGGGTGAGAGAAGAAGAAGAGAGAGGGGGGGAGAGAGAAGAAGAAGAGAGAGGGGGAGAGAGAAGAAGAAGAAGAGAGAGGGGGGAGAGAAGAAGAGAGAGGGGTGAGAGAAGAAGAAGAGAGAGGGGGGGAGAGAGAGAAGAAGAGAGAGGGGGGAGAGAGAGAAGAAGAAGAGAGAGGGGGAGAGAGAAGAAGAAGAAGAGAGAGGGGGGAGAGAGAGAAGAAGAAGAGAGAGGGGGGGATAGAAGAAGAGAGATGGGGGGAGAGAGAGAAGAAGACAGAGGGGGGAGAGAAAAGAAGAAGAAAAAGAGAGAGGGGGGAGAGAAAAGAAGAAGAGAGAGGGGGGGAGAGAGAGAAGAAGAGAGAGGGGGGAGAGAGAGAAGAAGAAGAGAGAGGGGGGGAGAGAGAGAAGAAGAGAGAGGGGGGGAGAGAGAGAAGAAGAAGAGAGAGGGGGGGGAGAGAAGAAGAGAGAGGGGTGAGAGAAGAAGAAGAGAGAGGGAGAGAGAGAAGAAGAGAGAGGGGGAGAGAGAAGAAGAAGAAGAGAGAGGGGGGAGAGAGAGAAGAAGAAGAGAGAGGGGGGAGAGAAGAAGAGAGAGGGGGGGAGAGAGAGAAGAAGAAGAGAGAGGGGGGAGAGAGAGAGAAGAAGAAGAGAGAGGGGGGAGAGAAGAAGAGAGAGGGGGAGAGAAAAGAAGAGAGAAAAGAAGTAGAGAGAGGGGGGGAGAGAGAGAAGAAGAGAGAGGGGGGAGAGAGAAAAGAAGGAGAGAGAGAGAAGAAGAAGAAGAGAGAGGGGGGAGAGAAAGAAGAAGAAAAAGAGAGAGGGGGGAGAGAAAAGAAGAAGAGAGAGGGGGGGAGTGAGAAGAAGAGAGAAAAGAAGAAGAGAGAGGGGGAGAGAAAAGAAGAGAGAAAAGAAGTAGAGAGAGGGGGAGAGAAAAGAAGAAGAGAGAGGGGGGAGAGAGAGAAGAAGAGAGAAAGAAGAAGAGAGAGGGGGAGAGAAAAGAAGAGAGAAAAGAAGTAGAGAGAGGGGAGAGAAAAGAAGAAGAGAGAGGGGGAGAGAGAGAAGAAGAGAGAGGGGGGAGAGAGAGAAGAAGAGAGAGGGGGAGAGAGAAGAAGAAGAAGAGAGAGGGGGAGAGAGAGAAGAAGAAGATGAGAGAGGGGGGGAGAGAGAGAAGAAGAGAGAGGGGGGAGAGAGAAGAAGAAGAAGAGAGAGGGTGGAGAGAGAAGAAGAGAGAGGGGGGAGAGAGAGAAGAAGAGAGAGGGGGAGACAGAAGAAGAAGAAGAGAGAGGGGGGAGAGAGAGAAGAAGAAGAGAGAGGGGGGAGAGAAGAAGAGAGAGGGGGTGAGAGAAGAAGAAGAGAGAGGGGGGGAGAGAGAGAAGAAGAGAGAGGGGGGAGAGAGAGAAGAAGAGAGAGGGGGAGACAGAAGAAGAAGAAGAGAGAGGGGGGAGAGAGAGAAGAAGAAGAGAGACGGGGGGAGAGAAGAAGAGAGAGGGGGTGAGAGAAGAAGAAGAGAGAGGGGGGAGAGAGAAGAAGAAGAGAGAGGGGGAGAGAGAAGAAGAAGAAGAGAGAGGGGGGAGAGAAGAAGAGAGAGGGGTGAGAGAAGAAGAAGAGAGAGGGGGGGAGAGAGAGAAGAAGAGAGAGGGGGGAGAGAGAGAAGGAGAAGAGAGAGGGGGAGAGAGAAGAAGAAGAAGAGAGAGGGGGGAGAGAGAGAAGAAGAAGAGAGAGGGGGGGAGAGAAGAAGAGAGAGGGGGTGAGAGAAGAAGAAGAGAGAGGGGGGAGAGAGAGAAGAAGAGAGAGGGGAGAGAGAGAAGAAGAAGAGAGAGGGGGAGAGAGAAGAAGAAGAAGAGAGAGGGGGGGAGAGAAGAAGAGAGAGGGGGTGAGAGAAGAAGAGAGAAGGGGAGAGAGAAGAAGAAGAGAGGGGGGAGAGAGAAGTAGAAGAAGAGGGAGGGGAGAGAGAGAGAGAGAAGAAGAAGAGAGAGGGGGAGAGAGAAAAGAAGGAGAGAGAGAGAAGAAGATGAAGAGAGATGGGGGAGAGAGAGAAGAAGAAAAAGAGAGAGGGGGAGAGAGAGAAGAAGAAGAAAGAGGGGGGGGAGAGAGAAGAAGAAGAAGAAGAGAGAGGGGTGAGAGAGAAGAAGAAGAAGAGAGAGGGGGAGAGAGAGAAGAAGAAGATGAGAGAGGGGGGGAGAGAGAGAAGAAGAGAGAGGGGGGAGAGAGAAGAAGAAGAAGAGAGAGGGGGGAGAGAGAAGAAGAGAGAGGGGGGAGAGAGAGAAGAAGAGAGAGGGGGAGACAGAAGAAGAAGAAGAGAGAGGGGGGAGAGAGAGAAGAAGAAGAGAGAGGGGGGAGAGAAGAAGAGAGAGGGGGTGAGAGAAGAAGAAGAGAGAGGGGGGGAGAGAGAGAAGAAGAGAGAGGGGGGAGAGAGAGAAGAAGAGAGAGGGGGAGACAGAAGAAGAAGAAGAGAGAGGGGGGAGAGAGAGAAGAAGAAGAGAGACGGGGGGAGAGAAGAAGAGAGAGGGGGTGAGAGAAGAAGAAGAGAGAGGGGGGAGAGAGAAGAAGAAGAGAGAGGGGGAGAGAGAAGAAGAAGAAGAGAGAGGGGGGAGAGAAGAAGAGAGAGGGGTGAGAGAAGAAGAAGAGAGAGGGGGGGAGAGAGAGAAGAAGAGAGAGGGGGGAGAGAGAGAAGGAGAAGAGAGAGGGGGAGAGAGAAGAAGAAGAAGAGAGAGGGGGGAGAGAGAGAAGAAGAAGAGAGAGGGGGGGAGAGAAGAAGAGAGAGGGGGTGAGAGAAGAAGAAGAGAGAGGGGGGAGAGAGAGAAGAAGAGAGAGGGGAGAGAGAGAAGAAGAAGAGAGAGGGGGAGAGAGAAGAAGAAGAAGAGAGAGGGGGGGAGAGAAGAAGAGAGAGGGGGTGAGAGAAGAAGAGAGAAGGGGAGAGAGAAGAAGAAGAGAGGGGGGAGAGAGAAGTAGAAGAAGAGGGAGGGGAGAGAGAGAGAGAGAAGAAGAAGAGAGAGGGGGAGAGAGAAAAGAAGGAGAGAGAGAGAAGAAGATGAAGAGAGATGGGGGAGAGAGAGAAGAAGAAAAAGAGAGAGGGGGAGAGAGAGAAGAAGAAGAAAGAGGGGGGGGAGAGAGAAGAAGAAGAAGAAGAGAGAGGGGTGAGAGAGAAGAAGAAAAAGAGAGAGGGGAGAGAGAGAAGAAGAAAAAGAGAGAGGGGGGAGAGAAAAGAAGAAGACAGAGGGGGGAGAGAAAAGAAGAAGAGAGAGGGGGAGAGAAAAGAAGAAGAGAGAGGGGGAGAGAAAGGAAGAAGAGAGAGGGGGGAGAGAGAAGAAGAAGAAGATGAGAGAGGGGGGAGAGAGAGAAGAAGAAGAAGAGAGAGGGGGAGAGAGAGAAGAAGAAGAGAGGGGGGGAGAGAGAGAAGAAGAGGGGGGAGAGAGAGAGAAGAAGAAGAGAGGGGGGAGAGAGAAGAAGAAGAAGAGGGGGGAGAGAAGAAGAGAGAGGGGGGGAGGAGAAGAAGAGAGGGGGGGAGAGAAGAAGATAGATGGGGGAGAGAGAAGAAGAAGACGAGCGAAGGGGAGAGAGAAGAAGAAGAGAGGGGGGGGAGAGAAGTTGAAGAAGAGGGAGGGGAGAGAGAGAGAGAGAGAAGAAAAAGAGAGAGGGGGAGAGAGAAGAAGAAGAAAGAGGGGGGAGAGAGAGAAGAAGAAGAAGAGAGAGGGGAGAGAGAGAAGAAGAAAAAGTGAGAGGGGGGAGAGAAAAGAAGAAGAAGAGAGAGGGGGAGAGAGAGAAGAAGAAGAAGAGGGGGAGAGAAGAAGAGAGGGGGGGAGAAGAAGAGAGAGGGGGGAGAGAGAAGTAGAAGAAGAAGTGGGAGGGGAGAGAGAGAAAAGAAGAAGAGAGAGTGGGAGAGAGAGAAGAAGAAGAAGAGAGAGGGGGGAGAGAGAGAAGAAGAAAAAGAGAGGGGGGAGAGAGAGAAAAATAAGAAGAGAGGGGGGGAGAGAGAGAAGAAGAAGAGAGGGGGGGCAGAGAGAAGAAGAAGAAGAGGGGGGAGAGAAGAAGAGAGAGGGGGGAGAAGAAGAGAGATGTGGGAGAGAGAAGAAGAAGAAGAGAGAAGGGGAGAGAGAAGAAGAAGAAGAGAGGGGGAGAGAGAAGTAGAAGAAGAGGGAGTGGAGAGAGAGAGAAGAAGAAGAGAGGGGGGAGAGAGAAGAAGAAGAAGAGGGGGGAGAGAAGAAGAGAGAGGGGGGGAGGAGAAGAAGAGAGGGGGGGAGAGAAGAAGATAGATGGGGGAGAGAGAAGAAGAAGACGAGCGAAGGGGAGAGAGAAGAAGAAGAGAGGGGGGGGAGAGAAGTTGAAGAAGAGGGAGGGGAGAGAGAGAGAGAGAGAAGAAAAAGAGAGAGGGGGAGAGAGAAGAAGAAGAAAGAGGGGGGAGAGAGAGAAGAAGAAGAAGAGAGAGGGGAGAGAGAGAAGAAGAAAAAGTGAGAGGGGGGAGAGAAAAGAAGAAGAAGAGAGAGGGGGAGAGAGAGAAGAAGAAGAAGAGGGGGAGAGAAGAAGAGAGGGGGGGAGAAGAAGAGAGAGGGGGGAGAGAGAAGTAGAAGAAGAAGTGGGAGGGGAGAGAGAGAAAAGAAGAAGAGAGAGTGGGAGAGAGAGAAGAAGAAGAAGAGAGAGGGGGGAGAGAGAGAAGAAGAAAAAGAGAGGGGGGAGAGAGAGAAAAATAAGAAGAGAGGGGGGGAGAGAGAGAAGAAGAAGAGAGGGGGGGCAGAGAGAAGAAGAAGAAGAGGGGGGAGAGAAGAAGAGAGAGGGGGGAGAAGAAGAGAGATGTGGGAGAGAGAAGAAGAAGAAGAGAGAAGGGGAGAGAGAAGAAGAAGAAGAGAGGGGGAGAGAGAAGTAGAAGAAGAGGGAGTGGAGAGAGAGAGAAGAAGAAGAGAGAAGGGGAGAGAGAGAAGAAGATGAAGAGGGGGGGAGAGAAGAAGAGAGAGGGGGAGAGAAGAAGAGAGAGGGGGGGAAAGAGAAGAAGAAGAAGAGAGAAGGGGAGAGAGAAGAGGGAGGGGGGAGAGAGAGAAGTAGAAGAAGAGGGAGGGGAGAGAGAGAGAAGAAGAAGAAGAGAGAGGGGGGAGAGAGAAGAAGAAGAAGATAGAAGGGGAGAGAGAAGAAGAAGAAGAGAGAGGGGGGAGAGAGAGAAGAAGAAGAGGGAGGGGGGAGAGAGAAGTAGAAGAAGAGGGAGGGGAGAGAGAAGAAGAAGAAGAGAGGGGGGAGAGAGAGAAGAAGAAGAAGAGAGGGGGGAGAGAGAAGAAGAGGTGGAGGAAGAGAAGAAGAGAGAGGGGCGGGGAGAGATGAAGAAGAAGAGAGAAGGGGAGAGAGAAGAAGAAGAAGAGAGAGGGGGGGGGAGAGAAGTAGAAGAGGAGGGAGGGAGAGAGAGAAGAAGAAGAAGAGAGAGGGGGAGAGAGAGAAGAAGAAGAAGAGCGAGGGGGGGAGAGAAAGAAGAAGAGAGAGGGGGAAGATAGAAGAAGAGGGAGAGAGAGAAAAGAGAGAGGGGGGAGAGAAGAAGAAGAAGAGGGGGGAGAGAGAAGAAGAAGAAGAGAGGGGGAGAGAGAGAAGAAGAAGAAGAGAGGGGGGGAGAGAGAGAAGAAGAAGAAGAGGGGGGAGAGAAGAAGAGAGAGGGGGGAGAGAGAAGAAGAAGATAGAGGGGGAGAGAGAGAAGAAGAAGAAGAGAGGGGGGGAGAGAGAAGAAGAAGAAGAGAGGGGGGGAGAGAGAGAAGAAGAAGAAGAGGGGGGAGAGAAGAAGAGAGAGGGGGGAGAGAGAAGAAGAAGATAGAGGGGGAGAGAGAGAAGAAGAAGAAGAGAGGGGGGGAGAGAGAGAAGAAGAGGGGGGAGAGAAGAAGAGAGAGGGGGGAGAGAGAAGAAGAAGAGAGAGGGGGGAGAGAGAAGAAGAAGAGAGAGGGGGAGAGAGAGAAGAAGAAGAAGAGGGAGGGGGAGGAGAAGAAGAAGAGAGATCGGGAGAGAGAGAAGAAGAGAGAGTGGGGAAAAGAGAGAAGAAGAGAGAGCGGGGAAAAGAGAGAAGAGAGGAAAAGATAGAGGAAAAGAGAGAAGATGAGAGAGCTCATTTGCGGAGCAAGACGTCAGCACTTGGGTCCATCTTGATGTGTTTTTCTCCCATAATTTTCTCCATCCTCTTCAATTACCCAAAACATGTCTCACTCACCCCATGCAGGGTGGGGATTTCCAATGGAAGAACAGCTAGCTAATGTTAAAGCCACACAAACACTCACTGTCACTGTGGATAATTTGACCTATCAAAGAACATGTGAAAGTTTTGGCATTGATTTAATCCAGATTGTCTATCAATTTCAGGACGTAGTTGTATCTTTATTGCACACTGTAAATGCTGAGTAGTGTGGTGCTGTCTGTCTCTGTGTGTGTGTGTGTGTGTGTGTGTACCTAGCTGTCTATCCAATAGAAACCTGATCTCTCTGTCTCCCCAAGTGTTAGTTAGACCCTGCAGCATTCCACTTCATTACGTTAGGCTCCCCAGACAGTCTCAGGAACTGTCATCGATCACATTAATTTATAAAGCCCTTCGTACATCAGCTGATGTCTCAAAGTGCTGTACAGAAATCCAGCCTTAAACACCAAACAGCAAGCAATGCAGGTGTAGAAGCACGGTGGCTAGGAAAAACTCCCATCTAAACCCCATCACACCCACCCACAGTAACTATCACCTTTAAGGTCTTGACTTGACCTGCTTATAGTGCCTCTGGGATGGGTTGGAGGATGACTGGAGGAGAGGTCATATGGAGAGAAAGGAACTTGGACTGTGTGTGTGTGTGTGTATGTGTGTGTGTGTGTATTGGGGTGTATTGTGAAAGTACGTTTTTACCCAAAGCAACTTACAGTACTTTGAGTGCATACATTTGAGTATTTGGGGCCCCAATGGGAATCGAACCCACAACCATGTTGTTCCTAGCTTCATGCTCTTACCAACTGAGCCACACAGGAGGGCCTATAGCTCATCTCTTCTCTCCTTAACATGGTCAGATCTCATGAGAAGAGTCCAAACGTTAGAGCATGGCCCCCTCACCAGTCTCCAGCCTAGAAAGAGATGTGCTGCCTGCTGCAGTGCAGGCTGGCTCATGGCTCATACTGGTGTGTTGGTACATAGGCGTCTGTCTGATGTGATGTGGCCGGGTGGTTAGGGACTTTTAGGGGAGAGGAGGAGGAGGAGATGAAGAGAAAGAGACAAAGAGCAGCTCTAAAGGCAATGCTGGTTACAGAGGACGGCACGGGCCCGTTCCTCAGATCCACCCATTCCATCAACATTTTCCATGTTTCTCCTCTCCTCTCTCTCTCTCTCTCTCTCTCTCTCTCTCTCTCTCTCTCTCTCTCTCTCTCTCTCTCTCTCACTCTCTCACTCTCTCTCACTCTCTCTCACTCACTCACTCACTCACTCACTCACTCACTCACTCTCTCACTCTCGCGCTCTCTCTCGCCTGCCCTGCCTCCACTGCACAGACTTCTGCCTCCTCCATAGGCTACATTCCTCCCTCTCTCCACTTTCCTCCAACTTGCATTATACTACTACTATTACTACTAGTACTATTATACTACTATTACTACTACTACTGCTGCTACTATTATACTACTGCTATTACTACTACTACTATTATACAACTACTATTATACTATTGCTATTACTACTATTACTACTACTATTATACTACTATTATACTACTACTATTACTGCTATACTACTACTACTACTACTACACTATATACTACTATATATCTGTAGTTGTAGTAGTAGCAGTAGTAGTAGTAGTATAGCAGCAGTAGTAGTAGTAGTAGTAGTAGTACTACTACTACTACTACTGAAATACTACTACTACTACTGCTACTACTACAACTACAGATATACTACTACTACTACTATTATACTACTATATACTACTACTGATATACTACTACTACTACTATTATACTACTATATACTACTACTGATATACTACTACTACTACTATTATACTACTATATACTACTACTGATATACTACTACTACCACTACTATTGCTACTACTACTACTACTACTAGTACTACCACTACTATTACTACTACTACTACTATTGCTACTACTACTACTACTAGTACTACTACTACTAGTACTACTACTACTACTATTATACTACTACTACTACTAGTACTACTACTACTATTACTAATACTACTACTAGTACTACTACTACTATTATACTACTACTACTATTATACTACTACCACTACTAGTACTAATACTACTAGTATTGCTACTACTACTACTACTAGTAGTACTACTACTACTAGTACTACTAGTACTACTATTATACTACTACTACTAGTAGTACTACTACTACTAGTACTACTACTACTACTATTATACTACTACTACTAGTACTACTACTACTGCTACTTTTATACTACTACGACTAGTACTACTACTACTACTACTATTATACTACTACTACTACTACTAGTACTAATACTACTACTATTGCTACTACTACTACTACTACTACTATACTGTTATTGCTTCTACTACTACTTCTGCTACTACTATACTGCTACTGCTACTACTACTACTATACTACTGCTACTGCTACTGCTGCTATATTACTGCTGCTATACTACTACTACTACTGCTGATGCTATACATTTACTACTACTACTTATGCTTCTACTGCTGCTGCAGAGAGAGAGAGGCAGAGAGAGAGAGAGAGAGAGTACAGCAGAGAGAGAGAGAGAGAGAGAGTACAGCAGAGAGAGAGAGAGGCAGAGAGAGGCAGAGAGAGAGAGTACAGCAGAGAGAGAGAGAGTACAGCAGAGAGAGAGAGAGAGTACAGCAGAGAGAGAGAGGCAGAGAGAGAGAGAGGCAGAGAGAGAGAGGCAGAGAGAGAGAGGCAGAGAGAGAGAGAGAGAGAGAGGCAGAGAGAGAGAGGCAGAGAGAGAGAGGCAGAGAGAGAGAGGCAGAGAGAGAGAGAGAGTACAGCAGAGAGAGAGAGAGAGGCAGAGAGAGAGAGGCAGAGGCAGAGAGAGAGAGAGGCAGAGAGAGAGAGAGGCAGAGAGAGAGAGAGGCAGAGAGAGAGAGAGGCAGAGAGAGAGAGAGGCAGAGAGAGAGAGAGAGAGAGAGGCAGAGAGAGAGAGAGGCAGAGAGAGAGAGGCAGAGAGAGAGAGGCAGAGAGAGAGAGAGGCAGAGAGAGAGAGAGGCAGAGAGAGAGAGAGGCAGAGAGAGAGAGAGGCAGAGAGAGAGAGAGGCAGAGAGAGAGAGGCAGAGAGAGAGAGGCAGAGAGAGAGAGGCAGAGAGAGAGAGAGAGAGGCAGAGAGAGAGAGGCAGAGAGAGAGAGAGGCAGAGAGAGAGAGAGGGGCAGAGAGAGAGAGAGGCAGAGAGAGAGAGGCAGAGAGAAAGAGAGAGTGGCAGAGAGAGTGGCAGAGAGAGAGGCAGAGAGAGAGGCAGAGAGAGAGGCAGAGAGAGAGAGAGATGACTAATAAGGGGCAGCAGAGAGGGAGGGCAGAGGAAGCCTGGAGGACTTTCTGTGCTGTGGCCCCAGTCTCTAGGAAAAGAGGGATCAGTGAAACACTAACAAACACATGGGTCACTGAGCCTGCAACTTGTGTTGACAGGGAAGCGCTGTGTTTATGTTAACCTAGAGCTTTGAAATTGATAATGTGGTCCTGGGGGTGATGGAGTGGAGCTTGTGTGTTCTTGTGTTTTCGTGTGTGTGTAGCAGAGATGCTAAACCTGTGGAAGAACTGAGAAGGGGAGGACACAGGTCATAGTCTCCAAACTGTCTCTGTGACGATATGCATGGGACTGACCCACTTGTTTCTTGTATTGAAGGCATTGTGACACTGGACACAAAATAGCCAATAGAGATGGAACATGGTCATTTTGCTGTGGCATTCATGTTTTACTTCCTGGTTAGAGGTTGCAATGCTGTTGAGTGTCTCTCAGGATGCTCTTATCTTGCTCATATCGTACAGGACAGACATCCTCGGGACCGATCAACTCTATCGCTTACTCTATCACTTCCTGTTGTTTGTGTCTCAAGCCAGATTGCTTGTCAGACACCATAGATGAGAGATCTGAGGTGTTGATGTAGGAGCTGGGGGATACGTGTTTCTTAGGTGAAAGACATTGTGAGCGACTATAAATCTAACCTATAAGGGGGGGGGGGGGGGCTGTCGGATAAACAGGCTTTACCCGTACCCTAGCTATTGATGGATAAACAGGCTTTACCCGTACCCTAGCTATTGATGGAATAACAGACCCTACCCGTACCCTAGCTATTGATGGAAAAACAGACCCTACCCGTACCCTAGCTATTGATGGAAAAACAGACCCTGTGTATGCCTGTACCCTAGCTATTGATGAAATAACAGACCCTACCTGTACCCTAACTATTGATGAAATAACAGACCCTACCCGTACCCTAGCTATTGATGGAAAAACAGACCCTACCTGTACCCTAACTATTGATGGAATAACAGACCCTACCTGTACCCTAGCTATTGATGGAAAAACAGACCCTACCCGTACCCTAGCTATTGATGGAATAACAGACCCTACCCGTACCCTAGCTATTGATGGAAAAACAGACCCTACCTGTACCCTAGCTATTGATGGAAAAACAGACCCTACCCGTACCCTAGCTATTGATGGAAAAACAGACCCTACCTGTACCCTAACTATTGATGGAATAACAGACCCTACCTGTACCCTAGCTATTGATGGAAAAACAGACCCTACCCGTACCCTAGCTATTGATGGAATAACAGACCCTACCCGTACCCTAGCTATTGATGGAAAAACAGACCCTACCCGTACCCTAGCTATTGATGGAAAAACAGACCCTACCTGTACCCTAGCTATTGATGGAATAACAGACCCTACCCGTACCCTAGCTATTGATGGAAAAACAGACCCTACCCGTACCTAACCCGATGTATAACGTTGGGCCTGTTGGATTCAGGTCAGGTAGCCGAGCTCTACTCTCTGGCCAATCGGAGTGTTTGGTTATGCTCCTGATTGTACGAGTGTATGTGTATGTGTGTGTGGGAGGGGTGTTGTGCCCCATTTTAAGCAAGGGACACAGGCAGGTCAGGGGTGCAGTAATGCGTGTTTGTCACACAGGCAGGTCAGGGGTGCAGTAATGCGTGTTTGTCACACAGGCAGGTCAGGGGTGCAGTAATGCGTGTTTGTCACACAGGCAGGTCAGGGGTGCAGTAATGCGTGTTTGTCACACAGGCAGGTCAGGGGTGCAGTAATGCGTGTTTGTCACACAGGCAGGTCAGGGGTGCAGTAATGCGTGTTTGTCACACAGGCAGGTCAGGGGTGCAGTAATGCGTGTTTGTCACACAGGCAGGTCAGGGGTGCAGTAATGCGTGTTTGTCACACAGGCAGGTCCGTGGTGCAGTAATGCGTGTCCGTCCCTGGTCTTCCAGTCCTTCTCAGTGCTCGGGAGTCCAGGCTGTGGAAATTGGATGGAACACTGCACCCCCTGCTGGTCTCTCTTGTTAACTGCACCCGTCTCTCTCCTCATTAATGCAGAGGTCCCTCAGATTGCCGGCTGGGTACTTAGGGCTTAGAGAGCCTGTAGTGTCTTTCCATCATGTGAAATAACACAACTGGTCCCATAGATGCAAGCCAGAGGTCGTAGAGTTATGTGTGTTTTAATTTAATGAAGAAACCATTAGAACATCTCACACTCCCCTTGCTGTTAACACTGTTAACACTCACCTTGCTGTTAACACTCACCCTGCTGTTAACACTCACCTTGCCGTTAACACTGTAAACACTCACCTTGCTGTTAACACTCACCTTGCTGTTAACACTCACCTTGCTGTTAACACTGTAAACACTCACCTTGCTGTAAACACTCACCTTGCTGTTAACACTCACCTTGCTGTTAACACTGTAAACACTCACCTTGCTGTAAACACTCACCTTGCTGTTAACACTCACCTTGCTGTTAACACTGTAAACACTCACCTTGCTGTAAACACTCACCTTGCTGTTAACACTCACCTTGCTGTTAACACTGTAAACACTCACCCTGCTGTTAACACTCACCTTGCTGTTGACACTCACCTTGCTGTTAACACTCACCTTGCTGTTAACACTCACCTTGCTGTTAACACTGTAAACACTCACCCTGCTGTTAACACTCACCCTGCTGTTAACACTCACCTTGCTGTTAAGACTGTAAACACTCACCTTGCTGTTAACACTCACCTTACTGTTAACACTCACCTTACTGTTAACACCCACCTTGCTGTTAACACTCACCTTGCTGTTAACACTGTAAACACTCACCTTGCTGTTAACACTCACCTTGCTGTTAACACTCACCTTGCTGTTAACACTCACCTTGCTGTTAAGACTGTAAACACTCACCTTGCTGTTAACACTCACCTTACTGTTAGAACTGTTAACACTCACCTTGCTGTTAACACTGTAAACACTCACCTTGCTGTTAACACTCACCTTGCTGTTAACACTCACCTTGCTGTTAACACTCACCTTGCTGTTAAGACTGTTAACACTCACCTTGCTGTTAACACTCACCTTGCTGTTAACACTCACCTTGCTGTTAAGACTGTTAACACTCACCTTGCTGTTAACACTCACCTTGCTGTTAACACTGTAAACACTCACCTTGCTGTTAACACTCACCTTGCTGTAAACACTCACCTTGCTGTTAACACTCACCTTGCTGTTAACACTGTAAACACTCACCTTGCAGTTAACACTCACCTTGCTGTTAACACTCACCTTGCTGTTAACACTGTAAACACTCACCTTGCTGTTAACACTCACCTTGCTGAAAACACTCACCTTGCTGTTAACACTCACCTTGCTGTTAACACTGTAAACACTCACCTTGCTGTTAACACTCACCTTGCTGTTAACACTCACCTTGCTGTTAAGACTGTAAACACTCACCTTGCTGTTAACACTCACCTTACTGTTAACACTGTTAACACTCACCTTGCTGTCAACACTGTAAACACTCACCTTGCTGTTAACACTCACCTTGCTGTTAACACTCACCTTGCTGTTAAGACTGTTAACACTCACCTTGCTGTTAACACTCACCTTGCTGTTAACACTCACCTTGCTGTTAACACTCACCTTGCTGTTAAGACTGTTAACACTCACCTTGCTGTTAACACTCACCTTGCTGTTAACACTGTAAACACTCACCTTGCTGTTAACACTCACCTTGCTGTTAACACTCACCTTGCTGTTAACACTCACCTTGCTGTTAACACTCACCTTGCTGTTAAGACTGTAAACACTCACCTTGCTGTTAACACTCACCTTACTGTAAACACTCACCTTGCTGTTAACACTCACCTTGCTGTTAACACTCACCTTGCTGTTAAGACTGTAAACACTCACCTTGCTGTTAACACTCACCTTACTGTTAACACTCACCTTACTGTTAACACTCACCTTGCTGTTAACACTCACCTTGCTGTTAACACTCACCTTGCTGTTAACACTGTAAACACTCACCTTGCTGTTAACACTCACCTTGCTGTTAACACTCACCTTGCTGTTAACACTGTAAACACTCACCTTGCTGTTAACACTCACCTTACTGTTAACACTCACCTTGCTGTTAACACTCACCTTGCTGTTAACACTCACCTTGCTGTTAACACTGTAAACACTCACCTTGCTGTTAACACTCACCTTGCTGTTAACACTGTAAACACTCACCTTGCTGTTAACACTCACCTTGCTGTTAACACTGTAAACACTCACCTTGCTGTTAACACTCACCTTGCTGTTAACACTCCCCTTGCTGTAAACACTCACCTTACTGTTAACACTCACCTTGCTGTTAACACTCCCCTTGCTGTTAACACTCACCTTGCTGTTAACACTGTAAACACTCACCTTGCTTTTAACACTCACCTTACTGTTAACACTCACCTTGCTGTTAACACTCACCTTGCTGTTAACACTCACCTTGCTGTTAACACTGTAAACACTCACCTTGCTGTTAACACTCACCTTGCTGTTAACACTCACCTTGCTGTTAACACTGTAAACACTCACCTTGCTGTTAACACTCACCTTGCTGTTAACACTGTAAACACTCACCTTGCTGTTAACACTGTAAACACTCACCTTGCTGTAAACACAAACCTTGCTGTTAACACTCACCTTGCAGTTAACACTCACCTTGCTGTTAACACTCACCTTGCTGTTAACACTGTAAACACTCACCTTGCTGTTAACACTCACCTTGCTGAAAACACTCACCTTGCTGTTAACACTCACCTTGCTGTTAACACTGTAAACACTCACCTTGCTGTTAACACTCACCTTGCTGTTAACACTCACCTTGCTGTTAAGACTGTAAACACTCACCTTGCTGTTAACACTCACCTTACTGTTAACACTGTTAACACTCACCTTGCTGTCAACACTGTAAACACTCACCTTGCTGTTAACACTCACCTTGCTGTTAACACTCACCTTGCTGTTAAGACTGTTAACACTCACCTTGCTGTTAACACTCACCTTGCTGTTAACACTCACCTTGCTGTTAACACTCACCTTGCTGTTAAGACTGTTAACACTCACCTTGCTGTTAACACTCACCTTGCTGTTAACACTGTAAACACTCACCTTGCTGTTAACACTCACCTTGCTGTTAACACTCACCTTGCTGTTAACACTCACCTTGCTGTTAACACTCACCTTGCTGTTAAGACTGTAAACACTCACCTTGCTGTTAACACTCACCTTACTGTAAACACTCACCTTGCTGTTAACACTCACCTTGCTGTTAACACTCACCTTGCTGTTAAGACTGTAAACACTCACCTTGCTGTTAACACTCACCTTACTGTTAACACTCACCTTACTGTTAACACTCACCTTGCTGTTAACACTCACCTTGCTGTTAACACTCACCTTGCTGTTAACACTGTAAACACTCACCTTGCTGTTAACACTCACCTTGCTGTTAACACTCACCTTGCTGTTAACACTGTAAACACTCACCTTGCTGTTAACACTCACCTTACTGTTAACACTCACCTTGCTGTTAACACTCACCTTGCTGTTAACACTCACCTTGCTGTTAACACTGTAAACACTCACCTTGCTGTTAACACTCACCTTGCTGTTAACACTGTAAACACTCACCTTGCTGTTAACACTCACCTTGCTGTTAACACTGTAAACACTCACCTTGCTGTTAACACTCACCTTGCTGTTAACACTCCCCTTGCTGTAAACACTCACCTTACTGTTAACACTCACCTTGCTGTTAACACTCCCCTTGCTGTTAACACTCACCTTGCTGTTAACACTGTAAACACTCACCTTGCTTTTAACACTCACCTTACTGTTAACACTCACCTTGCTGTTAACACTCACCTTGCTGTTAACACTCACCTTGCTGTTAACACTGTAAACACTCACCTTGCTGTTAACACTCACCTTGCTGTTAACACTCACCTTGCTGTTAACACTGTAAACACTCACCTTGCTGTTAACACTCACCTTGCTGTTAACACTGTAAACACTCACCTTGCTGTTAACACTGTAAACACTCACCTTGCTGTAAACACAAACCTTGCTGTTAACACTCACCTTGCTGTTAACACTCACCTTGCTGTTAACACTCACCTTGCTGTTAACACTCATTGTTATTGACCTTAACCTTTACACATCAGTCTGTCATTCTTTGGGCATTCTTCTTTTTGCCACATGATAGTTAACGTTTAAGTTCCTAGTCTGCTTTCATTCGTTCACTCTACTCCTCTTTCCTCTAATGCTAGTAGCTTCCAGGACAGAGCTTGGTCATAGTTCAATAAAACTGTCTGTCTGTCTGTCTGTCTGTCTGTCTGTCTGTCTGTCTGTCTGTCTGTCTGTCTGTCTGTCTGTCTGGCTGGCTGGCTGGCTGGCTGGCTGGCTGGCTGTCTTGGCTGGCTGTCTTGGCTGGCTGTCTTGGCTGGCTGTCTTGGCTGTATGTCTGGCTGGCTGGCTGTCTGGCTGTATGTCTGGCTGGCTGTATGTCTGGCTGGCTGGCTGTATGTCTGGCTGGCTGGCTGGCTGGCTGTATGTCTGGCTGGCTGTATGTCTGTCTGTCTGGCTCATTCACAGGCCAGGCCTCTTGACAGGGCTAAAGCGGCAATCCTACCGTTCCTGAAGCATTTGGAAGGAGACGAAAAGGGCCTGTGAGGAGAGAGTCGAGACCCAATTTACCAGATGGTTCTGTAGAATAACTAAAAACAAGTGCAGTTCTCCTCAGTCAGGACTTCCTGGTATCAGTCTGTAATCTGATTGGACTTTACCAGGTGCACTGCATTGCAAACCCAGGGAGAGTGCTTTTGGTTGGAGTCAAGGTCACACCAATCATTCATTACCTTTCAGGCTCTTTCTGGAGCATTTTCACCTTAATGTTATGGATCATGAAATACAACTTTGTTTTGATTGAATAAAATGTGTCAAGTTATAGTCTGAGAATTAGAATATAGGTTTCCCAAGTGTGTGTGTGTGTGTGTGTGTGTGTGTACCTAGCTGTCTATCCAATAGAAATCTGATCTCTCTGAAATACAGTGTAGACATTGTTAATGTTGTAAATGACTATTGTAGCTGGAAATGGCAGATTTTTTTATGGAATATCTACATAGGTGTACAGAGGTCCATTATCAGCAACCATCACTCCTATGTTCCAATGGCACGTTGTGTTAGCTAATCCAAGTTTTATCATTTTTAAAAGGCTAATTGATCATTTAGAAAACCCTTTTGCAAGTATGTTAGCACAGCTGAAAACGGTTGTTCTGATTAAAGAAGCAATAAAACTGGCCTTCTCTAGACTAGTTGTGTATCTGGAGCATCAGCATTTGTGTGTTCGATTACAGGCTCAAAATGACCAGAAACAAAGACCTTTCTTCTGAAACTCGTCTAATTTTTTTTAGCCATATATTTATTTTCTTTTTTTTTTTGCTTTTGACATCATTCAAAATTTAATCAAGTGCAATTCGATCGCCCACCGTTCATTCATTGACATCAGCGAGGAGAGACACGTTTGGGTCTAACGACAATATAGATCTAGGTTTTTTTATTTCAATAGTGGCATGTTCATTCATTTTGTCTCTAAATGTCCTCAATAATGGAAAGGAAAATACTGTTGGGTGTTGAGCACTAGTCTATAGGGAGGTCTACAGGGAGGTCTACACACTAGTCTATAGGGAGGTCTACACACTAGTCTATAGGGAGGTCTACACACTAGTCTACAGGGAGGTCTACACACTAGTCTATAGGGAGGTCTACACACTAGTCTATAGGGAGGTCTACACACTAGTCTACAGGGAGGTCTACACACTAGTCTATAGGGAGGTCTACACACTAGTCTATAGGGAGGTCTACACACTAGTCTATAGGGAGGTCTACACACTAGTCTATAGGGAGGTCTACACACTAGTCTATAGGGAGGTCTACACACTAGTCTATAGGGAGGTCTACACACTAGTCTATAGGGAGGTCTACACACTGGTCTACAGGGAGGTCTACACACTAGTCTATAGGGAGGTCTACACACTGGTCTATAGGGAGGTCTACACACTAGTCTATAGGGAGGTCTACACACTAGTCTATAGGGAGGTCTACACACTAGTCTATAGGGAGGTCTACACACTATTCTATAGGGAGGTCTACACACTAGTCTATAGGGAGGTCTACACACTAGTCTATAGGGAGGTCTACACACTAGTCTATAGGGAGGTCTACACACTAGTCTATAGGGAGGTCTACACACTAGTCTATAGGGAGGTCTACAGGGAGGCCTACACACTAGTCTATAGGGAGGTCTACACACTAGTCTACAGGGAGGTCTACACACTAGTCTATAGGGAGGTCTACACACTAGTCTACAGGGAGGTCTACACACTAGTCTACAGGGAGGTCTACACACTAGTCTACAGGGAGGTCTACACACTAGTCTACAGGGAAGTCTACACACTAGTCTATAGGGAGGTCTACACACTAGTCTATAGGGAGGTCTACACACTAGTCTATAGGGAGGTCTACAGGGAGGCCTACACACTAGTCTACAGGGAGGCCTACACACTAGTCTATAGGGAGGTCTACACACTAGTCTATAGGGAGGTCTACACACTAGTCTATAGGGAGGTCTACACACTAGTCTATAGGGAGGTCTACACACTAGTCTATAGGGAGGTCTACACACTAGTCTACAGGGAGGTCTACACACTAGTCTACAGGGAGGTCTACACACTAGTCTATAGGGAGGTCTACACACTAGTCTATAGGGAGGTCTACACACTAGTCTATAGGGAGGTCTACACACTAGTCTATAGGGAGGTCTACACACTAGTCTATAGGGAGGTCTACACACTATTCTATAGTGAGGTCTACACACTAGTCTATAGGGAGGTCTACACACTAGTCTATAGGGAGGTCTACACACTAGTCTATAGGGAGGTATACACACTAGTCTATAGGGAGGTCTACAGGGAGGCCTACACACTAGTCTATAGGGAGGTCTACACACTAGTCTATAGGGAGGTCTACACACTAGTCTATAGGGAGGTCTACACACTAGTCTACAGGGAGGTCTACACACTAGTCTACAGGGAGATCTACACACTAGTCTACAGGGAGGTCTACACACTAGTCTACAGGGAGGTCTACACACTAGTCTATAGGGAGGTCTACACACCAGTCTATAGGGAGGTCTACACACTAGTCTATAGGGAGGTCTACAGGGAGGCCTACACACTAGTCTACAGGGAGGCCTACACACTAGTCTATAGGGAGGCCTACACACTAGTCTATAGGGAGGTCTACACACTAGTCTACAGGGAGGTCTACACACTAGTCTATAGGGAGGTCTACACACTAGTCTATAGGGAGGTCTACACACTAGTCTATAGGGAGGTCTACACACTAGTCTATAGGGAGGTCTACACACTAGTCTATAGGGAGGTCTACACACTAGTCTATAGGGAGGTCTACACACTAGTCTATAGGGAGGTCTACACACTAGTCTATAGGGAGGTCTACACACTAGTCTATAGGGAGGTCTACACACTAGTCTATAGGGAGGTCTACACACTAGTCTATAGGGAGGCCTACACACTAGTCTATAGGGAGTTCTACACACTAGTCTATAGGGAGGTCTACACACTAGTCTATAGGGAGGTCTACACACTAGTCTATAGGGAGGCCTACACACTAGTCTATAGGGAGGTCTACACACTAGTCTATAGGGAGGTCTACACACTAGTCTATAGGGAGGTCTACACACTAGTCTATAGGGAGGTCTACACACTAGTCTATAGGGAGGTCTACACACTAGTCTATAGGGAGGTCTACACACTAGTCTATAGGTATGTCTACACACTAGTCTATAGGGAGGTCTACACACTAGTCTATAGGTATGTCTACACACTAGTCTATAGGGAGGTCTACACACTAGTCTATAGGGAGGTCTACACACTAGTCTATAGGGAGGCCTACACACTAGTCTATAGGGAGGTCTACACACTAGTCTATAGGGAGGTCTACACACTAGTCTATAGGGAGGTCTACACACTGGTCTATAGGGAGGCCTAAATAATTGTGCACAGTGTCGGCAGCGTAGCCTTGTGGTTAGAGCGTTGGACTAGTAACCGTAAAGGTTGCTAGATCGACTCCTCGAGCTGACAAGGTACAAATCTGTCGTTCTGCCCCTGAACAGGCAGTTAACCCACTGTTCCTAGGCTGTCATTGAAAATAAGAATTTGTTCTTAACTGACTTGCCTGGTTAAATTAAGGTAAAAAAAAAACAACAACTGTGGACTAGGTGATGACAGGTTGTCTCCAAGTTATCTGGCATGTATCAGAGAATGGTCGGATTATGAAGGAGAGAAGCCTGGAGACACAGGAAGAAACCGACCAAGTTGTGGACCGTGGTATTTGTGGAGGAAATACATTATTTAAAACAAAAACAAATTATAGCAAATACATACAGGCCTAGATATAATATAGGTTGTTTTTAGCCTTCAGCCTTTATATGACTATATTAACACATGTATCAATACACTAAATGTATTGAAGAACTCAACCAAATTATGTAGGCTATCCAATAGTCAATGCCCATATGAATGAATGTACTGTGTATATACAATATTTATAGCCATATGTGATTTAATGAAAAGCTGCAGTAAACGTGCCTAGTGTTACATCACCGGGCTTCGACATCTGCGTTGCTTGTCGTCTAGGGGTTTTAGGCTGGGTTTCTGTACAGCACTTTGTGGTTTCAGCTGTTGTACCGTAAGAAGGGCTTTGTCAATAAACGGGATTGATTGTACGTCCCCGTGTGGCTCAGTTGGTCGAGCATGGTGTTTGTAATGGGTTGTAGGTTCGATTCCCACGGGGGACCAGTGTGAAGAGAGTATGAAAATGGATTCTCTCTACTGTAAATGTCTCTGGATCAGAGAGTCTGTTAAATGACTCAGTACTGTAGTGTCTCTGGATAAGAGAGTCTGTTAAATGACTCAGTACTGTAGTGGCTCTGGATAAGAGAGTCTGTTAAATGACTCACTACTGTAGTGGCTCTGGATCAGAGAGTCTGTTAAATGACTCACTACTGTATTGGCTCTGGATCAGAGAGTCTGTTAAATGACTCACTACTGTAGTGGCTCTGGATAAGAGAGTCTGTTAAATGACTCAGTACTGTAGTGTCTCTGGATAAGAGAGTCTGTTAAATGACTCACTACTGTAGTGTCTCTGGATCAGAGAGTCTGTTAAATGACTCACTACTGTAGTGTCTCTGGATCAGAGAGTCTCCTAAATGACTCAGTACTGTAGTGGCTCTGGATCAGAGAGTCTGTTAAATGACTCACTACTGTAGTGGCTCTGGATCAGAGAGTTTCCTAAATGACTCACTACTGTAGTGGCTCTGGATCAGATAGTTTCCTAAATGACTCACTACTGTAGTGTATCTGGATAAGAGAGTCTGTTAAATGACTGAAATGTAAACATCCCTGCCCATATGAACGACTGTAGGCCTGTGTACAATATGTACAGCCAGTAAACATTCACATTGTTTCACATCCTTTATTAACATAAATACAATCACGCAATAGGGTACAGCTGGCTGACGCAGACCAACGAGTAGTGGAGGAAGTAGTTCCCTTCTATTAGAGGAGGAAGTAGTTATCTTCTCTTCTGTTAGAGGAGGAAGTAGTTCTCTTCTGTTAGAGGAGGAAGTAGTTCTCTTCTGTTAGAGGAGGAAGTAGTTCTCTTCTCTTCTGTTAGAGGAGGAAGTAGTTCTCTTCTGTTAGAGGAGGAAGTAGTTATCTTCTGTTAGAGGAGGAAGTAGTTCTCTTCTGTTAGAGGAGGAAGTAGTTATCGTCTGTTAGAGGAGGAAATAGTTCTGTTAATTGGAGGAAGTAGTTCTGTTAGTGGAGGAAGTAGTTCTGTTAGTGTAGGAAGTAGTTCTGTTAGTGGAGGAAGTAGTTCTGTTAGTGGAGGAAATAGTTCTATTAGTGGAGGAAGTAGTTCTGTTAGTGGAGGAAGTAGTTCTGTTAGTGTAGGAAGTAGTTCTGTTAGTGGAGGAAGTAGTTCTGTTAGTGGAGGAAATAGTTCTATTAGTGGAGGAAGTAGTTCTGTTAGTGGAGGAAGTAGTTCTGTTAGTGGAGGAAGTAGTTCATTGTAAAATATAATGTGTTGCGGCAGTGCTTCGCGCACACACACATTCACACAATCCCAGACTTCCGTACACACTCACTCCGATGCATGCACACACACACACACACACACACACACACACACACACACACACTCTACAACTCTCATACCCACGCTAATGATAGGCGGTCTGTATCAGACAGACTCATCTTTTCCCCACGAACCGTCCCGTTGTTGTTGACACAGATCTCTGACGGGGACAGGAAGTTCACACGGTTCAGAGGAAGTGTTGCTGTTTGTACTTGTCTAATCACCTCAGACTCCTACTGACTCCCTGAGCTGGAGAACATGAGACAGACCTGTTGGCCCTGAGTTGAAGCCCTGAGGAGATTGAGAGGGAGAGCGAGTGCGAGAGAGGGAGAGCGAGTGCGAGAGAGGGAGAGCGAGTGCGAGAGAGGGAGAGCGAGTGCGAGAGAGGGAGAGCGAGAGAGAGAGTGTGTCAACAGTAACCATGTGAAAATCCTCTGCATTATCATTAACAGCAGACTCGTACATTTCCTCAATGAAAACAATGTACTGAGCAAATGTCAAATTGGCTTTTTACCAAATTACCGTACAACAGACCATGTATTCACCGTGCACACCCTAATTGACAACCAAACAAACCAAAACAAAGGCAAAGTCTTCTCATGCTTTGTTGATTTCAAAAAAGCATTTGACTCAATTTGGCATGAGGGTCTGCTATACAAACTGATGGAAAGTGGTGTTGGGGGTAAAACATACGACATTATAAAATCCATGTACACAAACAACAAGTGTGCGGTTAAAATTGGAAAAAAACACACATTTCTTCACACAGGGTCGTGGGGTTAGACAGGGATGCAGCTTAAGCCCCACCCTCTTCAACATATATATCAACGAATTGGCGCGGGCACTAGAAAAGTCTGCAGCACCCGGCCTCCCCCTACTAGAATCCGAAGTCAAATGTCTGTTGTTTGCTGATGATCTGGTGCTTCTGTCACCAACCAAGGAGGGCCTACAGCAGCACCTAGATCTTATGCACAGATTCTGTCAGACCTGGGCCCTGACAGTAAATCTCAGTAAGACCAAAATAATGGTGTTCCAAAAAAGGTCCAGTCACCAGGACCACAAATACAAATTCCATCTAGACACTGTTGCCCTAGAGCACACAAAAAACTATACATACCTTGGCCTAAACATCAGCGTCACAGGTAACTTCCACAAAGCTGTGAACGATCTGAGAGACAAGGCAAGAAGGGCATTCTATGCCATCAAAAGAAACATAAATTTCAACATACCAATTAGGATTTGGCTAAAAATACTTGAATCAGTCATAGAGCCCATTGCCCTTTATGGTTGTGAGGTCTGGGGTCCGCTCACCAACCAAGACATCACAAAATGGGACAAACACCAAATTGAGACTCTGCACGCAGAATTCTGCAAAAATATCCTCCGTGTACAACGTAGAACACCAAATAATGCGAGAGAGAGAGAGAGAGAGAGGAATTAACCCTGTAACCATGCAGAATTAACCCTGTAACCACGCAGAATTAACCCTGTAACCACGCAGAATTAACCCTGTAACCATGTAGAATTAACCCTGTAACCACGTAGAATTAACCCTGTAACCACGCAGAATTAACCCTGTAACCACGCAGAATTAACCCTGTAACCACGCAGAATTAACCCTGTAACCATGTAGAATTAACCCTGTAACCATGCAGAATTAACCCTGTAACCATGTAGAATTAACCCTGTAACCATGCAGAATTAACCCTGTAACCATGCAGAATTAACCATGTAGAATTAACCCTGTAACCATGTAGAATTAACCCTGTAACCATGCAGAATTAACCCTGTAACCATGCAGAATTAACCCTGTAACCACACAGAATTAACATGTTAACATTGCCAAAGCAAGTGAGGTAGATAATATACAAAAGTGAAATAAACAATAAAAATTAACAGTAAACATTACACATACAGAAGTTTCACAACAATAAAGACATTACAAATGTCATATTATATATATATATACAGTGTTGTAACAATGTACAAATAGTTAAAGTACACAAGGGAAAATAAATAAGCACAAATATGGGTTGTATTTACAATGGTGTTTGTTCTTCACTGGTTGCCCTTTTCTCGTGGCAACAGGTCACAAATCTTGCTGCTGTGATGGCACACTGTGGAATTTCACCCAGTAGATATGGGAGTTTATCAAAATTGGATTTGTTTTCGAATTCTTTGTGGATCTGTGTAATCTGAGGGAAATATGTATCTCTAATATGGTCATACATTGGGCAGGAGGTTAGGAAGTGCAGCTCAGTTTCCATCTAATTTTGTGGGCAGTGTACACATAGCCTGTCTTCTCTTGAGAGCCATGTCTGCCTACGGCGGCCTTTCTCAATAGCAAGGCTATGCTCACTGAGTCTGTACATAGTCAAAGCTTTCCTTAAGTTTGGGTCAGTCACAGTGGTCAGGTATTCTGCCACTGTGTACTCTCTGTTTAGGGCCAAATAGCATTCTAGTTTGCTCAGTTTTTTTGTTGATTCTTTCCAATGTGTCAAGTAATTATCTTTTTGTTTTCTCATGATTTGGTTGGGTCTAATCTCTCTCTTTCTCTCTCTCTCAATTTTCAATTCAATTCAATTCGCTTTATTGGCATGACATAACAATGTACATATTGCCAAAGCTCATTTTGGATATTTCCGATATAAAAATAAAAATGAGAATCAATATTGTCAACGGGACAACAGTAACAACAATAACCAAGTGTCAAAATAACCATACATTCAACAATAACAATAAGCATACAGTAGAGGACATGTGCAGGTTGATTGGTCTGTCAGACACTGTCCCTCATCTTATGGCAGGCAGCAATGTAGTGTGCTGCCACCCCACAGCTCTCTGCGTCCTCCCCCAACAGGATGGGTAGCCTACTCTCATCAGAGAGGACTTTGAAACTTTGAATAAGGGTTTCATATTTGGGAAAATGGCACTCTCTAATTGTTTTGATATTTTTTACATTTTTATCAGGAAATGCAGCTCCGTCTCAGGTTCTGTTGTTGTACAGTGGTTGCACAGCCTGTCCTCTACAGGGAGCCAGGTTCTGTTGTTGTACAGTGGTTGCACAGCCTGTCCTCTACAGGGAGCCAGGTTCTGTTGTTGTACAGTGGTTGCACAGCCTGTCCTCTACAGGGAGCCAGGTTCTGTTGTTGTACAGTGGTTGCACAGCCTGTCCTCTACAGGGAGCCAGGTTCTGTTGTTGTACAGTGGTTGCACAGCCTGTCCTCTACATGGAGCCAGGTTCTGTTGTTGTACAGTGGTTGCACAGCCTGTCCTCTACATGGAGCCAGGTTCTGTTGTTGTACAGTGGTTGCACAGCCTGTCCTCTACAGGGAGCCAGGTTCTGTTGTTGTACAGTGGTTGCACAGCCTGTCCTCTACAGGGAGCCAGGTTCTGTTGTTGTACAGTGGTTGCACAGCCTGTCCTCTACATGGAGCCAGGTTCTGTTGTTGTACAGTGGTTGCACAGCCTGTCCTCTACATGGAGCCAGGTTTTCCTGTGTCTACCCTTCTCAATGGCAAGGCTGTGCTCACTGAGCCTGTACTTTGTCAAGTTTTTTCTCTCTCTCTCTCTCTGTCTCTGTCTCTCTGTCTCGTCTCTCATCTCTCTCTTGTCTCACCCTGACCAGAGAGGAAGAGACGAAGCGAGAGGTTTTACTCAGCCCAAAAATCTGTCCACTAAAATAAGCCCATGAAATTAGACATTTTTTGTGTCAATGAAAGAGTTTTGAATTTGGTCAACAAAAATATAAAATAGATAGGTACAGGACTCATCATGCATATAACCCTTTTCAACATGGACATTGCCATTGAGGGCTTCCACCATTTTAAAGTAGTCAATTGGGTGTGGATTCCTATGAGTTGTGAGCAATCAACCAATGAAGAAGAAGACTAATTAACTACTTCAAAATGAAGATAGCCTCAATGGCGCTGTCCATGCTGTCAGAGTTCCTTAGTCGCGGTGCTGCCGATTATTGGCACATGATAAAAGAAGACCCACTAGGCATAGAGGGGGAAGAAATTATTGACTTCTCACCATAGCTACTATTTATTTTCCATGTTTTTCTGCTGGTCTGTTTGTTTTTCAGCCTGTTAGATTCTTGCCTTGGAGTATTTTTGGGGCAGTCAGACTTTGAGCTGAATAGGAATGTCTTTAATCGTGGCTACAAAGGAATGGAGAGAAGAAGAAGGACGAGAATAGAAGATCTCCCCAGCTTTGTAAACAGATGTAGATGGAGGAGAGGGAGGAGGAGAAGGAGAGGGAGGGAGAAGGAGGAGAAGGAGAGGGAGGGAGGAGGAGGAGGAGAGGGAGGGAGGAGGAGGAGGAGGAGGAGAGGGAGGAGGAGGAGGAGGAGGAAAAGGAGAAGGGAGGAGGAGGAGGAGGAGGAGGAGGGGAGGGAGGGAGGGAGGAGGAGAGGGAGGAGGAGGAGGAGAGGGAAGGAGGGAGGAGGAGAGGGAGGGAGGGAGGAGGAGGAGTGACCATTGTTAACAGAGCAGAGAACTGTTTGTGCGCTCTGTGGTTTCTAGTCCCTGTGAAATAGAGACTCAGTGATTTTGGTTCCCAGGCCCACTTTTTCTCAAGCCCGTACAAAAACCAAATGAAGAGGTTTCAGTCTGTCTGTCTGCCTGTGTATCATGCTGTTTATAGCCTGGCACCAGACTCCTACTAACTGGAAAAGGGTACAAATAGTGGGATCTGGACACTGTTCACAGTCAGTTGATTGTAAGTGAAGTGAGGGCATGTTTAAAAAAGAATATAATGCCTAGTCTTGTAAGCAATGCAAAACATAGGCACTGTCACGAACAACGACATGTTAGAATCTTCAATGCAGGCAGGCCTAGGTTGGAGAAGTTGGCAAGCATTGGATACAGACAGTACAAGGAAAGTGAAATATTGTGGACAGATCATAGACAGATCATAGACAGATTATAGACAGATTATAGACAGATTATAGACAGATTATAGACAGATTATAGACAGATCATAGACCGATCATAGACAGATTATAGACAGATCATAGACAGATTTTGATGTCAGTAGTTTTATACCAGTAATTCCACAACTTCCACATTGCTAGGTTGTGTTTCATTGTGTTACATTGCTAAGTGTTGTGTTACATGTGAACATGGTACCAGTGGGTTACATTGAACGTATGTAATAGACAATACAATAAAACAGATCCAAGTAGAGCGAGTGAAACCGGATTAATGCCGTGTTCGAAAACACCTGGGAACTCTGACGGGTTTTTGTTGTTGTTGTTGTTGTTTCTCAGACTGGGAAAAAAATTGTTTTTTAAATGGTCGTCCAACTCAGAATTCCAACTCGGGAACTCGGGACTCTTTCTAGTGCTCTGACTTTCCCACTGGGAAGATCACCGACGTCATGATTTGACCTCGTATTTCCTAGAGTTCCCAGTTGTCTTGAATGCGGCATGCAAAAGCTAATAGCCCGAATAGGTATATTGTTCCTCAGCCTGTACTATGTGAAGGCGTGGTGATGTGGACGGCAGAGCAGTAGTTGGCATTTTACATTTTTGGACTTGTATTGTTCCACTGTGGCTCTCTAATTTGGGCCTAGGTAACGTAGATTGGGAGAGCAGCTGCCAGGCTCCGTAACGTAGCTCCAGAGTTAGCGTGGCAGAACCCAGGACCTTGTCCTCGGACATGGATCTACAGACTTCTATGGGCTGTAGACCAGAGTCCTATGGCGCCATAGGAACACAGCCATGTCTCAGGGCAAGCCTGGACAAGGCCAGACAGAGACAGGACACTCAGACTGGGCCTGCTGGACAGAACAATCAGACTGGGCCTGCTGGACAGAACCCTCAGACTGGGCCTGCTGGACAGAACCCTCAGACTGGGCCTGCTGGACAGAACCCTCAGACTGGGCCTGCTGGACAGAACCCTCGGACTGGGCCTGCTGGACAGGACAATCAGACTGGGCCTGCTGGACAGGACCCTCAGACTGGGCCTGCTGGACAGGACCCTCAGACTGGGCCTGCTGGACAGAACAATCAGACTGGGCCTGCTGGACATGACAATCAGACTGGGCCTGCTGGACAGGACCCTCAGACTGGGCCTGCTGGACAGAACCCTCAGACTGGGCCTGCTGGACAGAACCCTCAGACTGGGCCTGCTGGACAGAACACTCAGACTGGGCCTGCTGGACAGAACAATCAGACTGGGCCTGCTGGACAGAACAATCAGACTGGGCCTGCTGGACAGAACAATCAGACTGGGTCTGCTGGACATTAGCAGCCTCTATCAATCTGTCATAGCTACAGCAGGTTGGGTAAGGTATTTTGGTGGGGGGGCGGATATGACCCTACATGTGCGTGTGTGTGTGACGCGTGTGTGTACGCGTCTCCAGCTGTGTGCTGTGACTACACTCTGTCCTCTGTTTACAATAACATCTCTCCCAGTCGGTCTCTGTAAATACTTAGTTCACATCCAGTTTAACAGTGTTTTCTCTGGGAGAGCTGTAAACACAACGCCTGACCTCTGATTTAGCCCCTATTAGTGTTGTGTTTTGGGGACGACCCAGCTGTATCTGAAGGCCAAACTTTAGCTTCGTCCCCTATAGTGCACTATTTTTGACCCCTATGGGCCCTATGGGCATCAAAAGTGGTGCACTATATAGGGAATAGGGTGCTATAGTAGAGCACTATATAGGGAATAGGGTGCTATAGTAGTGCACTATATAGGGAATAGGGTGCTATAGTAGTGCACTATATAGGGAATAGGGTGCTATAGTAGTGCACTATATAGGGAATAGGGTGCTATAGTAGTGTACTATATAGGGAATAGGGTGCCATAGTAGAGCACTATATAGGGAATAGGGTGCTATAGTAGAGCACTATATAGGGAATAGGGTGCTATATTAGTGCACTATATAGGGAATAGGGTGCTATAGTAGTGCACACTATATAGGGAATAGGGTGCCATTTGGGACGCATTTGTTGTCAAGCTAAGAAACGGAAAGTCAATTTCTTTGTTATTTTTTACCTCTTTTTCTCCCCAATTTCGTGGTATTCAATTGGTAGTTACAGTCTTGTCTCATCGCTGAGAATTGGAAAGTCTAACCCTGGTCTGGTGCAGACAGACTTCTTGGCTTGTTAGTGTACAAGGCCCTCTGTAATGATCAGTCAAAACTGTTTTGTTTTTTTTACGTTGCTGGTGCTCTGATGTCTATAGTATTCTATCAGGCAGTTGTGGCACATAAACGAGTCATCAACTAGTCATAAACGAGTCATTAACTAGTGATTAACTAGTCATTAACCAGTCATTAACCAGTCATTAACCAGTCATTAACCAGTCATAAACCAGTCATAAACCAGTCATAAACCAGTCATAAACCAGTCATAAACCAGTCATTAACCAGTCATTAACCAGTCATTAACGAGTTATAAACGAGTCATTAACCAGTCATTAACCAGTCATTAACTAGTCATTAACTAGTCATTAACCAGTCATTAACCAGTCATTAACCAGTCATTAACCAGTCATTAACCAGTCATTAACCAGTCATTAACGAGTTATAAACTAGTCATAAACTAGTCATAAACTAGTCATAAACCAGTCATAAACTAGTCATCAACTAGTCATAAACGAGTCATAAACGAGTCATAAACCAGTCATTAACCAGTCATTAACCAGTCATAAACTAGTCATAAACTAGTCATAAACTAGTCATAAACCAGTCATAAACCAGTCATCAACTAGTCATTAACTAGTCATAACCATTCATAAACCATTCATAAACCAGCCATAACCATTCATGAACCATTCATAAACCATTCATAAACCAGTCATAACCATTCATAAACCAGTCATAACCATTCATAAACCAGCCATAACCATTCATGAACCATTCATAAACTAGTCATAACCATTCATAAACCAGCCATAACCATTCATAAACCAGCCATAACCAATCATAAACCAGCCATAACCATTCATAAACCAGCCATAGCCATTCATAAACCAGCCATAGCCATTCATAAACCAGCCATAGCCATTCATAAACCAGTCATAACCATTCATAAACCAGTCATAACCATTCATAAACCAGCCATAACCATTCATGAACCATTCATAAACTAGTCATAACCATTCATAAACCAGCCATAACCATTCATAAACCAGCCATAACCATTCATAAACCAGCCATAACCATTCATAAACCAGCCATAGCCATTCATAAACCAGCCATAGCCATTCATAAACCAGTCATAACCATTCATAAACTAGTCATAACCATTCATAAACCAGCCATAACCATTCATAAACCAGCCATAACCATTCATGAACCATTCATAAACCAGTCATAACCATTCATAAACCAGTCATAACCATTCATAAACCAGCCATAACCATTCATGAACCATTCATAAACCAGTCATAACCATTCATAAACCAGCCATAGCCATTCATAAACCAGCCATAACCATTCATAAACCAGCCATAACCATTCATAAACCAGCCATAACCATTCATAAACCAGCCATAACCATTCATAAACCAGCCATAACCATTCATAAACCAGTCATAACCATTCATAAACCAGCCATAGCCATTCATAAACCAGCCATAACACTTCATAAACCAGCCATAACCATTCATAAACCAGCCATAACCATTCATAAACCAGTCATAACCATTCATAAACCAGTCATAACCATTCATAAACCAGTCATAACCATTCATAAATCAGCCATAACCATTCATAAACCAGTCATAACCATTCATAAACCATTCATAAACCAGCCATAACCATTCATAAACCAGCCATAGCCATTCATGAACCATTCATAAACCAGTCATAACCATTCATAAACCAGCCATAGCCATTCATGAACCATTCATAAACCAGTCATAACCATTCATAAACCAGCCATAGCCATTCATAAACCAGCCATAGCCATTCATAAACCAGCCATAGCCATTCATAAACCAGCCATTCATAAACCAGCCATAACCATTCATAAACCAGCCATAGCCATTCATAAACCAGCCATAGCCATTCATAAACCAGCCATAGCCATTCATAAACCAGCCATAGCCATTCATAAACCAGCCATAGCCATTCATAAACCAGCCATAACCATTCATAAACCAGCCATAGCCATTCATAAACCAGCCATAGCCATTCATAAACCAGCCATAGCCATTCATAAACCAGCCATAGCCATTCATAAACCAGCCATAGCCATTCATAAACCAGCCATAGCCATTCATAAACCAGTCATAACCATTCATAAACCAGCCATAACCATTCATAAACCAGCCATAGCCATTCATAAACCAGCCATAACCATTCATAAACCAGCCATAGCCATTCATAAACCAGCCATAGCCATTCATAAACCAGCCATAGCCATTCATAAACCAGCCATAGCCATTCATAAACCAGCCATAGCCATTCATAAACCAGTCATAACCATTCATAAACCAGCCATAACCATTCATAAACCAGCCATAACCATTCATAAACCAGCCATAACCATTCATAAACCAGTGCCCCATGGTTTACTCTCTTCTCTCATTCTCATTCTTGTTCTTGTTTTCTCTCTCTCTCTCCACTCTCCCTTTCACGTTTTCTACCTTTCTACTCTCTCTCTCCACTCTCCCTTTCACGCTTTCTACCTTTCTACTCTCTCTCTCCACTCTCCCTTTCACGCTTTCTACCTTTCTACTCTCTCTCCCCACTCTCCCTTTCACGCTTTCTACCTTTCTACTCTCTCTCTCCACTCTCCCTTTTACGCTTTCTACCTTTCTACTCTCTCTCCCCACTCTCCCTTTCACGCTTTCTACCTTTCTACTCTCTCTCCCCACTCTCCCTTTCACGCTTTCTACCTTTCTACTCTCTCTCCCCACTCTCCCTTTCACGCTTTCTACCTTTCTACTCTCTCTCCCCACTCTCCCTTTCACGCTTTCTACCTTTCTACTCTCTCTCCCCACTCTCCCTTTCACGCTTTCTACCGTTCTACTCTCTCTCTCCACTCTCCCTTTCACGCTTTCTACCTTTCTACTCTCTCTCCCCACTCTCCCTTTCACGCTTTCTACCTTTCTACTCTCTCTCCCCACTCTCCCTTTCACGCTTTCTACCTTTCTACTCTCTCTCCCCACTCTCCCTTTCACGTTTTCTACCTTTCTGCTCTCTCTCCCCACTCTCCCTTTCACGCTTTCTACCTTTCTACTCTCTCTCCCCACTCTCCCTTTCACGCTTTCTACCTTTCTACTCTCTCTCCCCACTCTCCCTTTCACGTTTTCTACCTTTCTACTCTCTCTCCCCACTCTCCCTTTCACGCTTTCTACCTTTCTACTCTCTCTCCCCACTCTCCCTTTCACGCTTTCTACCTTTCTACTCTCTCTCCCCACTCTCCCTTTCACGCTTTCTACCTTTCTACTCTCTCTCCCCACTCTCCCTTTCACGCTTTCTACCTTTCTACTCTCTCTCCCTCGCTTTCTTTTTCTCTCCCTCTCTCTCTTGCTCTTCCTCTTTCTGTCTCCCCCTCGCTCTCCCTTTCTCTACTGTAGTATTATCTACTGTAGTAATCTCTACTGTGGTATTATCTACTGTAGTCTTCTCTTACTGTAGTCTCCTCTACTGTAGTATTATCTACTGTAGTATTCTCTACTGTAGTCTTCTCTTACTTTGTACTTCTCTTTCTGTAGTCTTCTCTTACTGTAGTCTTCTCTACTGTAGTATTATCTACTGTAGTATTATCTACTGTAGTCTTCTCTACTGTAGTCTTTTCTACTGTAGTCTTCTCTTACTGTAGTCTTCTCTTACTATAGTCTTCTCTACTGTAGTCTTCTCTTACTATAGTCTTCTCTTACTGTAGTCTGCTCTTACTGTAGTCTTCTCTTACTATAGTTTTATCTACTGTAGTCTTCTCTACTGTAGTCTTCTCTACTGTAGTCTTCTCTACTATAGTATTTAACTACTGTAGTATTCTCTACTGTAGTATTATCTACTGTAGTCTTCTCTTACTGAGTACTTCTCTTTCTGTAGTATTATCTACTGTAGTCTTCTCTACTGTAGTCTTCTCTTACTGTAGTCTTCTCTTACTATAGTCTTCTCTACTGTAGTCTTCTCTTACTATAGTCTTCTCTTACTGTAGTCTGCTCTTACTGTAGTCTTCTCTTACTATAGTTTTGTCTACTGTAGTCTTCTCTACTGTAGTCTTCTCTACTGTATTATTATCTACTGTAGTATTATCTACTGTAGTCTTCTCTACTGTAGTCTTCTCTACTGTAGTATTCTCTACTGTAGTCTTCTCTACTGTAGTATTATCTACTGTATTATTCTCTACTGCAGTCTTCTCTACTATAGTATTTAACTACTGTAGTATTCTCTACTGTAGTATTATCTACTGTAGTATTCTCTACTGCAGTCTTCTCTACTATAGTATTTAACTACTGTAGTATTCTCTACTGTAGTATTATCTACTGTAGTCTTCTCTTACTGTGTACTTCTCTTTCTGTAGTATTATCTACTGTAGTCTTCTCTACTGTAGTCTACTTTTGCTGTATACTTCTCTTTCTGTAGTATTATCTACTGTAGTCTTCTCTTTCTGTAGTCTACTCTTACTGTAGTCTTCTCTTTCTGTAGTATTATCTACTGTAGTCTTCTCTTTCTGTAGTCTACTCTTTCTATAGTCTTCTCTACTGTAGTCTTACTGTAGTATTATCTACTGTAGTCTTCTCTTTCTGTAGTCTACTCTTACTATAGTCTTCTCTACTGTAGTCTTACTGTAGTATTATCTACTGTAGTCTTCTCTTTCTGTAGCATTACCTACTGCCGCCTTCTCTTACTGTAGTCTTCTCTACTGTAATCTACTCTTACTGTAGTCTTTGATAAGGGACTACAGGAAGAGCAGTAGATCAACCATACACGTTACGTAAGGGTTTTGCAGTTTAAAATAAATCTCTCGATGGTGCAGCTGTAGAACTTTTTGAGGATCTGAGGACCCATGCCAAATCTTCTCCTGAGGAGGAAAAAGCGCTGTCGTGCCCTCTTCACGACTGTCTTGTTGTGTTTGGATCATGATATTTTGTTGGCGATGTGGACACCAAGGAATAGAAATTCAGGCCTACCACTGTTGTGTCGTCAACAAACTTAATGATGGTGTTGGAGTCGTACTTGGCCACGCAGTTGTGGGTGAACAGGGACTACAGGTGGGGACTAAGCACACAACCCTGAGGGGCCCCCGTGTTGAGGATCAGTGTGGCGGATGTGTTGTTGCCTGCCCTCACCACCAGAGCTGTGTTTTGTGTTAAATGAGTGACACCTGCTCTGTTGATGTCTTCATACTGCACTGTCCTTTACAAAAACCAATAGGCCTATGCTACTGTATGTATGCTGGTCATAGCAAAGCAAAGCTGACTGACATGATATTACCACAACCACTTATTTTGCTACCTATTCCAATTTGCAACCTGGTAAAATCACAGCTGGTTTGGTTCCCCCTCTGTCTGTTTTGGTTTTAACTCCTGGTTTGGTTAAATATTTGGGTTGGTTCTAAACCCCTGGTTTGGTTAAACGTCTGGTTTGGTTCTAAACCCCTGGCTCGGTTCTAAACCCCTGGTTTGGTTAAACGTCTGATTTGGTTCTAAACCCCTGGTTTGGTTAAATGTCTGGTTTGGTTCTAAACCCCTGGTTTAGTTAAACGTCTGGTTTGGTTCTAAACCCCTGGTTTGGTTAAATGTCTGGGTTGGTTCTAAACCCCTGGTCTGGTTAAACATCTGGTTTGGTTCTAAACCCCTGGTTTGGTTAAACGTCTGGTTTGGTTCTAAACCCCTGGTTTGGTTCTAAACCCCTGGTTTGGTTAAATGTCTGGTTTGGTTCTAAACCCCTGGTTTGGTTCTAAACGTCTGGTTCGGTTCTAAACCCCTGGTTTGGTTCTGAACGTCTGGTTCGGTTCTAAACCCCTGGTTTGGTTAAACGTCTGGTTTGGTTCTAAACCCCTGGTTTGGTTCTAAACCCCTGGTTTGGTTAAATGTCTGGGTTGGTTCTAAACCCCTGGTCTGGTTAAACATCTGGTTTGGTTCTAAACCCCTGGTTTGGTTAAACGTCTGGTTTGGTTCTAAACCCCTGGTTTGGTTCTAAACCCCTGGTTTGGTTAAATGTCTGGTTTGGTTCTAAACCCCTGGTTTGGTTCTAAACGTCTGGTTCGGTTCTAAACCCCTGGTTTGGTTCTGAACGTCTGGTTCGGTTCTAAACCCCTGGTTTGGTTAAACGTCTGGTTTGGTTCTAAACCCCTGGTTTGGTTCTAAACCCCTGGTTTGGTTAAATGTCTGGTTTGGTTCTAAACCCCTGGTTTGGTTCTAAACGTCTGGTTTGGTTCTAAACCCCTGGTTTGGTTCTAAACCCCTGGTTGGTTAAATGTCTGGTTTGGTTCTAGTCCCCTGGTTTGGTTCTAAACGTCTGGTTGGTTCTAAACCCCTGGTTTGGTTAAATGTCTGGTTGGCTTCACCTGCTTTGTTTAAATGTCTGGGTTGGCTCTAAACCCCTGCTTTCTCTCTCTCCTCTCCAGTCCCACCCTCTGTCCCTGTGCAACACCAGTGAAGATGAGCGCCAGGAGTCAGACTTCATCAGCATCGTCAAGCTGGAGAGCCCGGAGCGCAAGGTGCCTCAGTGTCTACCCCTGCTGCACAAGGTAAGACCATTGTACACATGCATACTGTGGACGAACTATGGACGGTTTGAGTGGTGGCAGTGATTCAGTTGAATAGTTAAATAAGTATCTTGTCCAAGTGAAGGGCTGTCTTCGCCGGGCCATATCTGTCCTCCCCTAAGATTCTGTGAGGCTCAGTAACCTACTGCCAGACATAGGACGGAAACATTATGACATGTGCTGTGTAGCGTACACCGAATCTTTTCCCCTGGCCTACTGTTCACTCCTACAGTAGATCCGGCTAAATCTTTTCCCCTGGTCTACTGTCCACTCCTACAGTAGATCCGGCTAAACCTTTCCCCCTGGTCTACTGTCCACTCCTATAGTAGATCCGGCTAAATCTTTCCCCCTGGTCTACTGTCCACTCCTACAGTAGATCCGGCTAAATCTTTTCCCCTGGTCTACTGTCCACTCCTACAGTAGATCCAGCAAAATCTTTCCCCTGGTCTACTGTCCACTCCTATAGTAGATCCGGCTAAATCTTTCCCCCTGGTCTACTGTCCACTCCTACAGTAGATCCGGCTAAATCTTTCCCCCCGGTCTACTGTCCACTCCTACAGTAGATCCAGCTAAATCTTTTCCGCTGGCCTACTGTCCACTCCTACAGTAGATCCGGCTAAATCTTTTCCCCTGGCCTACTGTCCACTCCTACAGTAGATCCGGCTAAATCTTTTCCCCTGGTCTACTGTCCACTCCTACAGTAGATCCAGCTAAATCTTTTCCCCTGGTCTACTGTCCACTCCTACAGTAGATCCGGCTAAATCTTTACCCCTGGTCTACTGTCCACTCCTACAGTAGATCCGGCTAAATCTTTTCCCCTGGTCTACTGTCCACTCCTACAGTAGATCCAGCTAAAATATCCTCCTGCTTCCTGGCGCTGGATGTGAGGCGCTGAGGTCACAGCTATCACTGGTCATACCCAGGACCCCGGGCTAAGGTCACAGCTATCACTGGTCATACCCAGGACCCCGGGCTAAGGTCACAGCTATCACTGGTAGTAACCAGGACCCCGGGCTAAGGTCACAGCTATCACTGGTCATACCCAGGACCCCAGGCTAAGGTCACAGCTATCACTGGTAGTAACCAGGACCCCGGGCTAAGGTCACCGCTATCACTGGTAGTAACCAGGACCCCGGGCTAAGGTCACAGCTATCACTGGTCGTACCCAGGACCCCTGGCTAAGGTCACAGCTATCACTGGTAGTAACCAGGACCCCTGGCTAAGGTCACAGCTATCACTGGTAGTAACCAGGACCCCTGGCTAAGGTCACAGCTATCACTGGTCGTACCCAGGACCCCGGGCTAAGGTCACAGCTCTCACTGGTCGTAACCAGGACCCCGGGCTAAGGTCACAGCTATCACTGGTCGTAACCAGGACCCCGTACTTAATTGTTCTGCAAAAACATAAGTGTAGGAATAACTGAGTCACTGCAGACTGACAAAAAAAAACTTTGAATCAAGCTTTAATGTCTACACTGTGTTGTCCCTTAAACACACCAAGTTCACTCCCTTATACAGAGGGGCCCTTGAACAAAGGCCTTTTGGTGTAGTCTGGAGCGATAGAGGCCCCCCTCTCTCCCTCAGTGGTAGCAGATATCTTTTGAGGTCAGATGTGGGTATATAGTCCTGTTGTCTGGGTACTCTGTCAGAACTATAAAATGCTGTAAACCAGCATTTCTCAAACTTGGTCCTGGGGACCTCAAGGGGTACGCATTCTGTTTTTATGTTGCCATAGTACTAGACAGCTGATTGGATGAAACCACTTCATAGTAGGTTGACCCAAGTATGATAAATGACTGTATCTGGGCCTTTGTTGATCATGAAGTTACTGGTCCCCTCCCCCTTGTCCATCACTTGGATATTAAAGCGGAATTATATAACAATGGTAGCGTTTTATAATCTTAACTAATTTAAATATGGCATACGTTAAAACCCAAATCATACCTATTTGTTTACAAACCGTAAAATTAGCTGCAGCTGAATTTGTCTGAACGATACTGGTAACGTCTATGTTGTGACTGTTACCCAGCAAGTTACTTAGCAACATGCTGGGGAAAAAAAAACCCACACTGTGTTGTGACTTGATGCCATAGTGTTAAATTAACGTATTCCCGAAAAATGACGACATCCGACAGCAGTAGCTGCTTCTCATTTCGGGTGGACAGGCAGCACCGATAATTACCATAATGTCACACACGCGTGCAGTGCACATTTCGAGCGAAGTTGCTTTATCAATTGGGGTGAACATTTGATGGGTCTTGCCAGGAAGTTATTCCTGAACACGGATGGTGTACCATCATTAACCGTGGGTCAGTGCTGACCATAAGTATCAGAGGTTTTGATGAGGCTGACACGGTGGCTGTAACTGAGAGCTGCTTTGACTTGTGAATGGTATTTTTTATGTAACACACCTGATAGTCACTATGGTTACTGTTCTACCATCCCGACATTGAGTTTAGTATTTTTTATGTAACACACCTGATAGTCACTATGGTTACTGTTCTACCATCCCGACATTGAGTTTAGTATTTTTTTATGTAACACACCTGATAGTCACTATGGTTACTGTTCTACCATCCCGACATTGAGTTTAGTATTTTTTTATGTAACACACCTGATAGTCACTATGGTTACCGTTCTACCATCCCAACATTGAGTCTAGTATTTTTTTAGTTTCCATCTCCTTTTGTCTTTCCACTATCATCAAGCAGTAATGATAGATGTTTTAGAAAAATTCAACACATACTCTCACATACTGTCTGCACAGCTTCCCAAGGCAACCCCCTCAGCAGCTTTCCCAAGGCAAAGAAGAGGGATACGCTGTGAAGCCTGTGAAGACAGACCCAACGTACCGTCAGTCACTTGTTCGTTTCAGGCCCCACACATTCCAAATACAATCATTGAAAAGTATCACTAAAAAGTGCCCAACCAAATATTGCATATTTTAAATTGAGTACTTGAGAAATACCAGAAAACACCACGTAGACAAATTGATAGCATCGTAACTCAGAACATAAAAATTAAATTAAATTAAATTCACTTCCCATTTTAACAAACATTTCACCCTTCATTTCCTGGATCTCCTCTTCAACGGGGTTACCCATAATCCAGCCAGCACTGTATGAAGCAGTGTGTGCTGTCCATCCCAGGACCCCTCTCTGCCAAGTGTGTGCTGTCCATCCCAGGACCCCTCTCTGCCCAGTGGGTGACTGATGCCAAGTGGGTGACTGAAGCCTAGTGGGTGACTGAAGCCTAGTGGGTGACTGAAGCCAAGTATGTGACTGAAGCCAAGTGGGTGACTGACGCCAAGTGGTTGACTGACGCCTAGTGGGTGACTGAATCCAAGTGGGTGACTGACGCCAAGTGGTTGACTGACGCCAAGTGGGTGACTGAAGCCTAGTGGGTGACTGAAGCCTAGTGGATGACAGAAGGGTACTTGATTGAAGCAGGGTACATGGGTCCACCGCATTTCCTAAAGCCTCAGTAATGAACTTTTACGTGATGTGACATCACACTTTGTTACTTTGTATTGTATGTTTTTCAAGCATTTGGGACGGCAGGGTAGCCTAGTGGTTAGAGCGTTGGACTAGTAACCGGAAGGTTGCAAGTTCAAACCCCCGAGCTGACAAGGTACAAATCTGTCGTTCTGCCCCTGAACAGGCAGTTAACCCACTGTTCCTAGGCCGTCATTGAAAATAAGAATTTGTTCTTAACTGACTTGCCTAGTTAAATAAAGGTAAAATAAAAATAAATAAATAAAATAAAATTTGGACGGGAGATGAGTGTTACAAATGATATGAATCGATGGCGTCCTGCTCACTCATGGTTCAATAAATAAATACATTATATCTCACCTTTATTTCTCACGACTGTTCATGTCTATCAATATTTTGTAAATTATCAAATAAATGTCTGATAAATACATACAATTCTGAACATATTTTCATTTATAATGCTAATGCAGAGGCACCAATGAATTGTCCAGTACACTTACTGTATGCTGATGCAGAGGCACCAATGAATTGTCCAGTACACTTACTGTATGCTGATGCAGAGGCACCAATGAATTGTCCAGTACACTTACTGTATGCTGATGCAGAGGCACCAATGAATTGTCCAGTACACTTACTGTATGCTGATGCAGAGGCACCAATGAATTGTCCAGTACACTTACTGTATGCTGATGCAGAGGCACCAATGAATTGTCCAGTACACTTACTGTATGCTGATGCAGAGGCACCAATGAATTGTCCAGTACACTTACTGTATGCTGATGCAATGTACATTCCCTTATGTCTAAGCTTCTAAGGTGAATCAGGCTTCACTCATTTATGTGAAGAAGGGTGTCAGTGAACTGTAATTCTGTAATTAGTTACACAACAATAGAAATTCAGTCGAATCTGTTTGTCCGACATCCAACAGTCCATGACCAGCTCTGTTGACCATGAGAGAAAAAATGGGTTGAGGCCTACTATTTAGGCTCGGAATGACATGGCCCATTTTTTTTACCTGGTCATCGATGACATGAGACCCATTATTTTTATTTTTTTACCTTGTTACCTGGCAATAACCATGAATATAAGCTCCCCGCCCCCTCAGACTGTTCTTTCAGGCTTCCTGATAGTTAGAGAGGAGAGACAAGGTACAATTTCTTTAATTCTGAGAATTTTAATAGTGTAAAAAAATATGATGTGTGATGTTTTTTTGGTCATTCAAAGGCTATTTTTTACTTGGGGAATTAGGATGACTGTGCAGGACCCTTTTTAAATGTTCTAGATAGATCATATATTTAAGCTTGTTGCCTGTGTTCAGCCCACATCTGTGTCGTCGATTCCCCAGCAGCCATAGCCCATGTTCCAGTCAGATCAGTTTGTTTACAGTCCGGCCCGGGCCCGGCAGTCAGATCTATAGATACACAGACGGGACTTGGGTTGGTCGGCCACAGAGCCTTATGCTGCACACACCACCACACACCACCGCACACCACCACTGCACACCGCCCAGAATAGACCTTTTTAAGCAAACAAAGTTTAGCAGCTATGAACCTTGGAGGATAAGGTTACATTGTAGTCCTTTGTTTTTTTTATTTTTTATTTTGTCTTCCTAGAGGGTTCGTATCCCTGGCGACAGACAAAGTGCACCCCCAGGGACGTGCTAGATTCCTTTCCTGATGTGTGGTGACTTTTTTACACAAATGTCCTCTAAAAAGTTTTTTTTTTTTCTCCAGTTGCTTGGACATCACACTTCCTTTTGGGAAGAGCTGTTGAAGGCAAACGCCAAACGGTTCATTACAACCATCTTCTTATGGATGGGGATCTGCTGTCGTAAACATCTCCTTCTAACCAGGGCTGAGACATAAGTGACATACGTGGTCTCTTAGGGACCCAGGCTGCAAGGAGCCCCCCCCCCCCCCCCCCCCCTCCCCCCCCCCCCCCCCAAACTCAGTCGAGGTCTCAACTTACTGCTGACAGTTAGAATAGTAGAATACACAAGGTGTACGTTTGAAATTTGTTTGTGGATCAGCGTTTTTTTTTTTTTTATCTTGTTTTGTCATTACTGACAGTCACTCAATTAGCCATGACAGTTTTCAATTTAGATTGGTAAGTTAGTCTAGCCAGTTATCTAAGTTTGCGGTAGTCTCGGCCGGATACTGACGTGGCTCGCAGGGCACATGCATAGGAGCCCTGACCTCCAGAGGGAACTCATTGATTTTGTTAGTTGGTCTCACTCAGATATCAATAACATGGCAATGAATCATGGCAAAATGTGTGGAATTGCAGGAAAAATGGCAAAAAGGTATTTACACCCCATGCCAAAATAGGTAGTTATTGTAGGAAACTTGCTTTAAAATTTCTCTCTTCCCTATGGCAAAATGTGTGGAGTTGCAGAAAACCTGCTTTAAAACGGCAACGTGTGTAGAAAAGCAGGAAGCGAACATTTAAAACTACATTTTACTCTCCGCCATCAAGGTGGAGCATCTAAAAAGGCTAGAGCTGGCCCTGCTTCGAACAAAATGACATTCACTTTGAACCATGGGAGTGAAACAGCAATTGTGTATGCTATTTGGCCCGACTGCTGGACCGGCTGTCCCATATGTTTGTCTGTTAGACTGTAGGAGCCTACTGTAGGACTGTCTTTGTCCAGTAGACTGTAGGAGCCTACTGTAGGACTGTCTTTGTCCAGTAGACTGTAGGAGCCTACTGTAGGACTGTCTTTGTCCAGTAGACTGTAGGAGCCTACTGTAGGACTGTCTTTGTCCGTTAGACTGTAGGAGCCTGCTGTAGGACTGTCTTTGTCCAGTAGACTGTAGGAGCCTACTGTAGGACTGTCTTTGTCCAGTAGACTGTAGGAGCCTACTGTAGGACTGTCTTTGTCCGTTAGACTGTAGAAGCCTACTGTAGGACTGTTTTTGTCCATTAGACTGTAGAAGCCTACTGTAGGACTGTCTTTGTCTGTTAGACTGTAGGAGCCTACTGTAGGACTGTCTTTGTCCAGTAGACTGTAGGAGCCTACTGTAGGACTGTCTTTGTCCGTTAGACTGTAGAAGCCTACTGTAGGACTGCCTTTGTCCATTAGACTGTGGAAGCCTACTGTAGGACTGTCTTTGTCCGTTAGACTTTAGGCGCCTACTGTAGGACTGTCTTTGTCCATTAGACTGTAGGAGCCTACTGTAGGACTGTCTTTGTCCAGTAGACTGTAGGAGCCTACTGTAGACTGTCTTTGTCCATTAGACTGTAGAAGCCTACTGTAGGACTGTCTTTGTCTGTTAGACTGTAGGAGCCTACTGTAGGACTGTCTTTGTCCAGTAGACTGTAGGAGCCTACTGTGGGACTGTCTTTGTCCGTTAGACTGTAGGAGCCTACTGTAGGACTGTCTTTGTCCGTTAGACTGTAGGAGCCTACTGTAGGACTGTTTTTGTCCAGGACACTGTAGGAGCCTACTGTAGGACTGTCTTTGTCCATTAGACTGTAGGACTGTCTTTGTCCATTAGACTGTAGGAGCCTACTGTAGGACTGTCTTTGTCCAGGAGACTGTAGGATCCTACTGTAGGACTGTCTTTGTCCATTAGACTGTAGGACTGTCTTTGTCCAGTAGACTGTAGGAGCCTACTGTAGGACTGTCTTTGTCCAGGAGACTGTAGGAGCCTACTGTAGGACTGTCTTTGTCCATTAGACTGTAGAAGCCTACTGTTGGACTGTGGGACATTAGGTGAGTGTATCTATCTATCTCCCTCTCCTGGTACTGCACACCCATAGTTAAAGACTGTCTATAGCCGTGCTGCTGACACACATCCCTGTTGGCTGTCTCTCCGTTTGCATGTGGAAACCGTCCGGGTTCAGGATTTCTCTGCAGCTCTATTAGTGTCTCACCACGTCGACCGACCAGAAGCTTTTTTAAATTTTTTATATATATACTTGTACTAGACTATACAGAGTGTTATGTGTCCATGACCATGGCTCCCAGGCTTTGAACAATGCTAAACTCTGGCTGAAAACAACAAGTGGGCTGTAGTGTAAACAACAGGTTCAGTATGGGATGAATGGGAATACGTCTCCTTGTAGACCCACAGTAGGTCAGGGTAGGACAAACAGTGATAATATTCCTAAAGTCTTAACTATTATCCTCCTCTAGCAGATGGCTGATCCACAAAGCTGTGTTTCGTGAAGTAAGCACCAGTATTAAGAGTAGCTACGTTCTTCTGTGAGAAACAGAATAGCTCATTGCTCTGTAGAAGGATGTGGTGTTCTGGCTGTCGTGTCTGGACTCGTTGACTCCCTCCCATAGAATGTCTTTCTTCATTGATTCTTCCTCTTCTTTGATGAAAAAAAAAGCCTTTTGGCCTGCTTGTACAGTAATCCACTCTCCTTTAACTGATGCGGTGAAAATCAGAGTGAAGTGTGTGTGTGTGTGTGTGTGTGTGTGCGTGCGTGCGTGTGTGTGTGTGTGTGGGTGTGCCAGAGTACACCTGTGTGTGGTGTGATGCCATGCTACTGTCTGTGCTCTCAGGGAAGCAGCTACAGGAAGACTAGCTCTAGTGACAGGAGGTAGCTACAGGAAGACTAGCCCGAGTGACAGGAAGTGGCTACAGGAAGACTAGCCCTAGTGACATTAGGTAGCTACAGGAAGACTAGACCTAGTGACAGGAAGTAGCTACAGGAAGACTAGCCCTAGTGACAGGAAGTGGCTACAGGAAGACTAGCCCTAGTGACACGAAGTGGCTACAGGAAGACTAGCCCTAGTGACAGGAAGTAGCTACAGGCAGACTAGCCCTAGTGACAGGAAGTAGCTATAGGGAGACTAGCCCGAGTGTCGGGAGGTAGCTACAGGAAGACTAGCCCGAGTGACAGGAAGTGGCTACAGGAAGACTAGCCCTAGTGACATTAGGTAGCTACAGGAAGACTAGCCCTAGTGACAGGAAGTAGCTACAGGAAGACTAGCCCTAGTGACAGGAAGTGGCTACAGAAAGACTAGCCCTAGTGACTAGCCCTAGTGACAGGAGGTAGCTACAGGAAGACTAGCCCTAGTGACAGGAAGTGGCTACAGGAAGACTAGCCCTAGTGACAGGAAGTGGCTACAGGAAATCACACACATAATCTAGTCAGTACAGCAGATGGGGTGGATGGTGACACTGACCCCAGGCTGTTCCTGGTGGTTTTCACTGACCCCAGGCTGTTCCTGGTGGTTTTCAATGACCCCAGGCTGTTCCTGGTGGTTTTCACTGACCCCAGGCTCTTCCTGGTGGTTTTCACTGACCCTAGGCTGTTCCTGGTGGTTTTCACTGACCCCAGGCTGTTCCTGGTGGTTTTCATTGACCCCAGGCGGTTCCTGGTGGTTTTCACTGACCCCAGGCTGTTCCTGGGGGTTTTCACTGACCCCAGGCTCTTCCTGGTTGTTTCACTGACCCCAGGCGGTTCCTGGTGGTTTTCACTGACCCCAGGCTCATCCTGGTTGTTTCACTGACCCCAGGCAGTTCCTGGTGGTTTTCACTAACCCAAGGCTGTTCCTGGTTGTTTCCCTGACCCCAGGCGGTTCCTAGTGGTTTTCCCTGACCCCAGGCTGTTCCTGGTGGTTTTCACTGACCCCAGGCTGTTCTTGGTGGTTTTCCCTGACCCCAGGCTGTTCCCGGTTGTTTCACTGACCCCAGGCGGTTCCTGGTGGTTTTCACTGACCCCAGGCTGTTCCTAGTGGTTTTCCCTGACCCCAGGCTGTTCCTGGTGGTTTTCCCTGACCCCAGGCGGTTCCTGCCTGCCTGGTAGTTTCTGAGCAGGGTGAGCGGTGAGGTGGGGCCAGAGTGGAAACACTTGTCCTCCTAAGCAAATAAGTCAAATGTCCATAACTCAGGGCAGACGAATCAAGAGCGGAAAGATGGATAACATCTGTAAAACTGGCTGATCTGAGGCTGTGAGGTTTTAAATGCAATAAATCAGCAGGTACACAATGAATGAATGGAGCCTCAGGGGTAAACGTAAGTCCCGCAGGAGGCCTTTTGCCTTTTGGTAGGCCGTCATTGTAAATAAGAATTTGTTCTTATTAACTGACTTGCCTAGTTAAATAAAACTAAATAAAATTATATATTACCCTGAGCATCAGTTCCTTTCCAAAGGCATTGATTCACTCAGGCTGGTTAAACCAGACTGACTACTGCTGTGCTCTCCATCCTTTCACTTCAGCGCTCAGTGTACTTCCACCAGGCTAACATTCACTAGCTGACTCTGTTTGTCTTTGAAGCAGGCACTAGTGTAGCCTGTGTAGCCTGTGTAGCCTGTGTAGTCTGTGTAGTCTGTGTAGTCGGTGTTGTCTGTGTAGTCTGTGTAGTCGGTGTTGTCTGTGTAGTCTGTGTAGTCTGTGTAGTCTGTGTAGTCTGTGTAGTCTGTGTAGTCTGTGTAGTCGGTGTTGTCGGTGTTGTCAGTGTTGTCAGTGTTGTCAGTGTTGTCAGTGTTGTCAGTGTTGTCAGTGTAGTCTGTGTAGTCTGTGTAGTCTGTGTAGTCTGTGTAGTCTGTGTAGTAGGTGTAGTAGGTGTAGTCTGTGTAGTCTGTGTAGTCTGTGTAGTCTGTGTAGTAGGTGTAGTAGGTGTAGTCTGTGTAGTCTGTGTAGTCTGTGTAGTAGGTGTAGTGGTGTAGTCTGTGTAGTCTGTGTAGTAGGTGTAGTAGGTGTAGTAGGGTGTAGTCTGACACAGTGGAGGTATAATCCAGATCCAGCCAGTCCGTCTCTCCCGTTCCTTCCATAACGTTAACAGGCTGATATTATCAGGGAAGTACGGGCCAAGCTCACAGCGTTTTTTGATAAAGAAAAACAATGGGAACCTCTGTAGGGGGCCTCCCCCCCCCCCCCCCCCCTCACCACCAGCATGCACACACATAACACACACACACATAACACACACACATACCACTCACACACACCACACAAACACATACACACATAACACACACACACACACACACATACCACACACACATAACACACATACCACACACACATAACACACACACACATAACACACACACACACATAACACACACACTCATACCACACACACATAACACACACACACACACACATACCACACATACCACACACACATAACACACACACAGATACATAACACACACACATAACACACACACACACACACATACCACCCACACTATGCCAACATCATCATCTCCTCCAGTCTGACTCCACAGTGCCAAAAGAAGAAAGTATTGAAACAATGTGGAAGAAGGAGCAGGTAGCCTGGGGCCCACGAGCCCCATGTCCTTCAGTGTTGTGACTGAGGTCAGGTTGTCTCTCTCTTTCTCTCTCGGTCTGTCTCTCTTTCTCTCAATTCAATTCAATTCTCCCTCTCTGTCTCTCTCTCTCTGTCTGTCTGTCTGTCTGTCTGTCTGTCTGTCTGTCTGTCTGTCTGTCTGTCTGTCTGTCTGTCTGTCTGTCTGTAAGCTTCACGGTTGTGTCTTTCATTTGTTGTTTTGTTGGCGACATTTTAAAATAAAATAAAAATGTACTCTCACCACGCTGTGCTTTGGTCCACTTCCAACGACACCCGTGACAACAGCTGCAATTGTAACTACTACAATTTCCTACTGTCAATGACATATGGACAAGCTAAATTAGATATTGTTGATGTACTGTAAGCTGTGCCTAGGTCTCCATCAGGGTAGTTGTACTTTGTTCCACTTAATTACTTGTTGCCTAGTCTTCTTGTCCCAATTGTCCACCTACATACTGTAGACCCGATGTAATGTTCCCCATCAGAAATCAAACCGGTTGTCATCTCTTGTTTTGATTCTACCCGCTGAATGTTTTGGGACTGAGCTTTAGAGCCACAAACAAGAGTTCCAGTTTGCTGTGTGAAATGGGATGACCATAGAATGACCAATGTGGGTGATACAGCCACACAAGAGGACAGATAGAGGACAACAGGGGCTATTCTGCTCTCACAGACAGACAAATGGCAATCCTGAGTTCAAATACTTTTGGGCTTTTCTATTGGTCCCATTGCAACAGGCAAGCTCAATCGAGCACAGTTTAAGTTAATTTAAACTATTCAAATACAGTACATGAGCCAAGGTCAGACAGACAGACAGACAGACAGACAGACAGACAGACAGACAGACAGACAGTGTTTCAGTCAGAGCGTTCGCTCCTGGTTGTCACTGAGAATCAGGAGCCAGTTGTCATGTCTAACCGTGAAGCATGTTTGAAGTTCAAGGCCAGGCACGCAGGGCGATAAGTCTTCCGTTGTCTTCACGAAGACTGAATAATCCATTCCTGTGGGAACAGGAAGACAGAACAGTGGTGGGTGATGTCACCGAGGCCCTACGACTACATGGACACTACAGTGTACTGTCCTAAATGATATCAATACATCAATTAACTGTGGTTCTACTATACAGACAGGAGAGGAGAGGAGAGGAGAGGAGAGGAGAGGAGAGGAGAGGAGAGGAGAGGAGGAGAGGGGAGGGGAGGGGGAGAGGCGAGGAGAGGATAGGACAGGAGAGGAGAGGGGAGGGGAGGGGGAGAGGCGAGGAGAGGATAGGACAGGAGAGGAGAGGGGGGAAGAGGAGAGGAGAGGAGGGGAGGGGAGGGGAGGGGGGAAGAGGAGGGGAGGAGAGGACAGGAGAGGAGAGGGGGGAAGAGGAGGAGAGGAGAGGAGAGGAGAGGAGAGGAGAGGAGAGGAGAGGAGAGGAGAGGAGAGGAGAGGAGAGGAGAGGATTATTTGTTGCGATTGCAAACGTAATAAGAGGGTCTAATAGTCCAGGATTATGATTTATTTTTTATTTTTTATATCCACAACATTTATTCCACGGGACAAAACTAGATCCAGAGTATGACTGTGACAGTGAGCAGGTCTGGAGACATGTTGGACAAAACCCAGTGAGTTGGTGATGGACTTTTCCATGTGAATATTAAAGTCACCAAAAATGTGAATATTATCTGCTATGACTACAAGGTCCGATAGGAATTCAGGGAACTAAGTGAGGAACGCTGTATATGGCCCAGGAGGCCTGTAAACAGTAGCTATAAAAAGTGATTGAGTAGGCTGCATAGATTTCATGACTAGAAGATGAAAAGACGAAAACTTTTTTTTTCTTCATTAATTGAAACTAGCTATCGTAAATGTTAGCAACACCTCCGCCTTTGCGGGATGCACGGGGGATATGGTCACTAGTGTAGCCAGGAGGTGAGGCCTCATTTAACACAGTAAATTCATCAGGCTTAAGCCATGTTTCAGTCAGGCCAATCACATCAAGATTATGATCAGTGATTAGTTCATTGACGAAACCTGCCTTTGATGTGAGGCCTATTTGGAGACGTGAGATACTATCACAATCTCTTTCAATATTGACAGGAATGGAGGAGGTCTTTATTCCAGACCTAGACTACGGCACAGACACGGTCTCAATGGGGAAAACTGAGCTGACTACACTAAGCTGGCCTGCACCATACCTCATTGTGGATCTACAGGAAATAGAGCTATGTCTATGTTCATAGATAAGATGAGGGCACCCCTCCATCTAGGGGTCTGTCACTCCTCAGCAGGCCAGGCTTGGTCCTGTTTGTGGGTGAATCCCAGAAAGAGGGTCAATTATCTACAAATTCTATCTTTTGGAAGGGGCAGAAAACAGTTTTCAACCAGCGATTGAGTTGTGAGACTCTGCTGTAGAGCTCATCACTCCCCCTCACTGGGAGGGGGCCAGAGACAATTACTCAATGCCGACACATCTTTCTAGCTGAGTTACACACTGACGCTATGCTGCGCTGGCTAGTCGCCAATGACTAGGGGTTTTCAATATGCCAGAGCTAATTTTGTCAGGCTTCGGCATCTCAGACCCTGTAACGGATGGAGGAGAGACCCGAGAAGGCTCGGCCTCTGACTCCGACTCTTTGCCTAGTGGTGAAAAACAGTTGAAAGTTTCTATCGGCTGAATGAGCGAAACCAGTTGAGACAGGAGAATACCGACAGCAATTTATTTCCAGAAGCCGTGAGAAAATTGTTGAGGACTGTGTGTAGGGGGATTAATCCTACTACCTGTACCTACTGGTGGTCTAGACGGTGGCATCCTTTCCTACACTGACATTGTCGAGGACTGTGTGTAGGGGGATTAATCCTACTACCTGTACCTACTGGTGGTCTAGACGGTGGCATCCTTTCCTACACTGACATTGTCGAGGACTGTGTGTAGGGGGATTAATCCTACTACCTGTACTTACTGGTGGTCTAGACGGTGGCATCCTTTCCTACACTGACATTGCCCTTGAAGCTGGGCTTGCAGCACGGCTATCCTCGCCATAAGGCGATAGTTCTCCTGTATATTATGAGTTCAGCGACTGCAATGACAAGACTGAGCTTTTTCCGGGCCGGAGGAGGTCCTGCAGATCCATGTCCAGATAAAGCATCCGGGGGGGAAAAGTTTAATAAAAAAAGGGCAAAACTAAGATGTCGGGAAAAAAATGGTTAACTACGGATTAAATATGGTTAACTACGGATTAAATATGGTTAACTACGGAGTTGGATTAAATATGGTTAACTACGGATTAAATATGGTTAACTACGGATTAAATATGGTTAACTACGGATTAAATATGGTTAACTACGGATTAAATATGGTTAACTACGGATTAAATATGGTTAACTACGGATTAAATATGGTTAACTACGGATTAAATATGGTTAACTACGGATTAAATATGGTTAACTACGGAGTTGGATTAAATATGGTTAACTACGGATTAAATATGGTTAAATTCGGATTAAATATGGTTAACTACGGAGTTGGATTAAATATGGTTAACTACGGAGTTGGATTAAATATGGTTAACTACGGAGTTGGATTAAATATGGTTAACTACAGAGTTGGATTAAATATGGTTAACTACGGAGTTGGATTAAATATGGTTAACTACGGAGTTGGATTAAATATGGTTAACTACGGAGTTGGATTAAATATGGTTAACTACAGAGTTGGATTAAATATGGTTAACTACAGAGTTGGATTAAATATGGTTAACTACGGAGTTGGATTAAATATGGTTAACTACGGAGTTGGATTAAATATGGTTAACTACAGAGTTGGATTAAATATGGTTAACTACAGAGTTGGATTAAATATGGTTAACTACAGAGTTGGATTAAATATGGTTAACTACGGATTAAATATGGTTAACTACGGAGTTGGATTAAATATGGTTATCTACGGAGTTGGATTAAATATGGTTAACTACAGAGTTGGATTAAATATGGTTAACTACAGAGTTGGATTAAATATGGTTAACTACAGAGTTGGATTAAATATGGTTAACTACAGATTAAATATGGTTAACTACGGATTAAATATGGTTAACTACGGATTAAATATGGTTAACTACAGAGTTGGATTAAATATGGTTAACTACGGAGTTGGATTAAATATGGTTAACTACAGAGTTGGATTAAATATGGTTAACTACGGAGTTGGATTAAATATGGTTAACTACAGAGTTGGATTAAATATGGTTAACTACGGAGTTGGATTAAATATGGTTAACTACAGAGTTGGATTAAATATGGTTAACTACAGAGTTTGATTAAATATGGTTAACTACGGAGTTGGATTAAATATGGTTAACTACAGAGTTGGATTAAATATGGTTAACTACAGAGTTGGATTAAATATGGTTAACTACAGAGTTGGATTAAATATGGTTAACTACAGAGTTGGATTAAGTATGGTTAACTACGGATTAAATATGGTTAACTACGGAGTTGGATTAAATATGGTTATCTACGGAGTTGGATTAAATATGGTTAACTACAGAGTTGGATTAAATATGGTTAACTACAGAGTTGGATTAAATATGGTTAACTACGGATTAAATATGGTTAACTACGGAGTTGGATTAAATATGGTTATCTACGGAGTTGGATTAAATATGGTTAACTACAGAGTTGGATTAAATATGGTTAACTACAGAGTTGGATTAAATATGGTTAACTACAGAGTTGGATTAAATATGGTTAACTACAGATTAAATATGGTTAACTACGGATTAAATATGGTTAACTACGGATTAAATATGGTTAACTACAGAGTTGGATTAAATATGGTTAACTACGGAGTTGGATTAAATATGGTTAACTACAGAGTTGGATTAAATATGGTTAACTACGGAGTTGGATTAAATATGGTTAACTACAGAGTTGGATTAAATATGGTTAACTACGGAGTTGGATTAAATATGGTTAACTACAGAGTTGGATTAAATATGGTTAACTACAGAGTTTGATTAAATATGGTTAACTACGGAGTTGGATTAAATATGGTTAACTACAGAGTTGGATTAAATATGGTTAACTACAGAGTTGGATTAAATATGGTTAACTACAGAGTTGGATTAAATATGGTTAACTACAGATTAAATATGGTTAACTACGGATTAAATATGGTTAACTACAGAGTTGGATTAAATATGGTTAACTACGGAGTTGGATTAAATATGGTTAACTACAGAGTTGGATTAAATATGGTTAACTACGGAGTTGGATTAAATATGGTTAACTACGGAGTTGGATTAAATATGGTTAACTACAGAGTTGGATTAAATATGGTTAAATACGGAGTTGGATTAAATATGGTTAACTACGGAGTTGGATTAAATATGGTTAACTACGGATTAAATATGGTTAACTACAGAGTTGGATTAAATATGGTTAACTACGGAGTTGGATTAAATATGGTTAACTACGGAGTTGGATTAAATATGGTTAACTACGGATAAAATATTGTTAACTACAGAGTTGGATTAAATATGGTTAACTACGGATTAAATATGGTTAACTACAGAGTTGGATTAAATATGGTTAACTACGGATTAAATATGGTTAACTACAGAGTTGGATTAAATATGGTTAACTACGGATTAAATATGGTTAACTACGGAGTTGGATTAAATATGGTTAACTACGGATTAAATATGGTTAACTACAGAGTTGGATTAAATATGGTTAACTACGGAGTTGGATTAAATATGGTTAACTACGGAGTTGGATTAAATATGGTTAACTACAGAGTTGGATTAAATATGGTTAACTACGGAGTTGGATTAAATATGGTTAACTACGGAGTTGGATTAAATATGGTTAACTACGGAGTTGGATTAAATATGGTTAACTACAGAGTTGGATTAAATATGGTTAACTACAGAGTTGGATTAAATATGGTTAACTACGGAGTTGGATTAAATATGGTTAACTACGGAGTTGGATTAAATATGGTTAACTACAGAGTTGGATTAAATATGGTTAACTACAGAGTTGGATTAAATATGCTTAACTACAGAGTTGGATTAAATATGGTTAACTACAGAGTTGGATTAAATATGGTTAACTACAGAGTTGGATTAAATATGGTTAACTACGGATTAAATATGGTTAACTACGGAGTTGGATTAAATATGGTTATCTACGGAGTTGGATTAAATATGGTTAACTACAGAGTTGGATTAAATATGGTTAACTACAGAGTTGGATTAAATATGGTTAACTACGGATTAAATATGGTTAACTACGGAGTTGGATTAAATATGGTTATCTACGGAGTTGGATTAAATATGGTTAACTACAGAGTTGGATTAAATATGGTTAACTACAGAGTTGGATTAAATATGGTTAACTACAGAGTTGGATTAAATATGGTTAACTACAGATTAAATATGGTTAACTACGGATTAAATATGGTTAACTACGGATTAAATATGGTTAACTACAGAGTTGGATTAAATATGGTTAACTACGGAGTTGGATTAAATATGGTTAACTACAGAGTTGGATTAAATATGGTTAACTACGGAGTTGGATTAAATATGGTTAACTACAGAGTTGGATTAAATATGGTTAACTACGGAGTTGGATTAAATATGGTTAACTACAGAGTTGGATTAAATATGGTTAACTACAGAGTTTGATTAAATATGGTTAACTACGGAGTTGGATTAAATATGGTTAACTACAGAGTTGGATTAAATATGGTTAACTACAGAGTTGGATTAAATATGGTTAACTACAGAGTTGGATTAAATATGGTTAACTACAGATTAAATATGGTTAACTACGGATTAAATATGGTTAACTACAGAGTTGGATTAAATATGGTTAACTACGGAGTTGGATTAAATATGGTTAACTACAGAGTTGGATTAAATATGGTTAACTACGGAGTTGGATTAAATATGGTTAACTACGGAGTTGGATTAAATATGGTTAACTACAGAGTTGGATTAAATATGGTTAAATACGGAGTTGGATTAAATATGGTTAACTACGGAGTTGGATTAAATATGGTTAACTACGGATTAAATATGGTTAACTACAGAGTTGGATTAAATATGGTTAACTACGGAGTTGGATTAAATATGGTTAACTACGGAGTTGGATTAAATATGGTTAACTACGGATAAAATATTGTTAACTACAGAGTTGGATTAAATATGGTTAACTACGGATTAAATATGGTTAACTACAGAGTTGGATTAAATATGGTTAACTACGGATTAAATATGGTTAACTACAGAGTTGGATTAAATATGGTTAACTACGGATTAAATATGGTTAACTACGGAGTTGGATTAAATATGGTTAACTACGGATTAAATATGGTTAACTACAGAGTTGGATTAAATATGGTTAACTACGGAGTTGGATTAAATATGGTTAACTACGGAGTTGGATTAAATATGGTTAACTACAGAGTTGGATTAAATATGGTTAACTACGGAGTTGGATTAAATATGGTTAACTACGGAGTTGGATTAAATATGGTTAACTACGGAGTTGGATTAAATATGGTTAACTACGGAGTTGGATTAAATATGGTTAACTACAGAGTTGGATTAAATATGGTTAACTACAGAGTTGGATTAAATATGGTTAACTACGGAGTTGGATTAAATATGGTTAACTACGGAGTTGGATTAAATATGGTTAACTACAGAGTTGGATTAAATATGGTTAACTACAGAGTTGGATTAAATATGCTTAACTACAGAGTTGGATTAAATATGGTTAACTACAGAGTTGGATTAAATATGGTTAACTACAGAGTTGGATTAAATATGGTTAAATACGGAGTTGGATTAAATATGGTTAACTACAGAGTTGGATTAAATATGGTTAACTACGGATTAAATATGGTTAACTACAGAGTTGGATTAAATATGGTTAACTACGGATTAAATATGGTTAACTACAGAGTTGGATTAAATATGGTTAACTACGGATTAAATATGGTTAACTACGGAGTTGGATTAAATATGGTTAACTACGGATTAAATATGGTTAACTACAGAGTTGGATTAAATATGGTTAACTACGGAGTTGGATTAAATATGGTTAACTACGGAGTTGGATTAAAAATGGTTAACTACAGAGTTGGATTAAATATGGTTAACTACGGAGTTGGATTAAATATGGTTAACTACAGAGTTGGATTAAATATGGTTAAATACGGAGTTGGATTAAATATGGTTAACTACGGAGTTGGATTAAATATGGTTAACTACGGATTAAATATGGTTAACTACAGAGTTGGATTAAATATGGTTAACTACGGATTAAATATGGTTAACTACAGAGTTGGATTAAGTATGGTTAACTACGGATTAAATATGGTTAACTACAGAGTTGGATTAAATATGGTTAACTACGGATTAAATATGGTTAACTACGGAGTTGGATTAAATATGGTTAACTACGGATTAAATATGGTTAACTACAGAGTTGGATTAAATATGGTTAACTACGGAGTTGGATTAAATATGGTTAACTACGGAGTTGGATTAAATATGGTTAACTACAGAGTTGGATTAAATATGGTTAACTACAGAGTTGGATTAAATTTGGTTAACTACGGAGTTGGATTAAATATGGTTAACTACGGAGTTGGATTAAATATGGTTAACTACAGAGTTGGATTAAATATGGTTAACTACAGAGTTGGATTAAATATGGTTAACTACAGAGTTGGATTAAATATGGTTAACTACGGAGTTGGATTAAATATGGTTAACTACGGATTAAATATGGTTAACTACAGAGTTGGATTAAATATGGTTAACTACAGAGTTGGATTAAATATGGTTAACTACGGAGTTGGATTAAATATGGTTAACTATGGATTAAATATGGTTAACTACAGAGTTGGATTAAATATGGTTAACTACGGATTAAATATGGTTAACTACGGAGTTGGATTAAATACGGTTAACTACGGATTAAATATGGTTAACTACAGAGTTGGATTAAATATGGTTAACTACGGATTAAATATGGTTAACTACAGAGTTGGATTAAATATGGTTAACTACGGATTAAATATGGTTAACTACAGAGTTGGATTAAATATGGTTAACTACGGATTAAATATGGTTAACTACGGAGTTGGATTAAATATGGTTAACTACGGAGTTGGATTAAATATGGTTAACTACAGAGTTGGATTAAATATGGTTAACTACGGAGTTGGATTAAATATGGTTAACTACGGAGTTGGATTAAATATGGTTAACTACGGATTAAATATGGTTAACTACAGAGTTGGATTAAATATGGTTAACTACGGATTAAATATGGTTAACTACGGAGTTGGATTAAATATGGTTAACTACGGATTAAATATGGTTAACTCTTGAGTTGGATTAAATATGCTTAACTACGGATTAAATATGGTTAACTACGGAGTTGGATTAAATATGGTTAACTACGGAGTTGGATTAAATATGGTTAACTACGGATTAAATATGGTTAACTACGGAGTTGGATTAAATATGGTTAACTACGGATTAAATATGGTTAACTACAGAGTTGGATTAAATATGGTTTACTACGGAGTTGGATTAAATATGGTTAACTACGGAGTTGGATTAAATATGGTTAACTACGGAGTTGGATTAAATATGGTTAACTACGGAGTTGGATTAAATATGGTTAACTACGGAGTTGGATTAAATATGGTTAACTACGGATTAAATATGGTTAACTACGGATTAAATATGGTTAACTACGGATTAAATATGGTTAACTACGGAGTTGGATTAAATATGGTTAATTACAGAGTTGGATTAAATATGGTTATCTACGGAGTTGGATTAAATATGGTTAACTACGGAGTTGGATTAAATAGCTGTTAAGAGTAAAAAGGGAAATCGTTTGGCAGACAGCCAAGTAGTAACAAACAGTACAGCATTACGGAGAGTCACAGTCAGTCACATTCAGCCAATCATCTGTCAGTGTTGGCCCCAGGTCTCTGAGACACAGGGCTCACCCAGAGAATTGACTAAATCTGCTTTCATCGCTGTGTCCAAACAGCCTGTTAGCCTCCATTCACCCTCCGCCCAGCTTACTGTTGGATCTACGCATCAGGCCTCAGGTCTCTGAGACACAGGGCTCACCCAGAGAATCAGCTTACTGTTGGATCTACGCATCAGGCCTCAGGTCTCTGAGACACAGGGCTCACCCAGAGAATCAGCTTACTGTTGGATCTACGCATCAGGCCTCAGGTCTCTGAGACACAGGGCTCACCCAGAGAATCAGCTTACTGTTGGATCTACGCATCAGGCCTCAGGTCTCTGAGACACAGGGCTCACCCAGAGAATCAGCTTACTGTTGGATCTACGCATCAGGCCTCAGGTCTCTGAGACACGGGGCTCACCCAGAGAATCAGCTTACTGTTGGATCTACGCATCAGGCCTCAGGTCTCTGAGACACAGGGCTCACCCAGAGAATCAGCTTACTGTTGGATTTTCGCATCAGGCCCCAGGTCTCTGAGACACAGGGCTCACCCAGAGAATCAGCTTACTGTTGGATCTACGCATCATGCCTCAGGTCTCTGAGACACAGGGCTCACCCAGAGAATCAGCTTACTGTTGGAGCTACGCATCAGGCCTCAGGTCTCTGAGACACAGGGCTCACCCAGAGAATCAGCTTACTGTTGGATCTACGCATCAGGCCTCAGGTCTCTGAGACACAGGGCTCACCCAGAGAATCAGCTTACTGTTGGATCTACGCATCAGGCCTCAGGTCTCTGAGACACAGGGCTCACCCAGAGAATCAGCTTACTGTTGGATCTACGCATCAGGCCTCAGGTCTCTGAGACACAGGGCTCACCCAGAGAATCAGCTTACTGTTGGAGCTACGCATCAGGCCTCAGGTCTCTGAGACACAGGGCTCACCCAGAGAATCAGCTTACTGTTGGAGCTACGCATCAGGCCCCAGGTCTCTGAGACACAGGGCTCACCCAGAGAATCAGCTTACTGTTGGAGCTACGCATCAGGCCTCATGCTGCATCAAGTGGTGAACAAACACAGAAAGCAGCCAGCCAGCCTGTCAGCCAGCCAACCAGCAAGCCAGTCAGCCAGTCAGCCAACCAGCAAGCTAGCCAGTCGGCCAGTCAGCCAGTCAGCCAGCCTGCCAGTCAGCAAGTTAGTCAGCCAGTCAGTCATCCAGTCAGCTTGTCAGCCAGCCTGTCAGCCAGCCAGCCAGCCAGTCAGGCTGTCAGCCAGCCAGCCTGTCAGCCAGTCAGTCAGTCAGCCTGTCAGCCAGCCAGCCAGTCAGTCAGTCAGCTTGTCAGCCAGCCAGTCAGCTTGTCAGCCAGCCAGCCTGTCAGCCAGTCAGTCAGCCAGCCATCCAGGCTGTCAGCCAGTCAGTCAGCCAGCCAGTCAGCCAGCCAGCCATTCAGCCAGTCAGCCAGCCATCCAGCCAGTCAGCCAGTTAGCCAGCCAGTCAGTCAGCCAGTAAGCCAGTCATCCAAACTCGATTAAAAGAAAGCAGCAGAGAAGTCTCTCTCAGCCTGGCCTCTCATTTCTTTATTTAAATAGACATTTTCAAATGTTTTTTTTTGTGTGTGTTGTTCTTTTCTTTGTTTCTGTTTGTCATTCCCTCATAGCTGGGATATAACCTGGCTTAATGGGATAGAGAGGGCAATGATTATTTCACCATGAAGCAGGAGGCTTTTCATGTCACTTCATACTGTAGGTGTATTTGCCTGGCAGCAAACAGCTCTTTGTGTGGATGTGAAAGAGAGAGAGGGGAATGTCCCAGGTACAGTTCACCTGCTGGTCACAGGGAGACTACATACAACCTAGGAATACCTGTTGGCAAGTGGAAAGGTGTGTGTGAATGCCTGTGTGTGTGTGAATGCCTGTGTGTGTGTGTGAATGCCTGTGTGTGTGTGTGTGCGCGCGTGTGCGCGCGTGTGTGTGTGTGTGTGTGCGCGTGTGTCTGTGTGTGTGTGTGTGTGTGTGTGTGTGAATGCGTGCCTGCATGTGTGTGTGAATGGGGGGCTGTACTGTTCAACTGTTCCCTTACGGTACAGTACTTTACCCAGCCCTGGGACTGACTGAGGGACTGACTGAGGGACTGTCTGAGAGACTGTCTGAGGGACTGTCTGAGGGACTGTCTGAGGGACTGACTGAGGGACTGTCTGAGGGACTGTCTGAGGGACTGACTGAGAGACTGACTGAGGGACTGACTGAGGGACTGACTGAAGGACTGACTGAGGGACTGACTGAGAGACTGTCTGAGGGACTGACTGAGGGACTGTCTGAGAGACTGTCTGAGGGACTGTCTGAGGGACTGACTGAGGGACTGACTGAGAGACTGTCTGAGGGACTGACTGAGGGACTGACTGAGAGACTGTCTGAGGGACTGTCTGAGGGACTGACTGAGGGACTGTCTGAGGGACTGTCTGAGGGACTGTCTGAGGGACTGACTGAGAGACTGACTGAGGGACTGACTGAGAGACTGTCTGAAGGACTGACTGAGGGACTGACTGAGAGACTGACTGAGAGACTGTCTGAGGGACTGACTGAGGGACTGACTGAGAGACTGTCTGAGGGACTGTCTGAGGGACTGTCTGAGGGACTGACTGAGGGACTGACTGAGAGACTGTCTGAGGGACTGACTGAGGGACTGACTGAGAGACTGTCTGAGGGACTGACTGAGGGACTGACTGAGGGACTGACTGAGAGACTGTCTGAGGGACTGACTGAGGGACTGACTGAGAGACTGTCTGAGGGACTGTCTGAGGGACTGACTGAGGGACTGACTGAGGGACTGTCTGAGGGACTGTCTGAGGGAATGTCTGAGGGACTGACTGAGAGACTGTCTGAGGGACTGACTGAGAGACTGACTGAGAGACTGTCTGAGGGACTGACTGAGGGACTGACTGAGAGACTGTGTGAGGGACTGACTGAGGGACTGACTGAGAGACTGTCTGAGGGACTGTCTGAGGGACTGACTGAGAGACTGTCTGAGGGACTGTCTGAGGGACTGTCTAAGGGACTGACTTAGGGACTGACTGAGGGACTGTCTGAGGGACTGACTGAGGGACTGGCTGAGAGACTGACTAAGGGACTTGCTGAGGGACTGACTGAGGGACTGACTGAGGGACTGTCTGAGGGACTGACTGAGGGACTGACTGAGGGACTGTCTAAGGGACTGTCTGAGGGACTGACTGAGGGACTGTCTGAGGGACTGTCTGAGGGACTGACTGAGAGACTGTCTGAGAGACTGTCTGAGGGACTGTCTGAGGGACTGTCTGAGGGACTGACTGAGGGACTGTCTGAGGGACTGGCTGAGGGACTGGCTGAGAGACTGACTGAGAGACTGTGTGAGGGACTGACTGAGGGACTGACTGAGAGACTGTCTGAGGGACTGTCTGAGGGACTGTCTGAGGGACTGACTGAGGGACTGACTGAGAGACTGTCTGAGGGACTGACTGAGGGACTGACTGAGAGACTGTCTGAGGGACTGACTGAGGGACTGACTGAGGGACTGACTGAGAGACTGTCTGAGGGACTGACTGAGGGACTGACTGAGAGACTGTCTGAGGGACTGTCTGAGGGACTGACTGAGGGACTGACTGAGAGACTGTCTGAGGGACTGTCTGAGGGAATGTCTGAGGGACTGACTGAGAGACTGTCTGAGGGACTGACTGAGAGACTGACTGAGAGACTGTCTGAGGGACTGACTGAGGGACTGACTGAGAGACTGTGTGAGGGACTGACTGAGGGACTGACTGAGAGACTGTCTGAGGGACTGTCTGAGGGACTGACTGAGGGACTGACTGAGGGACTGACTGAGAGACTGTCTGAGGGACTGTCTGAGGGACTGTCTGAGGGACTGACTGAGAGACTGACTGAGGGACTGACTGAGAGACTGTCTGAAGGACTGACTGAGGGACTGACTGAGAGACTGACTGAGAGACTGTCTGAGGGACTGACTGAGGGACTGACTGAGAGACTGTCTGAGGGACTGTCTGAGGGACTGTCTGAGGGACTGACTGAGGGACTGACTGAGGGACTGACTGAGAGACTGTCTGAGGGACTGACTGAGAGACTGTCTGAGGGACTGACTGAGGGACTGACTGAGGGACTGACTGAGAGACTGTCTGAGGGACTGACTGAGGGACTGACTGAGAGACTGTCTGAGGGACTGTCTGAGGGACTGACTGAGGGACTGACTGAGGGACTGTCTGAGGGACTGTCTGAGGGAATGTCTGAGGGACTGACTGAGAGACTGTCTGAGGGACTGACTGAGAGACTGTCTGAGGGACTGACTGAGGGACTGACTGAGAGACTGTGTGAGGGACTGACTGAGGGACTGACTGAGAGACTGTCTGAGGGACTGTCTGAGGGACTGACTGAGGGACTGACTGAGAGACTGTCTGAGGGACTGTCTGAGGGACTGTCTAAGGGACTGACTTAGGGACTGACTGAGGGACTGTCTGAGGGACTGACTGAGGGACTGGCTGAGAGACTGACTGAGGGACTGGCTGAGGGACTGACTGAGGGACTGACTGAGGGACTGACTGAGAGACTGTCTGAGGGACTGTCTGAGGGACTGACTGAGGGACTGTCTGAGGGACTGACTGAGGGACTGACTGAGGGACTGTCTAAGGGACTGTCTGAGGGACTGACTGAGGGACTGTCTGAGGGACTGTCTGAGGGACTGACTGAGGGACTGACTGAGAGACTGTCTGAGAGACTGTCTGAGGGACTGTCTGAGGGACTGTCTGAGGGACTGACTGAGGGACTGGCTGAGGGACTGGCTGAGAGACTGACTGGGGGACTGTCTGAGGGACTGTCTGAGGGACTGACTGAGGGACTGACTGAGGGACTGTCTGAGGGACTGTCTGAGGGACTGACTGAGGGACTGTCTGAGGGACTGACTGAGAGACTGACTGAGAGACTGTCTGAGGGACTGACTGAGGTACTGACTGAGGGACTGTCTGAGGGACTGTCTGAGGGACTGACTGAGGGACTGTCTGAGGGACTGTCTGAGGGACTGACTTAGGGACTGTCTGAGGGACTGACTGAGGGACTGACTGAGGGACTGGCTGAGAGACTGACTGAGGGACTGACTGAGGGACTGACTGAGGGACTGTCTGAGGGACTGACTGAGGGACTGACTGAGGGACTGTCTGAGGGACTGTCTGAGGGACTGACTGAGGGACTGTCTGAGGGACTGACTGAGAGACTGTCTGAGAGACTGTCTGAGGGACTGTCTGAGGGACTGTCTAAGGGACTGACTGAGGGACTGTCTGAGGGACTGGCTGAGGGACTGGCTGAGAGACTGACTGAGGGACTGACTGAGGGACTGACTGAGGGACTGACTGAGGGACTGTCTGAGGGACTGACTGAGGGACTGTCTGAGGGACTGTCTGAGGGACTGACTGAGTAAGGTGAGGATCAGCAGGGTAAACGAGCAGCCTTTAGTCACAGAGCACCTTTCTAAATCCTGCTGTTGTAGGAGGCAGAACAATAGAGCAGGAACACTTCAGGTTCCCTCCTTAATGGAAGAGCTTGTACATTCCTCGCTTTTGTCCCACACACACACACACACACACACACACACACACACACTTCAAAACAAGTGCCGTGATATACCTCCCTCTCTGAGTCATGCGGGGAGCTGGAGCCAATGCCAACAGTCTTTTCTTTTTCTCGGGTCAAAGAAATAAAGCAGAAAAAATGAAACATTTTCCCATTTGTGTTTTTTTGTCCATTAATCTGCCTATTGAGAAGATGCAGGTGGGAACAGGATGTAGACAGAGGTGTCCATTAATCTGCCTATTGAGAAGATGCAGGTGGGAACAGGATGTAGACAGAGGTGTCCATTAATCTGCCTATTGAGAAGATGCAGGTGGGAACAGGATGTAGACAGAGGTGTCCATTAATCTGCCTATTGAGAAGATGCAGGTGGGAACTGCATGTAGACAGGTGTCCATTAATCTGCTTATTGAGAAGATGCAGGTGGGAGCAGCATGTAGACAGAGGTGTCCATTAA
>NC_048574.1:6830175-6867675 GCF_013265735.2 Oncorhynchus mykiss | reverse complement strand
CCAACCTTTTCTCGCTGGGCCAGGACTCCAACCTTTTCTCGCTGGGCCAGGACTCCAACCTTTTCTCGCTGGGCCAGGACTCCAACCTTTTCTCGCTGGGCCAGGACTCCAACCTTTTCTCGCTGGGCCAGGACTCCAACCTTTTCTTGCTGGGCCAGGACTCCAACCTTTTCTTGCTGTGCCAGAACTCCAACCTTCTCTTGCTGGGCCAGGACTTCAACTGGAAGAAGCTACTGGTTCCTGGTATTTATGAATGCGGCTCAAGGCGTTTGGGAATCATGGTTTCATCAGCCTGTCGTCAGCGCCGTTCATGACGCACACCTGTCATCAGCGGTACGCGCATTTGTCGCATTGACACTCACCTGAACTCCATCACCTCCTTGATTACCTGCCCTTTATAAGTCCCTCCCTTTGGTTCCTTCCCCAGGAGTCATTGTTTCTGTGTCTGTTTCATGTCGGTGTGGCTGTTTCGTGTTTCTTGTTTTGTTCATTTATTAATTAAACGTAGTCACTCCCTGAACTTGATTCCCGACTCTCGGCGTACATCGTTACAGAATGATGACTCAACAAAGGGAAGCATCAGGGAGTGTTATTTAAAGCACACTAAAGTTTGTCTATTGTTGTAACCTAGATGAAGATCAGATCGAATGTGATGACCAATTCATGCAGAAATCCAGGTAATTCCAAAGGGTTCACATACTTTTTCTTGCCACTGTATCTACCAGAGTCAACATCAACATGTAACTCTACTACAGCATGATCTGTGAGGACGATGATCCCAATCTGGCAACCAATCACATTATTAACCAGGAAATTAGATATCAAGATTAAATCTATTCTGGAATGTTTATTAATGACAGTGGGAGAATAACGTATATTCTCTATCATTAGGATGGACTGATCTCCATATGTCTGTAAGGCCCATTTTCTTCTGCTAGCATATGTATTGCAAGTGCCAGGTTTCCTCCAGACGTGACACTTGGCATTCAGACCAAATAGTTCAATGTTGGTTTCATCAGCCCAGAGAATCTTGTTTTTCATGGTCTGAGAGTCCTTTTAGGTGCTTTTTGGCAAACTCCAAGGGGGCTGTCACATGCCTTTTACTGAGGAGTGGCTTCCATCTGACCACTCTAACATAAAGGCCTGATTGGTGGATTGCTGCAGAGATGGTTGTCCTTCTGCAAGGTTCTCACAGAGGAACTCTGGAGCTCTGTCACAGTGATCATCGGGTTCTTGAATGATGACAACTACAGTTGTATAGAATTACAACTAGAACTACAATTGTATAGAATTACAACTAGAACTACAGTTGTATAGAATTACAACTAGAACTACAGTTGTATAGAATTACAACTAGAACTACAGTTGTATAGAATTACAACTAGAACTACAGAACTAGAACTACAGTTTTATAGAATTACAACTAGAACTACAGAACTAGAACTACAGTTGTATAGAATTACAACTAGAACTACAGAACTAGAACTACAGTTTTATAGAATTACAACTAGAACTACAGTTTTATAGAAATACAACTAGAACTACAGAATTAGAACTACAGTTTTATAGAATTACAACTAGAACTACAGTTTTATAGAATTAAAACTAGAACTACAGTTGTATAGAATTACAACTAGAACTACAGTTGTATAGAATTACAACTAGAACTACAGTTGTATAGAATTACAACTAGAACTACAGAACTAGAACTACAGTTTTATAGAATTACAACTAGAACTACAGTTGTATAGAACTACAGAACTAGAACTACAGAACTTGCCTCATTGCCCTATCAAACACTAGAACGTTGTGTTTTCCTGATGAACTGTTATTTGAGTGGATCCCACAGATGAATGAGTCTTTTATAGTACAAGACAAGGTACTTGTTATCATTAGTACTGCCGTATTACCTGGATCCCCACTGTTTGAAGACCGGAGGCTTTCGGGTCACTAGGGAACATATCTCTGACGGTGGATCAGGTTTGGTCTTGTCCTGACTGAGAGAAGAGGGATTGGGGAGGGGTCCCAACGGACGGGGATACAAGCAGTGCCTCTGGGGGTGAATAAAAGGGGTAGGAGGATGGGCCCCTGGGGGTTGGAGAAAGGAACATACAGGTTGGCTCTGAAAAAGAGTCCCTGGGATGAAACAGCTAAACGACACACTCGTTCGTTCTTCGGGTTTTGGATTCAGACTCTGTTGTTTTTGATCTAATAAGAACCACATAAAGGATTAACAGATAGTCTGCGTATGAACTGTTATGTTCTCCCTCAGGTGTGTTTATGGCTGAATGTCTCGTAGAAAATTAGGAAAGCATTTGCTCCATTGATCTTTGTTGACACATTAAACATCTTTCCCATCAAAACAGCTAGGCTGCTGGGCTCTGTTCCTGGAGCTCTCTGCTCAGCTATGTCTGAGCTCCTCTCCTCTCAGGACTCAAACTGGCCCCAGTACAAGCACAAATTCCTCAATCGATCGCAAAAGGCAAGCACAAAGTTTTGTGGTGAAAGAGAGACAGTCGCACACAGAGAACAAAGAAAGCCTTAGGAGACAGAGATCTATTTCCTATTTCCCGTCGCTGCTAGAACTGTTTGGTCACACATGGGCCAGGCAGCTCATTGGATCAACGTTAAAAAGTCCCGTCAGTCAGTGGGATCCATAGCTTGGTGGAACCTGTGTTACTGTTGCTGCGAAGCAGAGAGGAACGGAGGCCGGCCCAAGCTAGCCAACTGTCTGTCTGAGGGAAGGAGGGAGAACCCAGGGAAGCGTTGGAGATTCCGGCCCAGCACAGGCCACGGGTGTTGACAGGAAACTCGTTCCTTTTGCCGCTTTGATTTAATTCCCTCTCTCTCTCTTTCTCCCACCATTCCTCCCTCTTTCCTCCTTCCTTCCTTCCCTCCCTCCTCTTTCCTACTCTCCCTCTCTCCCACCCTCTATCCCTCGCTACTCCAGTCCTCGCTAGGTAGAGAGGGAGGGAGGGAGGTAGAGAAGGAAGGAGAGAAGGAGGGAGGGAGGGACGGCATGCGGAGGCATGTGGAGCCTCTTTTGAACCTCTGTGCAAACAGAGATTTTTACACTGCCTTGATGAGATCAAGAGAAACGTTCCCATTACTAATAAATGTCCCTCTGTCCCCCTGGGCTTCTATCTATCTCTCTCTTTCTCTCTCTTTACCTAAGGCTCAGGCCTGGGCAGGGGCGCGCTTAGCGCTGAACGCCTAGTGGAAAGTAGAGTAGGAAACCGCGTGTCACTCTCAAATCATTCCCCCCAACAACAAACACACAGCAGCATCTCTTAGATATTAGAGCATAGCAACAAGCAGGTGGAGATAGAGTCTGTTGTCATCCCTCCTCTGTGAACTAGAGACATTCTGTTATTATCCCTCTGTGAACTAGAGACAGTCTGTTATTGTCCCTCTGTGAACTAGAGACAGTCTGTTATTATCCCTCTGTGAACTAGAGACAGTCTGTTATTATCCCTCTGTGAGCCAGATACAGTCTGTTATTATCCCTCTGTGAACTAGAGACAGTCTGTTATTATCCCTCTGTGAACCAGAGACAGTCTGTTATTATCCCTCTGTGAACCAGAGACAGTCTGTTATTATCCCTCTGTGAACCAGAGACAGTCTGTTATTATCCCTCTGTGAACCAGAGACAGTCTGTTATTATCCCTCTGTGAACCAGAGACAGTCTGTTATTATCCCTCTGTGAACCAGAGACAGTCTGTTATTATCCCTCTGTGAACCAGAGACAGTCTGTTATTATCCCTCTGTGAACCAGAGACAGTCTGTTATTATCCCTCTGTGAACCAGAGACAGTCTGTTATTATCCCTCTGTGAACCAGAGACAGTCTGTTATTATCCCTCTGTGAACCAGAGACAGTCTGTTGTTATCCCTCCTCTGTGAACTAGAGAGAGTCTGTTATTATCCCTCCTCTGTGAACTAGAGACAGTCTGTTATTATCCATCTGTGAACTAGAGACAGTCTGTTATTATCCCTCCTCTGTGAACCAGAGACAGTCTGTTATTATCCCTCTGTGAACCAGAGACAGTCTGTTATTATCCCTCTGTGAACCAGAGACAGTCTGTTATTATCCCTCTGTGAACCAGAGACAGTCTGTTATTATCCCTCTGTGAACCAGAGACAGTCTGTTATTATCCCTCTGTGAACTAGAGACAGTCTGTTATTATCCCTCCTCTGTGAACTAGAGACAGTCTGTTATTATCCCTCTGTGAACTAGAGACAGTCTGTTATTATCCCTCCTCTGTGAACCAGAGACAGTCTGTTATTATCCCTCTGTGAACTAGAGACAGTCTGTTATTATCCCTCCTCTGTGAACCAGAGACAGTCTGTTATTATCCCTCCTCTGTGAACCAGAGACAGTCTGTTATTATCCCTCTGTGAGCCATACTTTGGAACTTAGTCGGTTTAGGTTCTTAACACAGCATGTCAGTAGTATGAAACTGGAAGTCGGTGAAACTCCATCCTGTTTGTCCCCGCTGATGTTGACTTTGGGGGCGTTATTCCACTTATCTACTCGTATAATATCATTAAGCTAAGTTTTACAGCTTTCCAGCCTCTCTGCCCCTCTAAATGTGCCTCGTATACCCAGCGTGTGTGTGTCACTGGCTGGACTGGCTGGCTGGACTGGCTGGCTGGACTGGCTGGCCTGGTCTGGCTGGCTGGCGTTGCCGTGTAGGTTTTTATGTGTGTGTTTGTTCTGGAGAAAGACGACTCACAGCACAGCCTGTTCCAAGAGTGAATTCCTGGCGGCTTACAAGAGCTGTTGAATGAGATGGAGGGCTCAGCACAGGAACGTAGAGAGGGAGGGGGGACGAGGGTCGCTGGATGGAGGGAGGAGGTTAGGAGGGTTGGTGTAGGACTGTAGGAGTGTGTGCAGGCTCTCACTAGGACAGAGGGAGACAGGGAAGGGTGGAGGAAGGGAGGGAGAGAGTGGTGGCAACCCAAACCCTAGGACAGATGGGGGAGGGAGGGAGGCAGGGGATGAGGGGTGGCTCTCAGTAACAGGTCTGATTAAATAACAGGATACTCTATGAAAACAGGAACATTGTTTGCCTTTTGAAAGGGCAGGAAAGGCACTCTAATTGGCTTCCCCTAGTCTCAGTGCTGTCGCCCTATTGGTGGGAGAGAGACAGCCACTTGGCCTAGTCTGGCAGGCCTCGGACTGAAGTGGAGGCACACGGTCTGCGCTACATCCAAATGCTCTATCTAGCCTTCAGACCTAACAATGAGCAGCGTAGACTTTTCAGAGAAATGGGACGCAGTGCAGACCGTATGCCTTTATACTCTATAACTACTACTATAATAGTTTTATAGTATAAAGTACTATAGTAGTTATATAGTATAAAGTACTATAGTAGTTGTATAGTATAAAGTACTATAGTAGTTGTATAGTATAAAGTACTATAGTAGTTGTATAGTATAAAGTACTATAGTAGTTGTATAGTATAAAGTACTATAGTACTTATATAGTATAAACCACTATAGTAGTTCTATAGTATTATAGTAGTTCTATAGTATAAAGTACTATAGTAGTTGTATAGTATAAAGTACTATAATAGTTGTATAGTATAAAGCACTATAGTACTTATATAGTATAAACCAATATAGTAGTTGTATAGTATTATAGTAGTTCTATAGTATAAAGTACTATAGTAGTTCTATAGTATTATAGTAGTTCTATAGTATAAAGTACTACAGTAGTTGTATAGTATTATAGTACTTATATAGTATAAACCACTATAGTAGTTGTATAGTATTATAGTAGTTCTATAGTATAAAGTACTATAGTAGTTGTATAGTATAAAGACCTATAGTAGTTATATAGTATAAAGCACTATAGTAGTTGTATAGTATTATATTAGTTGTATAGTATGAAGACCTATAGTAGCTATAAAGTACTATAGTAGTTGTATAGTATAAAGTACTATATTATTTGTATAGTATAAAGACCTATAGTAGTTGTATAGTATAAAGTACTATAGTAGTTATATAGTATAAAGTACTATAGTAGTTATATAGTATAAAGTACTATATTATTTGTATAGTATAAAGTACTATATTATTTGTATAGTATAAAGTACTATAGTAGTTGTATAGTATAAAGTACTATAGTAGTTATATAGTATAAAGTACTATATTATTTGTATAGTATAAAGTACTATAGTAGTTGTATAGTATAAAGTTCTATAGTAGTTATATAGTATAAAGTACTATAGTAGTTGTATAGTATTATATTAGTTGTATAGTATAAAGACCTATAGTAGCTATAAAGTATAAAGTACTATAGTAGTTATATAGTATAAAGTACTATAGTAGTTATATAGTATAAAGTACTATATTATTTGTATAGTATAAAGTACTATATTATTTGTATAGTATAAAGTACTATAGTAGTTGTATAGTATAAAGTACTATAGTAGTTGTATAGTATAAAGTACTATATTATTTGTATAGTATAAAGTACTATAGTAGTTGTATAGTATAAAGTTCTATAGTAGTTATATAGTATAAAGTACTATAGTAGTTGTATAGTATAAAGTACTATAGTAGCTATATAGTATAAAGTACTATAGTAGTTGTATAGTGGTCTGTATTATGAAAGATCAGCCCCTAAACTTGTTGCTTCCATCAATGTTATTGTCTGCATCATTTCCAATCCCACATATATTTGTTTTGTAAATATATAAAATATATATAATTTTTTAATATACATTTTGAATATATATATTTTTCAACTGTGCTCTGATGTTTCACACAAGTTCTGAACCTTTCTATTCTCATAGTTTCTACAGATTGTAAATGAAATATCATTTGTTTTGCTAATAGTATTATTACATTATTGATCGATTTGACTATGTGACTTTTTTAAATCACCCAGCAGTGCTATTTGCAGAGTTAACTCCAGGTAAATGTTACAATTCTTCAGCCATTCCTGAACCTGCAAACAAAAAAACGAGCTACATATGGACAGTACCAAAACCAATGACCTAGTTATTCTGTCTCTTCGCAGCATAATCTGTTCTATCGACCATATATATAACATTCTATTGTTTGCAAGAATTTTCTATAATAATTGACATTTTAATTTTGCAATCTATATCTATCCATATGGCACAGCTGTCAATTTGTTGGTCCTTAAAATGAAACTGGTATACTTCTTTATTCATCACAATTTTCTATAACCTATTTTGGTCTTTAATTCAGGGCCGACTGACAAGTTCCTTACTTTCTCCCCCTTCTACTGGCCTCTTCCATTTTTGAGTTAACGCTTCAATTAGTTGGTTGTAATTTTAAGTAGAGCACACATTTTATATATTTTTGTTAGCTGCGTGTGTGACATATCAGTTCTATTGATGATGTCATTTACAAAGATTATGCTGTTTTTTAAAAAGTTTTTCCTGAAATATATATATTTTTACATTTGTATATGTGAGTTTACCATAATATTTGTTGTACTATTTGTTCTGTCTTTTCTTGACGGGTTAAACTGAAATTGCAACCAACTTTCTATGTCTTGTTTTAAAAATAGCAATATTTTGGAGATTATTTCATTTTCAAATAACCGAAAGTGAGAGGTTTTAATCTGAATAAAAGGGTAAAGGTCATTTTTGACGTTCTTACTAATCTGTCAGAGCAGGTATTCACAAACTGGAGGGGTACACGCAATGCTGTCGGGGGTACATTTAAAAACAATATATATATATATTTTTTTAAACATTTTTTTTCTTCCCTTTTTTCAGACATCCCATTTATATTTTCCAATACATTGCCAAAAATAAAATGTATTAATAATAATAAATAAAATCACTGCCAAAAAATAAAATTAAACCAAACCATCTAGTGTTCAGCTAAATAACCACACAATGTAAGGTAGCCTAGACAAATAATGAACATCCAATCACATTAACCCGTTACTCTCTCACGGGAATTCCACTAACAGTCCGTATGTAGCCAAACGTAGCTGCTCCTCATGTTGGTATCTGTACTGATGGCGCAAAAGCCATGACACGGAGACATAGTGGAGTTTTTAATGATCCAATACATAATATGGTACATTTATCATAATTTGGTTGTAATCCAGAGAGGTTAGGAAAATGATCTAGATCCTCTATGAGGCTTGTGGAGGGATCCACATTGTGGATTTAAAAGAAAACATGAATTATCAGCGTACAATGACACCATTGTTTTTAAGCCCTGAATGTCTAGGTATCATGACACTAGGCGAGATCCAGATGCAGACACAGGAGGCAGATGGTTGGAGTTTAAGATGTTTAAGAAATCCAAAGGGAATAGATAGGCAAGAGGTCATAACCAGATCAGAGTCCAGGTGGTACAGAGTGGCAGGTAGGCTCGAGGTCAGGGCAGGCAGAAGGGTCAGGCAGGTGGGTACAAAGTCCAGAAACAGGCAAGGTCTAAACCGGGAGGACTAGAAAAGGGAGAAAAGACAAAGCAGGAAAACGGGAAAAAACGCAGGTGGGCTTGAACGTACAAGACAGGAAACACAGGGATAAATACACTGGTACAGAGAGACAGGAAACACAGGGATAAATACACTGGTACAGAGAGACAGGAAACACAGGGATAAATACACTGGTACAGAGAGACAGGAAACACAGGGATACATACACTGGTACAGAGAGACAGGAAACACAGGGATAAATACACTGGTACAGAGAGACAGGAAACACAGGGATAAATACACTGGCCCAGAGAGACAGGAAACACAGGGATAAATACACTGGTACAGAGAGACAGGAAACACAGGGATACATACACTGGTACAGAGAGACAGGAAACACAGGGATAAATACACTGGTACAGAGAGACAGGAAACACAGGGATAAATACACTGGCACAGAGAGACAGGAAACACAGGGATTAATACACTGGCACAGAGAGACAGGAAACACAGGGATAAATACACTGGTACAGAGAGACAGGAAACACAGGGATAAATACACTGGTACAGAGAGACAGGAAACACATGGATAAATACACTGGCCCAGAGAGACAGGAAACACAGGGATAAATACACTGGCACAGAGAGACAGGAAACACAGGGATAAATACACTGGCACAGAGAGACAGGAAAAACAGGGATTAAAACACTGGCACAGAGAGACAGGAAACACAGGGATAAATACACTGGTACAGAGAGACAGGAAACACAGGGATAACTACACTGGGACAGAGAGACAGGAAACACAGGGATAAATACACTGGGACAGAGAGACAGGAAACACAGGGATAAATACACTGGGACAGAGAGACAGGAAACACAGGGATAAATACACTGGGACAGAGAGACAGGAAACACGGATAAATACACTGGCACAGAGAGACAGGAAACACAGGGATAAATACACTGGTACAGAGAGACAGGAAACGCAGGGATAAATACACTGGTACAGAGAGACAGGTCACACAGGGATACATACACTGGTACAGAGAGACAGGAAACACAGGGATAAATACACTGGCCCAGAGAGACAGGAAACACAGGGATAAATACACTGGTACAGAGAGACAGGAAACACAGGGATAAATACACTGGTACAGAGAGACAGGAAACACAGGGATAAATACACTGGCCCAGAGAGACGGGAAACACAGGGATAAATACACTGGGACAGAGAGACAGGAAACACAGGGATAAATACACTTGCCCAGAGAGACAGGAAACACAGGGATAAATACACTGGCCCAGAGAGACAGGAAACACAGGGATAAATACACTGGTACAGAGAGACAGGAAACACAGGGATACATACACTGGTACAGAGAGACAGGAAACACAGGGATAAATACACTGGTACAGAGAGACAGGAAACACAGGGATACATACACTGGTACAGAGAGACAGGAAACACAGGGATAAATACACTGGTACAGAGAGACAGGAAACACAGGGATAAATACACTGGCCCAGGGAGACAGGAAACACAGGGATAAATACACTGGTACAGAGACAGGTGAAACAGGTCAGAGTGTGACACAAGCCCTTGATATTATTGTTGGATCTGATTTTAATAGCTAACATTTTGATGGCCATAATAAATATATATGCTATTAGGGGACAACCTTGTTTCACTCCTCTTGACAGTTTAATACTTTCTGAGAAGTAGCTATCATCTACTATTTTACACCTAGGGTTACTATATATAACTTTAAACAATAGTATAAGAGATTCTCCAAAATGATAATATATATATAAACTCCAGTCGTACTTTATCAAGTGCCTTTTCAAATCAGCAATGAATACCAGGCCTGGTTTCCCCAGATTTGTCATAGTATTCTATAGTTTCCAGTACTTGTCTTATATTATCTCTAATGTATTGTCCATATAAAAAACCTGTCTGATTAGGATGAATAATATCCGACAATACCATTTTAAACTTGTGCGCTATGCATGTTACTAGAATTTTTTTGCATCACAACACTAATGTAAAGAGGTGTCAAACTTTTTAAATGTAGTCAATCTTTATATTTACTATTTGGGTCCTGTTTCAGTAATAATCAAATCAAACCTTCTTGTTGAGTATCTGATGATCTACTATTTTTAGAGGAGTGATTAAAACATGCTAAGAATGGTCCTCTGAGTACATCAAAAAAGTTTTGTATACCTCAACTGGTATACCACCCATCCCTGGAGTTTTCCCAGACTTAGAGGCTTTAATTGCAACAAGAAGTTCCTCCTCTGTAAGTTGGCTTTCACATGAGCCTTTCTGTACAGCTGTTAATTTTACACTATTAGTAGGGAAAAAATCCTTACAATTAACTTTGGTTTAGTGGAGATGGAAGAGACTGAAACGAAAACACATGCTTAAAGTACCTTACTTCCTCTTTAAAAATATAATTTGGTGAATTATGGGTAACTCCGTCATTCGTAATAAGTTTCAGTAAATCATTTTTAGTAGGATTTCTATGTTGAAGATAAAAAAAAACTATTTGGTGCATTTTCCACATATTCCATCAGTTCACTTTATTTTTAATAATATATTACACTTGATCTTTCTTGAATAAGTTCCTCCATTTCTTCATGTTTTTCCTCTTAATGTATTATGTGCCTCTATGGTACAGTTTTTATTGCTATCTATACAGGCCATTCGGAAAGTATTCAGACCCCTTGACTTTCTCCACATTTTGTTACATTACAGCCTTATTCTAAAAGAAAATCATTGTCAATCTACACACAATACCCCATAATGACAAAGTGAAAACCATTTTTTAGAATTTTTCGCAAACATATTAAAAATAAAAACAATAAATACCTTATTGACATAAGTATTCAGACTGTTTGATATGAGACTCAAAATTGAGCTCAGGCGCAACCTGTTTCCATTGAACATCCTTGAGATGTTTCTACAACTTGATTGGAGTCCACCTGTGGTAAATTCAATTGATTGGACATGACTTGGAAAGGCACACACCTGTCTATATGAGGTCCCACAGTTGACAGTGCATGTCAGAACAAAAACCAAGCCATGAGGTTGAAGGAATTGTCCGTAGAGCTCCGATACAGGATTGTTTCGAGGCACAGATCTGGGGAAGGGTACCAAAACAATTCTGCAGCATTGAAGGTCCCCAAGAACACAGTGGCCGCCGTCATTCTTAAATGGAAGAAGTTTGGAGCCACCGCTCGGCCAAACTGACCAATCAGGGGAGAAGGGCCTTGGTCAGGGAGGTGACCAAGAAACCCGATGGTCACTCTGACAGAGCTCCAGAGTTCCTTTGTGGAGATGGGAGACTCTTCCAGAAGGACAACCATCTCTGCAGCACTTCACCAATCAGGCCTTTATGGTAGAGCGGCCAGACAGAAACCACTCCTCAGTTAAAGGCACATAGCAACCCGCTTGGAGTTTGCCAAAAGGCACCTGAAAGTCTCTCAGACCATGAGAAGCAAGATTCTCTGGTCTGATGAAACCAAGGTTAAACTATTTGGCCTGAATGCCAAGCGTCACCTCTGGAGGAAACCTGACACCATCCCTACGGTGAAGCATGGTGGTGGCAGCAGCATGCTCTGGGGATGTTTTACAGCGGCAGAGACTGGGAGACTAGTCAGGATCGAAGGAAAAGATGAATGGAGCAAAGTACACAGAGATCCTTGATGAAAACCTGCTCCAGTGCGCTCAGGACCTCTGACTGGGGTGAAGGCGTGGAAAAAGACAAGGGGTCTGAATATTTTACAAATGCACTTTATCTGTTATTATTTATCTTTTTATCTGTTTGTCCCTCTATTTCCTTTGTTGATATTAATTATTTCGACCTAAATTGCTTTTATTTTAAGGATGAGTTTTGAATTGCATGGCCTCTAAAGGCACATTTAAAAGTGTCCCAAAAGTGTACCCCCCCCCCCCCCCCTCCCTCCATCTACTGTACCTATATTTTGTCGGAAAACGTCAGTTATAAATTATTCTGTCCTGGTTAAAGACAAGTAGGCTTTGATTAGGCTTTGATTCAATTTCCAATATGCTCGCCAACGAGCATGATGGTCCGACCGCATTCCGTTCCCTTTCAACATTTTTAAAACTTTTGACATAAGAAAGTAGTCAAGACGACTAGCTTGATTGAGCCTCCGCCATGTATATCTCACTATATCAGGATATTTAAGGGGGGTGAGGAGGGGTAGTAGGGTGTAGGAGGGGGTAGGATTAGGAGAGAGTTGATACGAGGGACTAGTTGAAGGAGGAGGGACTAGTTGAAGGAGGAGGGACTAGTTGAAGGAGGAGGGACTAGTTTCAGGAGGAGAGACAAGTTGAAGGATGAGGGACTAGTGGAAGGAGGAGGAACTACTTAATGAAAGGTGGTTCAGCCCCTTCTGCTAGTCAGGCACTCCTTGAGAGCGTAGCCTCTACCTGCCCTGACAGGCCACTAACCCCCCTCCCCATACACACCCTACACCTTCCACCCCAGCCCCAACTCCCTCTCCCCAGACCCAACAACATCATCCCCCTGTCACAACACCCTCTCCCCAGCCCCAACAACACCCCCCAGACCCAACACCCTCCACCCCAGCCCGTCCCCCCCAGCCCCACATCAAAGCAGCGCTGTGAGTAATGGATACGCGGTGGGGCGACGCCCTTTCCTCCTCCAACCAGCACGACTGCCTACAGCCAGTGGCAAGCACCAAGAGCCCTGCGCTCGCACACACACACTCTATTTGCGCACTCAGACACACACATAATGTACGCATATACACTTGAGCTTGTTACCTTGCCAGGACACTAACAAGTATAAATACATACACACCAATTGTTTGGAAGGTTAGCAGGTCAATCTATAGTAGACCCAATAGGAAAATAAACAACCTAGAATGTGGAACGAGAGAGAGTTCAGTTTGATATTTTGAGCGTTTTTTAAACATCTCTGAAAAAGTGTTGTGTTACTATCTATCTTTTGAATTTGGGTCCCGCGACGCTGTTAGCATCAGTTGCTTGTGACCGCTATATCTATCCAGGGATCCTGCCCACCAAAGTTTGAAAAGCTGCTTGGCGTAGCAGCTAGCTTAGCTGCTAACTAGATATTAAGCTAGCAACGTTCCTTGACAGCTTGAACACACCCCGCGACGTGGTTAGCTCTTGTGGCTGGGACCTCGGATTGTCAGGGGTTTATGGCTGTTTAAATCTTCCCCTGCGATCTGCCCTGTCTGGAACGTTAAGTACCAGCGTTAGCCTACGTTGCTACCATGTCATACACATCCAAATGGACAGTGTTTTTCTATCACAGGTGAAAGATCTTTTAATCAAACGAAAAGGGTTCTACAAGCTGTTGTTACAACCACAGTAAAATAGCTTCAAGAGCTTTGTCCAAATACTAATGGACTCAACTAGCAAAAGAATGGACGATCTGACCAAAGAGGTCCAGGACCTTAAGAACAGTTCGCAGTTCTCCCATGGAGAGGTGGATGTCCTGGAAAAAACTTGCAGCAAGATGACAACAAACTGTAAGTTCTCCCGAGATGACATCAGCACTTTCTGTGAATAATTATTAGTAAAGACTGGGAAAACAGACTATCTAGAACAGACTATCTAGAACAGACTATCTAGAACAGACTATCTAGAACAGACTATCTAGAACAGACTATCCAGAACAGACTATCCAGAACAGACTATCCAGAACAGACTATCCAGAACAGACTATCCAGAACAGACTATCCAGAACAGACTATTTAGAACAGACTATCTAGAGAAAAAATCCAGGAGAAATAACATTAATGTGGATGGCACACCAGATTCTTCTCAACTGGCCCGAGTCTCTCCAGAAAGTAAGATAAAAGGATCACTGAAAGCTGCAGATGGATCATACGACTATTGAGGTGGAGCCACGCCCACGGCTCTACTTCCATCTGCTACAACAGGCTCATTGTCCACCCTCCCTCCCAAAAGACTGGGAGGAATGAGAGAGCCTCAGGGTCAGATGCTTCAACATCACACACATCGACACATTGTTTATTTATTTTGTCTCCACATTATGTCTATCTCTGATAAGGAAAGGGCTAAGAATAGCCCATATTAAACTGATACAGCAGTAGCAATACAGGGATATAACATCTACAGAAGAGACAGGGATGCCTATGGGGGAGGTGTTGCTGTATATGTTCAGAGACATATTACTGTAAAGCTTAGTGAGGATCTCATGTCAAATGTTGTTGAAGTGTTATTTACAATTTGTGTCCTTTTCCTTGTCTATCAGAGTATCAGTGTTGTGCTTACTTGTCATGTTTTGTGTTTGTTGTGGACCCCAGGAAGAGTATCTGCTGCTTCTGCAGGTAATGGGGATCCACATAAACCTAGACCCATTACATGTGCAGATAATGGGGAACCTAGACCCATTAGATGTAGTTAAATGCAGGTAATGGGGAACCTAGACCCATTAGATGTAGTTAAATGCAGGTAATGGGGAACCTAGAGCCATTAGATGTAGTTAAATGCAGGTAATGGGGAACCTAGAGCCATTAGATGTAGTTAAATGCAGGTAATGGGGAACCTAGACCCATTAGATGTAGTTAAATGCAGGTAATGGGGAACCTAGAGCCATTAGATGTAGTTAAATGCAGGTAATGGGGAACCTAGACCCATTAGATGTAGTTAAATGCAGGTAATGGGGAACCTAGACCCATTAGATGTAGTTAAATGCAGATAATGGGGAACCTAGACCCATTAGATGTAGTTAAATGCAGGTAATGGGGAACCTAGACCCATTAGATGTAGTTAAATGCAGGTAATGGGGAACCTAGAGCCATTTGATGTAGTTAAATGCAGGTAATGGGGAACCTAGAGCCATTAGATGTAGTTAAATGCAGGTAATGGGGAACCTAGACCCATTAGATGTAGTTAAATGCAGGTAATGGGGAACCTAGAGCCATTAGATGTAGTTAAATGCAGGTAATGGGGAACCTAGACCCATTAGATGTAGTTAAATGCAGGTAATGGGGAACCTAGACCCATTAGATGTAGTTAAATGCAGGTAATGGGGAACCTAGACCCATTAGATGTAATTAAATGCAGGTAATGGGGAACCTAGAGCCATTAGATGTAGTTAAATGCAGGTAATGGGGAACCTAGAGCCATTAGATGTAGTTAAATGCAGGTAATGGGGAACCTAGAGCCATTAGATGTAGTTAAATGCAGGTAATGGGGAACCTAGACCCATTAGATGTAATTATAGTTAAATGTCATGTATTGCTCTTATCACCCTTTTCTTTAAAGACAAAGGGATACTCTCACAATTTAATTCAGGACCACATGATGCATTCTAGAACTTCCTTAAATGTTCCAAACCAAACAATGACTAATGCTGCTTTATACTCTTCACTTCCCCCTATTCAACTTCCTGCCTGCTCTCTGGTCTGTCACAACGATGCAGTAATGTCTTCAGTCTGTTGGCCAAGCCACTCAGGGAAATATCTCTGGGAAACATATATATACATATATATATATATATGTATATTTTACAGTTATTTAACTAGGCAAGTCAGTTAAGATCTAATTCTTATTTACAATGACGGCCTACTCTGGCCAAACCCGGACGATGCTGGGCCAATTGTGCACCGCCCAATCACAGCTGGATGTGATACAGCCTGGATCTGAACCAGGGACTGTAGTGACACCTCTTGCACTGAGATACTGTGCCTTAGACCACTGCGCCACTCGGGAGTCCAAGGCAAGTGGAGTAGATAATAAACAAAAGTGGAATAAACAATGAAAATGAACAGTAAACATTACAATCACAAAAGTTCCAAAAGAATAAAGACATTTCAATTGTCATATTACTGTATGTGCAATAGTTAAAGTAGAAAAGGGAAAATTAATAAACATAAATATGGGAGTTTATCAAAATTAGGTTTGTTTTCAAATTCTTTGTGGATCTGTGTTATCTGAGGGAAATATGTCTCTCTAATATGGTCATACGTTGGGCAGGAGGTTAGGAAGTGCAGCTCAGTTTCCACCTCATTTAGTGGGCAGTGAGCACTTAGCCTGTCTTCTCTTGAGAGCCATGTCTGCCTACGGCGGCCTTTCTCAATAGCAAGGCTATGCTCACTGAGTCTGTACATAGTCAAAGATTTCCTTAAGTTTGGGTCAGTCACAGTGGTCAGGTATTCTGCCGCTGTGTACTCTCTGTTTAGGGCCAAAATAGCATTCTAGTTTGCTCTGTTTTTTTTTGTTAATTCTTTCCAATGTGTCAAGTAATTATCTTTTTGTTTTCTCATGATTTGGTTGGGTCTAATTGTGTTGCTGTCCTGGGCTCTGTGGGGTGTGTTTGTGTTTGTGAACAGAGCCCCAGGACCAGCTTGCTTAGGGGACTCTTCTCCAGGTTCATCTCTCTGTAGGTGATGGCTTTATTATGGAAGGTTTGGGAATTGCTTCCTTTTAGGTGGTTATAGAATTTAACGGCTCTTTTCTGGATTTTGATAATTAGTGGGTATCGGCCTAATTCTGCTCTGCATGCCTTATTTGGTGTTCTACGTTGTACACTGAGGATATTTTTGCAGAATTCTGCATGCAGAGTCTCAATTTGGTGTTTGTCCCATTTTGTGAAGTCTTGGTTGGTGAGCGGACCCCAGACCTCACAACCAATAAAGGGCAATGGAGAGAGAGATGACTGATTCAAGTATTTTTAGCCAGATCCTAATTGGTATGTCGAATGTTATGTTCCTTTTGATGGCATAGAATGCCCTTCTTGCCTTGTCTCTCAGCTTGTTCACAGCTTTGTGGAAGTTACCTGTGGCGCTGATGTTTAGGCCAAGGTACAGTGGGTCAAAAAAGTATTTAGTCAGCCACCAATTGTGCAAGTTCTCCCACTTAAAAAGATGAGAGAGGCCTGTCATTTTCATCATAGGTACACTTCAACTATGACAGACAAAATGAGAAAAATAAATCCAGAAAATCACATTGTAGGATTTTTAATGAAATTATTTGCAAAATATGGTGGAAAATAAGTATTTGGTCACCTACAAACAAGCAAGATTTCTGTCTCTCACAGACCTATAACTTCTTCTTTAAGAGGCTCCTCTGTCCTCAACTTGTTACCTGTATTAATGGCACCTGTTTGAACTTGTTATCAGTATAAAAGATACCTGTCCACAACCTCTAACAGTCACACTCCAAACTCCACTATGGCCAAGACCAAAGAGCCTTCAAAGGACACCAGAAACAAAATTGTAGACCTGCACCAGGCTGGGAAGACTGAATCTGCAATAGGTAAGCAGCTTGGTTTGAAGAAATCAACTGTGGGAGCAATTATTAGGAAATGGAAGACATACAAGACCACTGATAATCTCCCTCGATCTGGGGCTCCACGCAAGATCTCACCCCGTGGGGTCAAAATGATCACAAGAACGGTGAGTAAAAATCCCAGAACCACACGGGGGACCTAGTGAAGGACCTGCAGAGAGCTGGGACCAAAGTAACAAAGCCTACCATCAGTAACACACTGCGCCGCCAGGGACTCAAATCCTGCAGTGCCAGACGTGTCTCCCTGCTTAAGCCAGTACATGTCCAGGCCCGTCTGAAGTTTGCTAGAGAGCATTTGGATGATCCAGAAGAAGATTGGGAGAATGTCATATGGTCAGATGAAACCAAAATATAACTTTTTGGTAAAAACTCAACTCGTCGTGTTTGGAGGACAAAGAATGCTGAGTTGCATCCAAAGAACACCATACCTACTGTGAAGCATGGGGGTGGAAACATCATGCTTGGGGGCTGTTTTTCTGCAAAGGGACCAGGACGACTGATCTGTGTAAAGGAAAGAATGAATGGGGCCATGTATCGTGAGATTTTGAGTGAAAACCTCCTTCCATCAGCAAGGGCATTGAAGATGAAATGTGGCTGGGTCTATCAGCATGACAATGATCCCAAACACACCGCCCGGGCAAGGAAGGAGTGGCTTCGTAAGAAGCATTTCAAGGTCCTGGAGTGACCTAGCCTGTCTCCAGATCTCAACCCCATAGAAAATCTTTGGAGGGAGTTGAAAGTCCGTGTTGCCCAGCAACAGCCCCAAAACATCACTGCTCTAGAGGAGATCTGCATGGAGGAATGGGCCAAAATACCAGCAACAGTGTGTGAAAACCTTGTGAAGACTTACAGAAAACGTTTGACCTCTGTCATTGCCAACAAAAGGGTATATAACAAAGTATTGAGATAAACTTTTGTTATTGACCAAATACTTATTTACCACCATAATTAGGAAATAAATTCATAAAAAATCCTACAATGGGATTTTCTGGATTTTTTTTTCTCATTTTGTCTGTCATAGTTGAAGTGTACCAATGATGAAAATTACAGGCCTCTCTCATCTTTTTAAGTGGGAGAACTTGCACAATTGGTGGCTGACTAAATACTTTTTTGCCCCACTGTCTGTCATTTTTTGTGTGCTCCAAGGCAACGGTGTCTAGATGGAAATTGTATTTATGGTGACTGGACCTTTTTGGGACATCTTTATTTTTGTCATTCTGAGATGTTCTCTCTCTCTCCGTCTCGCTCTCTCCTTCTCTCTCTCCGTCTCGCTCTCTCCTTCTCTCTCTCCGTCTCGCTCTCTCCTTCTCTCTCTCCTCTCTTTCTCCTTCGCAATTCAATTTCAACTTCTCTCTCTCCTTCTCTCTTTCCTTCTCTCTCCTCCTTCCTCTCTTTCTCCTCTCTCTCCTCCTCTCTCGCTCATTGTCCTTCTCTCTCATTCTCTCTCCTCTCCCCTCTCTGCTCTCTCTCTCTCTCATTCTCTCTCTCATTCTCTCTCTCTCTCTCCTCTCTCTCTCATTCTCTCTCTCCTCTCTCCTTCTCTCTCTCTTCCTTATCCTCTTTCTTCTTTATGTCTCTCTCTAAATTTTTCCTACATTTTTCCTGTGTGTGTGTGTCTCTGTGTGTCTCTCTGTGTGTGCGTGGGTGTGTGTGATATGAGAACAATAAGTGATGCCACAGCCAGCAAGGACACACACACAGGCCTCTCACTGTTCACTGTAGGTACTAGGCAGATCACTGTCCTCACTGTCCACTGTAGGTACTAGGCAGATCACTGGCCTCACTGTTCACTGTAGGTACTAGGCAGATCACTGGGCCTCTCACTGTCCACTGTAGGTACTAGTCCTCACTGTTCACTGTAGGTACTAGTCAGATCACTGTGCCTCTCACTGTCCACTGTGGGTACTAGGCAGATCATTGGGCCTCTCACTGTCCACTGTAGGTACTAGGCAGATGACTGGGCATCTCACTGTCCACTGTAGGTACTAGTCAGAACACTGTGCCTCTCACTGTCCACTGTAGGTACTAGGCAGATCATTGGGCCTCTCAATATTCACTGTAGGTACTAGGCAGATCACTGGGCATGCCCTGTTCTGTTCTGTTCTACTCTGCTCTGCCCGTTCTGTTCTACTCTATTCTGCTCTGCCCTGTTCTGTTCTACTCTGCCCTGTTCTGTTCTACTCTACTCTGCTCTCCCCTGCCCTGCCCTGCTGTTCTGCTGTTCTCCTCTGTTCTTCTCTCCTCTGTTCTCCTCTGTTCTCATCTGTTCTGTTCTCCTCTGCTCTGTTCTGCTTTGTTCTGTTCTCCATTGTTCTCCTCTGTTCTGTTCTGCTCTGTTCTGTTCTCCTCTGTTCTGTTCTCCTCTGTTCTGTTCTGTTCTCCTCTGTTCTGCTCTGTTCTCTCACTGTTCACTGTAGGTACTAGGCAGATCATTGGGCCTCTCAATGTCCACTGTAGGTACTAGGCAGATCACTGGGCCTCTCACTGTCCACTGTAGGTACTAGGCAGATCACTGGGCATCTCACTGTCCACTGTTGGTATTAGGCAGATCACTGGGCATCTCACTGTTCACTGTAGGTACTATGCAGATCACTGTCCTCACTGTTCACTGTAGGTACTAGGTAGATCATTGGGCCTCTCACTGTCCACTGTAGGTACTAGGCAGATCACTGGGACTCTCACTGTTCACTGTAGGTACTAGGCAGATCACTGGGCCTCTCACTGTCCACTGTAGGTACTAGGCAGATCACTGTTCACTGTAGGTACTAGGCAGATCACTGTCCACTGTAGGCACTAGGCAGATCACTGTTCACTGTAGGTACTAGGCAGAGCACTGGGCCTCTCACTGTCCACTGTGGGGACTAGGCAGATCACTGGGCATCTCACTGTCCACTGTAGGTACTAGGCAGAGCACTGGGCCTCTCACTGTCCACTGTAGGTACTACGCAGAGCACTGGGCCTCTCACTGTCCACTGTAGGTACTAGGCAGAGCACTGGGCCTCTCACTGTCCACTGTGGGGACTAGGCAGATCACTGGGCATCTCACTGTCCACTGTAGGTACTAGGCAGAGCACTGGGCATCTCACTGTTCACTGTAGGTACTAGGCAGATCACTGGGCATCTCACTGTTCACTGTAGGTACTATGCAGATAACTGTCCTCACTGTTCACTGTAGGTACTAGGTAGATTATTGGGCCTCTCACTGTCCACTGTAGGTACTAGGCAGATCACTGGGACTCTCACTGTTCACTGTAGGTACTAGGCAGATCACTGGGCCTCTCACTGTCCACTAGGTACTAGGCAGATCACTGTTCACTGTAGGTACTAGGCAGATCACTGTCCACTGTAGGTACTAGGCAGATCACTGTTCACTATAGGTACTAGGCAGAGCACTGGGCCTCTCACTGTCCACTGTGGGGACTAGGCAGATCACTGGGCATCTCACTGTCCACTGTAGGTACTAGGCAGAGCACTGGGCCTCTCACTGTCCACTGTAGGTACTAGGCAGAGCACTGGGCCTCTCACTGTCCACTGTAGGTACTAGGCAGAGCACTGGGCCTCTCACTGTCCACTGTAGGTACTAGGCAGAGCACTGGGCCTCTCACTGTCCACTGTGGGGACTAGGCAGATCACTGGGCATCTCACTGTCCACTGTAGGTACTAGGCAGAGCACTGGGCCTCTCACTGTCCACTGTAGGTACTAGGCAGATCACTGTGCCTCTCACTGTCCACTGTAGGTACTAGGCAGATCACTGGGCCTCTCACTGTCCACTGTGGGGACTAGGCAGATCACTGTTCACTGTAGGTACTAGGCAGAGCACTGGGCCTTCTCTCCATTTATGTGTGTGTTCATCTATGAGCTGGTTGTACATGATATGTGACTTCTCCCTGTCTGTTTCCCTCTGATCCTCCATGCCCTCAGGTTACTCTGTGTGTGTGTGTGTGTGTGTGTGTGTGTGTGTGTGTGTGTGTGTGTGTGTGTGTGTGTGTGTGTGTGTGTGTGTGTGTGTGTGTGCCTGCTTGTGTGTTACATATGTTTGTGTGTGCCTGCGTGTGTGTTACATATGTTTGTGTGTGCCTGCGTGTGTGTTTGTGTCTGATGTTTGCGACAGTCACCTGAGGTTTAGCTCTGCCCAGAGGGGACATACAAAACGTTGCAGGGCTGGGCTGAGATTGGCGCAATCTGCCCTGCCCTGTTCTGTTCTACTCTGTTCTGCCCTGCCCTGTTCTGTTCTACTCTGCCCTGTTCTTTTCTACTCTGCCCTGTTATTTTCTACTCTGCCCTGTTCTGTTCTACTCTGCTCTGCCCTGTTCTGTTCTACTCTGCCCTGTTCTGTTCTACTCTGCTCTGCCCTGTTCTGTTCTACTCTGCCCTGTTCTGTTCTACTCTGCTCTGCCCTGTTCTGTTTTACTCTACTCTGCCCTGTTCTGTTCTGCTCTGCCCTGTTCTGTTCTACTCTGCCCTGTTCTTTTCTACTCTGCCCTGTTCTTTTCTACTCTGCCCTGTTCTGTTCTACTCTGCCCTGTTCTGTTCTACTCTGCCCTGCCCTGTTTTGTTCTACTCTGCTCTGCCCTGTTCTGTTCTACTCTGCCCTGTTCTGTTCTACTCTGCCCTGTTCTGTTCTACTCTATTCTGCTCTGCCCTGTTCTGTTCTGTTCTACTCTGCCCTGTTCTGTTCTACTCTACTCTGCTCTGCCCGTTCTGTTCTACTCTATTCTGCTCTGCCCTGTTCTGTTCTGTTCTACTCTGCCCTGTTCTGTTCTACTCTGCCCTGTTCTGTTCTACTCTGCTCTGCCCTGCCCTGCCCTGTTGTTCTGCTGTTCTCCTCTGTTCTCCTCTCCTCTGTTCTCCTCTGTTCTCATCTGTTCTGTTCTCCTCTGCTCTGTTCTCCTCTGTTCTGTTCTCCTCTGTTCTCCTCTGTTCTGTTCTGTTCTCCTCTGTTCTGCTCTGTTCTCTTCTGTTCTGCTCTGCTCTGTTCTCCTCTGTTCTGTTCTCTTCTGTTCTCATCTGCTCTGTTCTCCTCTGCTCTGTTCTCCTCTCCTCTGTTCTCCTCTACTCTGCTCTGCTCTGTTCTCCTCTGCTCTATTCTCCTCTGCTCTGCTCTGTTCTCCTCTGCTCTGTTCTCCTCTGCTCTGTTCTCCTCTGCTCTGTTCTCCTCTGCTCTGTTCTCCTCTCCTCTGTTCTCCTCTGCTCTGCTCTGTTCTCCTCTGCTCTGCTCTGTTCTCCTCTGCTCTGCTCTGTTCTCCTCTGCTCTCCTCTGCTCTGTTCTCCTCTGCTCTGTTCTCCTCTACTCTGTTCTGCTCTGCTCTGTTCTCCTCTGTTCTGCTCTGCTGCCAGGTGCAATCTGCTACCTGGATTCAAATACTATTTGAAATCTTTCAAATACACAGAGTTTTGCTCTAGCCTGCTTAGAGTGCCAGATGGGCGGGGTTTGCAGTTTTGGAACTATTCCATTTGTCCATTAAGCCAGACATGCTCAATCAAGCACAGTTGACGCATTTGAAATGATTTCAAGTAGTGTTTGAACCCAGGTCGGCTATCCGGTGCTGGTGCTACTTCTATCAGGGTGGGATTGGCGTGGGGTTGGTGTGGGGTTGGCGTGGGATTGGCGTGGGGTTGGTGTGGGGTTGGCGTGGGATTGGCGTGGGGTTGGTGTGGGGTTGGCGTGGGATTGGCGTGGGGTTGGCGTGGGGTTGGCCCCTGACGTTAACCTTCTCAGCTTAGTGTTTAGTGTTGTGTTTGACCTGGGTGTTAACAGTTGTTTCAGTCTGCTGCACCGCTCTTGTCAGTCTCTATTGAAATGATTTCACTGTTCTCCGTCTCTCTGATACGGATTCACGCAACGCAGTGAAAGGTCACCTCGCGTTAATGTATTCCACAGTTCACAGACCGGGAAACATTTTTAACTCCTGCGTTCAGACCTTTCAATACTTGGTGTTTTTTTATATACATACTTTTTGCACTGACTTATCCAGTTCCCTCTGGATAAGAGTGTCAGTGGTGATAGTACAGTGTTGATCTATTGTACCTTGGGCACTGCTACCTCTGGCTTTGTCAGACATGAATTGAATAAATTTTTATGAAGTTAAATGTGTCATTGATGGCACAAGTGGAGAGTTTGGTGTTGGTTCAAATGCCAAGTGGAGGTGATCTCTCTCTATATATAGATATCACCTCTGTCCTAACATGTTGTGATGTGTGACCAGGATGGATGTGTGTTCGCTAAACCACAACGTTGTTACAGTACAGTTCCCTCTGACGAACGTAACAAAACAGAATTGTTTCCACATGTATTTTTGGCTCTCGTTTTTATTGCCTTGTTTGAGTCTTGAATTTAAGGGGTAGAAAAAAATAAGAAAAGAAGAGAAGAAGTTAAATATAACTCCAGTTAATCATGTCGTAGCATGAGCTCGTTCTGTAACGGGGTTTGTTTCCTTTTCACTTGTGTGGCTTTCATAGAAACCTTCGGGATTAGCCAACGTTTGGCCTCCACCACTGCTCAACATTGTGATACTATATAATGACTTAATAGGATTCTATTCCTGAAATGACCACTGTGGTTCTTTAGGTACTCCAGCAGCCCTGTGGTCGAGGCCATTTAAAAAAACTAGTATTTAGTAGTGTGTGTCCTTGTGTGTGTCCTTGTGTGTGTGTGTCCTTGTGTGTGTGTGTCCTTGTGTGTGTGTGTCCTTGTGTGTGTCCTTGTGTGTGTGTGTGTGTGTGTCCTTGTGTGTGTGTGTGTGTGTGTGTGTGTGTGTGTGTGTGTGTGTGTGTGTGTGTGTGTGTGCTTGTCCATGGTATTATACCACAAGTATAGTAATGTATATATTACCTGGATTAGAGGACATGTGTGCTTCACGCTGGGTAGGGAACTCTTGAACTCGCGCTAAAGCAGATTCCCACATGTTCAAGCCCTTCCAGAGTCGTTCCATATCATTTCAACGGGCCATGACACCCACCACCTCAAATCGTTCTGAAATCGTTTCAAATCAAATCAAATGTATTTGTCACATACACATGGTTAGCAGATGTTAATGCGAGTGTAGCGAAATGCTTGTGCTTCTAGTTCCGACAATGCAGTAGTAACCAACGAGTAATCTAACCTAACAATTCCAAAACTACTACCTTATACACACAAGTGTAAAGGGATAAAGAATATGTACATGAAGATATATGAATGAGTGATGGTACAGAACGGCATAGGCAAGATGCAGTAGATGGTATCGGGTACAGTATATACATATGAGATGAGTATGTAAACAAAGTGGCATTGTTTAAAGTGGCTAGTGATATATTTTACATCAATTCCCATTATTAAAGTGGCTGGAGTTGAGTCAGTGTGTTGGCAACAGCCACTCAATGTTAGTGGTGGCTGTTTAACAGTCTGATGGCCTTGAGATAGAAGCTGTTTTTCAGTCTCTCGGTCCCAGCTTTGATGCACCTGTACTGACCTCGCCTTCTGGACGATAGCGGGGGGAACAGGCAGTGGCTCGGGTGGTTGTTGTCCTTGATGAGTAAGTTAGAAACAGATCAAATTGTCATTGAATTTGCTGACGTTCTTCTTTTTTTTTTGCCTCCACTCAGAGAAAAGTCATCCTTGAAGTTGTTGGGTTTATACAAGTAGTATGGAGCTGTGGCTTGGAGTATTGTTTCTTCATCCTACGTATTCTCAGTGAATTTGGTGCTGTTTTCTCCCCCCTATTCAGAGAAATTAGTCATTAAAGTTGTTCATATTCCACCCTACATCCTGATATTACCAGGGTATGACAACTAGTGCTGTTCCTGCTATTAGGCTATATATTTCAGCAGTCTATGGACATGGCATGACAGCAACCCATGCTTTGGCTTTTCTTACCTGGTGTGACCGTCCAGTGTTTCAGTGTTTTGTTACTTGTCATGTTTGTGTTTTTTGTGGACCCCAGGAAGAGTAGTCTCATGTCTAACTCCTTTTTAGAAAAAGGTCCAAATCGGATGTTAGCTATTATGTTTATAGAATATTATATGAATCCTATAAATAAAAAAATGTAAAAAAATTGACAATTTGGTTGCATTCAATTAGCTTAATTTCTCAGAGATCAAATTATATTTCAGGCAAAACAATGTTGCACAAATGCTAACAACAAAAACCATTTCAGAATAATCTGAGGTGATGGTGTTGAAATCCTCTTTCCGGTGCTTTTTGAGGTGGAACGAGTCCCTATTTAGTGTCATTGTGCTCCAATTCTAGACGAAATGAAAGGAAGGGACGTTGTTGACTTGGGCCTGTAGGCCAGCGTTGGACGTTGTTGACTTGGGCCTGTAGGCCAGCGTTGGACGTTGTTGACTTGGGCCTGTAGGCCAGCGTTGGACGTTGTTGACTTGGGCCCGTAGGCCAGCGTTGGACATTGTTGACTTGGGCCTGTAGGCCAGCGTTGGACGTTGTTGACTTGGGCCTGTAGGCCAGCATTGGACGTTGTTGACTTGGGCCTGTAGGCCAGCGTTGGACGTTGTTGACTTGGGCCTGTAGGCCAGCGTTGGACGTTGTTGACTTGGGCCTGTAGGCCAGCGTTGGACGTTGTTGACTTGGGCCTGTAGGCCAGCGTTGGACGTTGTTGACTTGGGCCTGTAGGCCAGCGTTGGACGTTGTTGACTTGGGCCTGTAGGCCAGCGTTGGACGTTGTTGACTTGGGCCTGTAGGCCAGCGTTGGACGTTGTTGACTTGGGCCTGTAGGCCAGCGTTGGACGTTGTTGACTTGGGCCTGTTGACACTGTGAACTGTGAACTTTGAACCCCAACCCCAGTCATCTGAGTGGCTCGAGGTAGAGAAATACTCCACCATTACAACATGCAACAATTTCCTACACTAATAATACACACACACACAGACACACAGAGACACACAGACAGAGACACACACACACACACACACACACACACACACACAGAGACACACACAGAGACACACACAGAGACACACACAGAGACACACACACACACACACACACACACACACACAGACACACACACAGACACACACACAGACACACACACAGACACACACACACACACACACACACACACACACAGAGACACACACAGAGACACACACACACACACACACACACACACACACACACACACACACACTGCCCACTCAGGAAGCAGGGGAAGGAGGGGTGCACCTCTCTGTCAGGTAGTTGGTGTATAAAGGATATGGAGGTGGTTCCTAGTCATCTATTAACTTTCCCTTTTTGTTTTTTTCAAGCGATCTGAGTTCAAAGTCACCGGTCCTCCAAGGGGTTTTCTCATTAACTTGTGATAAATGGATTGGCTGAAAGATGTCTTCACCTGGATTTCTATAGCGTGTGTGTGTGTGTGTGTGTGTGTGTGTGTGTGTGTGTGTGTGTGTGTGTGTGTGTGTCTCTGTGTGTGTGTCTCTGTGTGTGTGTGTACGTGTGTGTGTGCGTGTGTAATTTTATTTATTCAGGGTCGCACTTAAAATGCATTTGGAGTGTTTTACTATTGTAGAGTACACCACCTAATTCACATTGTAGAGTACACCACCTAATTCACATTGTAGAGTACACCACCTAATTCACATTGTAGAGTACACCACCTAATTCACATTGTAGAGTACACCACCTAATTCACATTGTAGAGTACACCACCTAATTCACATTGTAGAGTACACCACCTAATTCACATTGTAGAGTACACCACCTAATTCATATTGTAGAGTACACCACCTAATTCACATTGTAGAGTACACCACCTAATTCACATTGTAGAGTACACCACCTAATTCATATTGTAGAGTACACCACCTAATTCACATTGTAGAGTACACCACCTAATTCATATTGTAGAGTACACCACCTAATTCACATTGTAGAGTACACCACCTAATTCATATTGTTGAGTACACCACCTAATTCATATGGTAGAGTACACCACCTAATTCACATTGTAGAGTACACCACCTAATTCACATTGTAGAGTACACCACCTAATTCATATTGTAGAGTACACCACCTAATTCACATTGTAGAGTACGCCACCTAATTCATATTGGAGAGTACACCACCTAATTCATATTGTAGAGTACACCACCTAATTCACATTGTAGAGTACACCACCTAATTCATATTGTAGAGTACACCACCTAATTCACATTGTAGAGTACACCACCTAATTCATATTGTTGAGTACACCACCTAATTCATATGGTAGAGTACACCACCTAATTCACATTGTAGAGTACACCACCTAATTCACATTGTAGAGTACACCACCTAATTCACATTGTAGAGTACACCACCTAATTCACATTGTAGAGTACACCACCTAATTCATATTGTAGAGTACACCACCTAATTCACATTGTAGAGTACACCACCTAATTCACATTGTAGAGTACACCACCTAATTCACATTGTAGAGTACACCACCTAATTAATATTGTAGAGTACACCACCTAATTCACATTGTAGAGTACACCACCTAATTCACATTGTAGAGTACACCACCTAATTCACATTGTAGAGTACACCACCTAATTCACATTGTAGAGTACACCACCTAATTCACATTGTAGAGTACACCACCTAATTCATATTGTAGAGTTCACCACCTAATTCACATTGTAGAGTACACCACCTAATTCACATTGTAGAGTACACCACCTAATTCACATTGTAGAGTACACCACCTAATTCACATTGTAGAGTACACCACCTAATTCACATTGTAGAGTACACCACCTAATTCACATTGTAGAGTACACCACCTAATTCACATTGTAGAGTACACCACCTAATTCACATTGTAGAGTACACCACCTAATTCACATTGTAGAGTACACCACCTAATTCACATTGTAGAGTACGCCACCTAATTCATATTGGAGAGTACACCACCTAATTCATATTGTAGAGTACACCACCTAATTCACATTGTAGAGTACACCACCTAATTCACATTGTAGAGTACACCACCTAATTCATATTGTAGAGTACACCACCTAATTCACATTGTAGAGTACACCACCTAATTCATATTGTAGAGTACACCACCTAATTCATATTGTAGAGTACACCACCTAATTCATATTGTAGAGTACACCACCTAATTCACATTGTAGAGTACACCACCTAATTCATATTGTAGAGTACACCACCTAATTCACATTGTAGAGTACACCACCTAATTCATATGGTAGAGTACACCACCTAATTAATATAGTAGAGTACACCACCTAATTCATATGGTAGAGTACACCACCTAATTCATATGGTAGAGTACACCACCTAATTCACATTGTAGAGTACACCACCTAATTGATATTCGTATTCTGAAATATTTTCACAACATTGTGGAATTCTAAAAACAGGAACACTGACAGGACAGGAGCTCTGTAGGCAGGGAACACTGAAGGGAATGATACACCCTCAACTCACTTTACCACAGCATACACCCTCTCTGCCCTCTCTCTGTCTCTCTCTCTCTCTCTCTCTCTCTCTCCCTCTCTGTCTCTTTGCCCTCCCTCTCTCTCCTGTCCTTGCTATACTATGTTATTATTTGTACACACTCCAGTAAGAATAGTGATAATAACACTGTGTATAGTGAGCCATCCAGATGGGATTGTGGAAGGAAGAAATATGACACTGGTGAACAGTGGGGTGTGACTGCCATCTAGTGTCAAACATGTGAAGTAAAAAGCATTACAATATTTCGAATACAGTGATACTAAACTCAGCAAAAAAAAGAAACGTCCTCTCACCGTCAACTGCGTTTATTTTCAGAAAACTTAAACATGTGTAAATATTTGTATGAACATAACAAGATTCAACAGCTGAGACATAAACTTAACAAGTTCCACAGACATGTGACTAACAGAAATTGAATAATGTATCCCTTAACAAAGGGGGGGGGGGGGGGGGGGGGGGGGGGGGGGGGGGGGTTAAAAATCAAAAGTAACAGTCAGTATCTGGTGTGGCCACCAGCTGCATTAAGTACTGCAGTGCATCTCCTCATGGGCTATACCATATTTGCCAGTTCTTGCTGTGAGATGTTACCCCACTCTTCCACCAAGGCACCTGCAAGTTCCCGGACATTTCCGGACATTTCTGGGGGGAATGGCCCTAGCCCTCACCCTCTGATCCAACAGGTCCCAGACGTGCTCAATGGGATTGAGATCCAGGCTCTTCGCTGGCCATGGCAGAACACTAACATTCCTGTCTTGCAGGAAATCACGCACAGAAAGAGCATTATGGCTGGTGGCATTGTCATGCTGGAGGGTCATGTCAGGATGAGCCTGCAGGAAGGGTACCACATGAGGGAGGAGGATATCTTCCCTGAACGCACAGCGTTGAGATTGCCTGCAATGACAACAAGCTCAGTCCGATGACCCACCACACCAAACCAAGACAGACCCTCCACCTCCAAATCGATCCCGCTCCAGAGTACAGGCCTCGGTGTAACGCTCATTCCTTCGACCATAAACCCTGGTGAGACAAAACCACGACTTGTCAGCGAAGAGCACTTTTTGCCAGTCCTGTCTGGTCCAGCGACAGTGGGTTTGTGCCCATAGGTGACGTTGTTGCCGGTGATGTCTGGTGAGGACCTGCCTTACAACAGGCCTACAAGCCCTCAGTCCAGCCTCTCTCAGCCTATTGCAGACAGTCTGAGCACTGATGGAGGGATTGTGTGTTCCGGGTGTAACTCGGGCAGTTGTTGTTGCCATCCTGTACCTGTCCTGCAGGTGTGATGTTCGGATGTACCGATCCTGTGCAGGTGTTGTTACATGTGGTCTGCCACTGTGAGGATGATCAGCTGTCTGTCCTGTCTCCCTGTAGCGCTGTCTTAGGCATCTCACAGTACAGACATTGCAATTTATTGCCCTGGCCACATCTGCAGTCCTCATGCCTCCTTGCAGCATGCCTAAGGCACGTTCACACAGATGAGCAGGGACCCTGGGCATCTTTCTTTTGGTGTTTTTCAGAGTCAGTAGAAAGGCCTCTTTAGTGTCCTAAGTTTTCATAACTGTGACCTTAATTGTCTACCGTCTGTAAGCTGTTAGTGTCTTAACGACCGTTCCACAGGCGATTGTTCATTTAATTGTTGATGATTCATTGAACAAGCATGGGAAACAGTGTTTAAACCCTTTACAATGAAGATCTTTGACGTTATTTGGATTTTTACCAATTATCTTTGAAAGACAGAGTCCTGAAAAAGGGATGTTTCTTTTTTTTTTGCTGAGTTAATATGCTATATGTTGAATACAGTGAGACTATATGTTGAATACAGTGAGACTATATGTTGAATACAGTGATACTGTCACGATCGTCTGAATGAATGGACCAAGGCGCAGGGTACTTAGAGTTCCACATGTTTCATAAATATGAAACTCACCAAAAAACAATACAGATGAAAACGTGACGTTCTGGCTCTGCTCACAGGCAGCTACACAAAAACAAGATCCCACAAACAACAGGTGGGAAAAGGCTGCCTAAATATGATCCCCAATCAGAGACAACGATAGACACCTGCCTCCGATTGGGAACCATACCAGGCCAACATGGAAATGAAAAAACTAGACTACCCACCCTAGTCACACCCTGACCCCGACCTAACCAAAATAGAGAATAAAAAGGATCTCTAAGGCCAGGGCGTGACAGACACTATATGTTGAGTACAGTGTGTACATATGCTATCCATTCTAGTTGTGTACTTTTCACTTGACTTACCTTATCTCATCTCCCTCTCTCTCTCTCTGTCTCCCTCTCTCTCTCTCTGTCTCCCTCTCTCTCTCTCTCTCTCCCTCTCTCACTCCCTCTCTCTCGCTCTCTCTCCCTCTCTCCCTCTCTCTCGTTCTCTCTCTGCTTTCTCTCCCTCTCGCTCCCTCTCTCTCCCTCTATCTCACTCTCTCGCACTCCATTTCTCTCGCCCTCTTTCTCTCGCCCACTTTCTCTCTCTCTCTCCCTCTCTCACTCCCTCTCTCTCTGCTTTCTCTCTCTCTATCTCACTCCCTCTCTCTCTGCTTTCTCTCCCTCTCACTCCCTCTCGCTCTCTCTCTCTCTCTCTCTCGCCCACTTTCTCTCTCTCTCTCTCTCTCTCTCCAAATTCAAGGCAAAGGTTGGCTACTTTGAAGAATCTCAAATATAAAATATAAAACATAATTCCCTTTGTGTTATTTCCTAGTTTAGATTTTTCGGTTTTATTTTTATTTATTTTTTTGGCAACTTTTCTAAACCTGTTTTTTGCTTTGTCATTATGGGATATTGTTTTTAGATTGATGAAGGGAAAAAACAGTTGAATTCATTTTAGAATAAGTCTGTAATGTTGCAAATTGTGGAAAAAAGTCAAGGGGTCTGAATACTTTCAGACCGACCCTAGAGTAGTGGTCAGTACTGTGTTTTGATTGGCCGGGTCTAGTAGAGCTGTCCTGACGCGGGTCTGGTCTGGTAAATCTGTGCCGTGTTAGGCCTGGTATTCTAGATTTGTGGTTTAATAAGTTGTGTCTGGCTCTTCTCTCCTGGGGATGGTGGGGGTACTGTTGTTTCAGAAAGTGGAACGAGGGGCCTCTGCTGCTGGAGTGATGGGTGTGTGGGTCCCTGCTAAGTGTTGCATCCTTTAGGTCCTTAGCAAAGTTTCTGATACTGTCCTGATCAAGATGTACAGTATATTATGGTATAAGTGTTGACATGTCAGAGTGGGATGGTGAACTGTTCTGACGTTGAGCATTGAGGCACAGTCCACAGTGATCTGTTGATTTGTTTTGTCCATCAACTTTCCTGGGAAGTATTTTCATCGTAGGAGGGCGGACACAACTATATTGGTTGTTGGGAACATAGCCTGTGCCCGTTCTGCCACTCTTCTCACTGCCCCAGATACATTTTCACCTTTGGCATGAAGGTCGTTTGAGCACGTGTGGATGATGAGGATGTCATTAGGGGTGTTCATCCTGGTGTGACTGAGTAGCTGCATTGCACTGTCAGTTGTAGGACTATGGAATCATCTTTCCTGGACTAAGAACTTCCAACTTCCCATTTTAATCGATAAGGATTGCAGTTGTGGGTGATTGTCTGGGCTGGAGCAGACTGGGAGGCTTGTAGGTTGGCCTGGGCTGGAACAGACTGGGAGGCTGGTTGGTTGACCTAGGCTGTAGCAGACTGGGAGGCTGGTAGGACCTGGGCTGGAACAGACTGGGAGGCTGGTTGGTTGACCTGGGCTGGAGCAGACTGGGAGGCTGGTAGGACCTGGGCTGGAACAGACTGGGAGGCTGGTTGGTTGACCTGGGCTGGAGCAGACTGGGAGGTTGACCTGGGCTGGAGCAGACTTGGAGGCTGGTAGGTTGACCTGGGCTGGAGCAGACTGGGAGGCTTGTAGGTTGGCCTGGGCTGGAACTGACTGGGAGGCTGGTTGGTTGACCTGGGCTGTAGCAGACTGGGAGGCTGGTAGGACCTGGGCTGGAACAGACTGGGAGGCTGGTTGGTTGACCTGGGCTGGAGCAGACTGGGAGGCTGGTAGGACCTGGGCTGGAACAGACTGGGAGGCTGGTTGGTTGACCTGGGCTGGAGCAGACTGGTAGGTTGACCTGGGCTGGAGCAGACTGGGAGGCTGGCAGGTTGACCTGGGCTGGAGCAGACTGGGAGGCTGGCAGGTTGACCTGGGCTGTAGCAGACTGGGAGGCTGGTAGGTTGACCTGGGCTGGAGCAGACTGGGAGGCTGGTAGGTTGACCTGGGCTGTAGCAGACTGGGAGGCTGGCAGGTTGACCTGGGCTGGAGCAGACTGGTAGGTTGACCTGGGCTGTAGCAGACTGGGAGGCTGGTAGGTTGACCTGGGCTGTAGCAGACTGGGAGGCTGGTAGGTTGACCTGGGCTGGAGCAGACTGGGAGGCTGGTAGGTTGACCTGGGCTGGAGCAGACTGGGAGGCTGGTAGGTTGACCTGGGCTGGAGCAGACTGGGGAAAAATGGTTTCAGTATGTGCCCTAGTTTGGTATTACATTTGCTCTTTGGTTTTTGCAACTGGTAAGATCTGTTACCAGGCATTGATCATGGTTCTGTTCCATCATCAAACCTTTTGATACTTTTCTTATCTTTCTCCGTCTGGATGTCTGGTGCGAAAACAATTCCCATAGCAACGCAATTCCCATAGCTAACGCTACAGTATTGCAATAGAAGCCTACCTTCTCCAAAACAGCACTGATTCTTGTATTATTGTCTCTGGTGTCTTTAGAGAAGTGGTTTTACTTTCATGTCCTTTGTCTTCTTTTTATATATTTATTTTATTTTCTATTTCACCTTTATTTAACCAGGTAGGCTAGTTGAGAACACCTTTATTTAACCAGGTAGGCTAGTTGAGAACACCTTTATTTAACCAGGTAGGCTAGTAGAGAACACCTTTATTTAACCAGGTAGGCTAGTAGAGAACACCTTTATTTAACCAGGTAGGCTAGTTGAGAACACCTTTATTTAACCAGGTAGGCTAGTAGAGAACACCTTTATTTAACCAGGTAGACTAGTTGAGAACACCTTTATTTAACCAGGTAGGCTAGTAGAGAACACCTTTAATTAACCAGGTAGGCTAGTTGAGAACACCTTTATTTAACCAGGTAGGCTAGTTGAGAACACCTTTATTTAACCAGGTAGGCTAGTTGAGAACAAGTTCTCATTTACAACTGAGACCTGGCCAAGATAAAGCAAAGCAGTGCGACAAAAACAACACAGAGTTACACATGGAATAAACAAACGTACAGTCAATAACACAATAGAAAAATCTATGTACAGTGTGTGCAAATGTAGAAGAGTAAGGCAATAAATAGGCCATGGAGGCTAAATAATTACAATTTAGCATTAACACTTGAGTGAAAGATGTGCAGATGATGTGCAAGTAGTGATACTGGGTTGCAAAAGAGCAAGAGGATAAGTAACAATATAGGGATGAGGTAGTTGGGTGTGCTATTTACAGATGGGCTGTGTACAGGTACAGTGATCGGTAAGCTGCTCTGACAGCTGATGCTTAAAGTTAGAGAGGGAAATATAGGACTCCTGTCACGGTTTTCTAGGTGAGAAAGAGAGTCGGACCAAAATGCGGCGTTTCGATTGCGATCCATGTTTAATAAACAAACGTAAAACACAAATCGATACAAACACTACAAAACAAAGAACGTAATGAACGTAACGAAAACCTAAACAGCCCTATCTGGTGAAAACACATAGACAGGAACAATCACCCACAAACACACAGTGAAACCCAGGCTACCTAAATATGGTTCCCAATCAGAGACAATGACTAACACCTGCCTCTGATTGAGAACCATATCAGGCCGAACATAGAACTGGACAAACTAGACAATGAAACATAGAATACCCACTCAGCTCACACCCTGACCAACCAAAACATAGACATATACAAAGTAAACTATGGTCAGGGTGTGACAACTCCAGCTTCAGTGATTTTTGCTATTCGTTCCATTGGCAGCAGAGAACTGGAAGGAAAGTAGGAATTGGCTTTGGGGGTGACCAGTAAAATATACCTGCTGGAGCGCGTGCTACGGGTGGGTGTTGCTAGGCTTTACCTAGCCTACATTTATAGATAACCTGGAGCCAGTGGGTTTGGTGACGAATATGTAGTGAGGGCTAGCCAACGAGAGCATACAGGTCGCAGTGGTGGGTAGTATATGGGGCTTTGGTGACAAAACGGATGGCTCTGTGATAGACTACATCCAGTTTGCTGAGTAGAGTGTTGGAGGCTATTTTGTAAATGACTTTTTCAGACGCCTATCTTCTTAATTTGTTGCTTGTTTTGTCTCCCATTCAGTCTTGCAGTTTTCCTTTGTTTTTTCCAATGTACTTCACTCTAAAAACCATGTACATTTCAATATTTGTAGGAGCTCATTTTTCAGCAGCTGCTGCTCATCTTGGAACTCTCTCTCTCTCTCTCTCAATTCAATTCAATTTAAGGGCTTTATTGGCATGGGAAACATATGTTTACATTGCCAAAGCAAGTGAAATATATTATAAACGCACTCTCTCTTTCTCCCTCTCCCTCCCTCTCTCTCTCTCTTTCTCTCTCTCTCTCTCTATCTCTCTCTTTCTCCCTCCCTCACTCACTCTCTCTCTTTCTCCCTCACTCTCTCTTTCTCCCTCACTATCTCTCTCTCTCTCTCTCTCTCTCTCTCTCTCTCTCTCTCTCTCTGTCTCTCTCTCGCTCTCTCTCTCTTTCTCTCTCTCTCTCTTTCTCACTTTCTCCCTCTCTCTCTCTCTCCCTCACTCTCTCTCTCTCTCTCTCTCTTTCTCACTTTCTCTCTTTCTCCCTCACTCTCTCTCTCTCTCACTCTCTCTCTCTCTCTGTCTCTTTCTCGCTCTCTCTCTCTCTCTCTCTCTCTCTGTCTCTCTCTCTCTCTGTCTCACTCCCTCTCTCTCGCTCTCTCTCCCTCTCTCCCTCTCTCTCGTTCTCTCTCTGCTTTCTCTCCCTCTCGCTCCCTCTCTCTCCCTCTATCTCACTCTCTCGCACTCCATTTCTCTCGCCCTCTTTCTCTCGCCCACTTTCTCTCTCTCTCTCCCTCTCTCACTCCCTCTCTCTCTGCTTTCTCTCTCTCTATCTCACTCCCTCTCTCTCTGCTTTCTCTCCCTCTCACTCCCTCTCGCTCTCTCTCTCTCTCTCTCTCGCCCACTTTCTCTCTCTCTCTCTCTCTCTCTCCAAATTCAAGGCAAAGGTTGGCTACTTTGAAGAATCTCAAATATAAAATATAAAACATAATTCCCTTTGTGTTATTTCCTAGTTTAGATTTTTCGGTTTTATTTTTATTTATTTTTTTGGCAACTTTTCTAAACCTGTTTTTTGCTTTGTCATTATGGGATATTGTTTTTAGATTGATGAAGGGAAAAAACAGTTGAATTCATTTTAGAATAAGTCTGTAATGTTGCAAATTGTGGAAAAAAGTCAAGGGGTCTGAATACTTTCAGACCGACCCTAGAGTAGTGGTCAGTACTGTGTTTTGATTGGCCGGGTCTAGTAGAGCTGTCCTGACGCGGGTCTGGTCTGGTAAATCTGTGCCGTGTTAGGCCTGGTATTCTAGATTTGTGGTTTAATAAGTTGTGTCTGGCTCTTCTCTCCTGGGGATGGTGGGGGTACTGTTGTTTCAGAAAGTGGAACGAGGGGCCTCTGCTGCTGGAGTGATGGGTGTGTGGGTCCCTGCTAAGTGTTGCATCCTTTAGGTCCTTAGCAAAGTTTCTGATACTGTCCTGATCAAGATGTACAGTATATTATGGTATAAGTGTTGACATGTCAGAGTGGGATGGTGAACTGTTCTGACGTTGAGCATTGAGGCACAGTCCACAGTGATCTGTTGATTTGTTTTGTCCATCAACTTTCCTGGGAAGTATTTTCATCGTAGGAGGGCGGACACAACTATATTGGTTGTTGGGAACATAGCCTGTGCCCGTTCTGCCACTCTTCTCACTGCCCCAGATACATTTTCACCTTTGGCATGAAGGTCGTTTGAGCACGTGTGGATGATGAGGATGTCATTAGGGGTGTTCATCCTGGTGTGACTGAGTAGCTGCATTGCACTGTCAGTTGTAGGACTATGGAATCATCTTTCCTGGACTAAGAACTTCCAACTTCCCATTTTAATCGATAAGGATTGCAGTTGTGGGTGATTGTCTGGGCTGGAGCAGACTGGGAGGCTTGTAGGTTGGCCTGGGCTGGAACAGACTGGGAGGCTGGTTGGTTGACCTAGGCTGTAGCAGACTGGGAGGCTGG
>NC_048574.1:6790175-6825175 GCF_013265735.2 Oncorhynchus mykiss | reverse complement strand
TGCTAGCTCTCAAGCTTAGCCTTTTGTTAACAACACTGTCATCTCAGATTTTCAAAATATGCTTCTCAACCATTGCAAAACAAGCATTTGTGTAACAGTATTGATGGCTAACGTAGCATTTAGCATTAACATTCAGCTGGCAACATTTACACAAAAAAACAGAAAAGCATTCAAAAAAATCATTTACCTTTGAAGAACTTCAGATGTTTTCAATGAGGAGACTCTCAGATAGCAAATGTTCAGTTTTTCCTGAAAGATTATTTGTTTAGGACAAATCGCTCCGTTTTCTGCGTCACGTTTAGCTATGAAAAAAACCCTGTATCCAGGATTGTGTAAATCTATCAGCAAGCTCATTAGCATAACACAACGTTAACTATTTATGAAAATCGCAAATGAAATGAAATAAATATGCCATCTCTCAAGCTTAGCCTTTTGTAAACAACACTGTCATCTCAGATTTTCAAAATATGCTTCTCAACCATAGGAAAACAATAATTTGTGTAAAAGTAGCTAGCTAGAGTTAGCATTTCGCGTTAGCATTTAGCGTTAGCATTAGCGTTAGCATCCAGCACGCAACATTAACAAAAACATAAAAGCCTTCAAATAAAATCATTTACCTTTGAAGAACTTCTGATGTTTTCAATGAGGATACTCTCAGTTAGATAGCAGATGCTCAGTTTTTCCAAAAAGATTCCTTGTGTATTAGAAATAGCTCTGTTTTATACATCACATTTGGCCACCAAAAAAAATCCATAAATTCAGTCCTCAAAACGCAAACTTTTTTCCAAATTAACTCCATAATATCGACTGAAAACATGGCAAACGTTGTTTAGAATCAATCATCAAGGTGTTTTTCACATATCTCTTCATTGATACATCGTTCTTGGACACATGCTTTCTCCCCTGAATCAAATGGTAAAGTGGAAGCAGCTGGCAATTGCGCACCGAATTCGACGCAGGACACCAGGCGGACACTTGGGAAATGTAGTCTCTTATGGTCAATCTTCCAATGATATGCCTACAAATACGTCACAATGCTGCTAAGACCTTGGGCGAACGACAGAAAGTGTAGGCTCATTCGTTGCGCAATCACAGCCATATAAGGAGAGAATGGAAAACAGAGCTTCAGAAATTCTGCTAATTCCTGGGTGATGCATCATCTTGGTTTCGCCTGTAGAATGAGTTCTGGGGCACTTACAGACAAAATCTTTGCAGATTCTGAAACTTCAGAGTGTTTTCTTTCCAAAACATCTTTTCGTGACAAAATATCGCGCTTAAAACGGGAACGTTTTTTATCCAAAAATGAAATAGCGCCCCTAGAGCTCTAAGAGGTTAAAGTTAGTGAGGGAGATATGAGTCTCCAGCTTCAGTGATTTTTGTAATTTGTTCCAGTCATTGGCAGCATAAAACTGGAAGGAAAGGCGGCCAAAAGAAGGAATTGGCTTTTGGGGGTGACCAGTGAAATATACCTGCTGGAGCGCTTGCTACGGGTGGGTGTTGCTATGGTGACCAGTGAGCTGAGAAAAGGCGGGGCTTTACCTAGCAACGACTTATAGATGACCTGGAGCCAGTGGGTTTGGTGACGAAATATGAAGCGAGGGCCAGCCAACGAGAGTATACAGGTCGCAGTGGTGGGTAGTATATGGGGCTTTGGTGACAAAATGGATGGCACTGTGATAGTACTGAGTAGAGGGTTGGAGGCTATTTTGTAAATGACATCGCCGAAGTCAAGGATCGGTAGGATAGTCAGTTTTACGAGGGTATGTTTGGCAGCATGAGGGAAGGAGGCTTTGTTGCGAAATAGGAAGCCAATTCTAGATTTAGATTTTGGATTGGAGATGCTTAATGTGAGTCTGGAAGGAGAGTTTACAGTCTAACCAGACACCTAGGTATTTGTAGTTGTCCAAATTTTCTAAGTCAGAACCGTCCAGAGTAGTGATGCTGGATGGGCGGGCACGTGCGGGCAGCGATCGGTTGAAGAGCATGCATTTAGTTTCACTTGCATTTAAGAGCAATTGGAGGCCACGGAAGGAAAGTTGTATGGCATTGAAGCTCGACTGGAGGTTAATTGACACAGTGTCCAAAGAAGGGCCAGAAGTACACAGAATGGTGTGGTCTGCGTAGAGGTGGATCAGAGAATCACCAGCAGCAAGAGAGAAATCATTGATGTATACAGAGAAAAGAGTCGGCCCGATAATTGAACCCTGTGGCACCCCCATAGAGACTGCCAGAGATCCGGACAACATGCCCTCCGATTTGACACACTGAACTCTGTCTGAGAAGTAGTTGGTGAACCAGGCGAGGCAGTCATTTGAGAAACCATTGCTGTTGAGTTTGCCGATAAGAATGCGGTGATTGACAGAGTCGAAAGCCTTGGCCAGGTTGATGAATACGGCTGCACAGTATTGTCTTTTATAGATGGCGGTTATGATATTGTTTAGGACCTTAAGCGTAGCTGAGGTCCACCCATGACCAGCTCTGAAACCAGATTGCATAGCGGAGAAGGTGCGGTGGGATTCGGAATGGTCGGTGATCTGTTTTTTAGGGTAGGATGGATATAGGTCTGTAACAGTTTGGGTCTAGAGGCAGGGCAGGGTAGGATGGATATAGGTCTGTAACAGTTTGGGTCTAGAGGCAGGGCAGGGCAGGGTAGGATGGATATAGGTCTGTAACAATTTGGGTCTAGAGGCAGGGCAGGGCAGGGTAGTATGGATATAGGTTTGTAACAGTTTGGGTCTAGAGGCAGGGCAGGGCAGGGTAGGATGGAAATAGGTCTGTAACAGTTTGGGTCTAGAGGCAGGGCAGGGTAGGATGGATATAGGTCTGTAACAGTTTAGGTCTAGAGGCAGGGCAGGGCAGGGTAGGATGGATGTAGGTCTGTAACAGTTTGGGTCTAGAGGCAGGGCAGGGCAGGGTAGGATGGATATAGGTCTGTAACAGTTTGGGTCTAGTGTCTCCCCCTTTGAAGAGGGGGAGACAGCTTTACAATCTTTGGGGATCTCAGACGATACGAAAGAGAGGTTGAACAGGCTCGGAATAGGGGTTGCAACAATTGCAGTGGATAATTTTAGAAAGAGAGGATCCAGATTGTCTAGCCCTGCTGATTTGTTGGGGTCAAGATTTTGCAGCTCTTTCAGAACATCAGCTATCTGGATTTGGGTGAAGGAGAAATTTGGGGAGGCTGGGGCAAGTTGCTGTGGGGGGTGCATAGCTGTTGACCGAGGTAGGGGTAGCCAGGTGGAAAGCATAGCCAGCCGTAGAAAAATGCTTATTGAAATTCTCAATTATCGTGGATTTTTTGGTGGTAACAATGTTTCCTAGCCTCAATGGGCAGCTGGGAGGAGGTGCTCTTATTCTCCATGGACTTTACAGAACTTCCCAGAACGTTTTGGAGTATGTGCTACAGAATGCAAATTTCTGTTTGAAAAAGCTAGCCTTAATTTGAAAATAAATTCATTAAAAATCCTACAATGTGATTTTCTTGATTTATTTTCTAATTTTGTCTGTCATAGTTGAAGTGTACCTATGAGGAAAATTCCAGGCCTCTTTCATCTTTTTAAGTAGGAGAACTTGCACAATTGGTGGCTGACTAAATACTTTTTTTGCCCCACTGTATAAAGGGAAGGAAATGATGAAGGTAAATAAAGTCCAGGTGTGAATCATAATGATTAACAGGTGAGCGTAATGATGAGTGCCAGGTGTGCGTAATGATGAGTACCAGGTGTGCGTAATGATGAGTACCAGGTCCAGGTGTGCGTAATGATGAATCCCAGGACCGGTGGTTAGTATTTGGAGGGGAGGAGCAGGAGAAGATGTGACAGTACCCACCCCCGACGCGCGGCTTTAGCCGCAGGGCGATGCCGACCGAGCGGTCTGGCCCGGGGTCCACGGGGCCAGGGCCGGCTGGAAACCCAAAACACACTGGAAGGAGGTCAACCCAGTGGAGGAGTGACTTAGCAAGTTTAGGGGGTACTCTGCCCAGTGAAGGAATTGTGCCCACTCATGCTGCCAATCCTGACAGTGACTCCTCAGGAACCTCACGAGCTCCTGCTTCATCCTTTCCACCTCCCCGTTTGACTGAGGCCGGTACCCGGAGGTGAGGCTGACCGTGACCCCGAGCTTCTCCAAGAAGGCCCTCCAAACTCGTGATATAAATTGGGGGCCACGGTTGGAGACGATGTCCTCTGGAAGGCCATAATGCCAGAAGACCTGCTGGAAGAGCAGTGAGGGGCCAGGAAGAGGGATTAATCGACATGCCTTGGATTCAGCGCGGATTCAGTCTCCTCGCTGTCCGTATGCACTGTAGGTTCCGATGGTCGGTGAGGATGACAAATGGTTCCTTGGCACCCTCCAGCCAGTGTCTCCACTCCTCTAATGCCAACTTCACCGCCAGGTGCTCCAGATCGCCGATGTCGTAATAATAAGAGTACACAAGGGAAAAAAAATAAGCATAAATATGGGTTGTATTTACAATGGTGTTTGTTCTTCACTGGTTGACCTTTTCTTGTAGCAACAGGTCACAAATCTTGCTGCAGTGATGGCACACTGTGGAATTTCACCCAGTAGATATGGGAGTTTATCAAAATCGGGTTTGTTTTCAAATTCCTTGTAAATATGTGTAATCTGAGGGAAATATGTGTCTCTAATATGGTCATACATTGGGCAGGAGGTTAGGAAGTGCAGATCAGTTTCCACCTCATTTTGTGGGCAGTTTGCACATAGCCTGTCTTCTCTTGAGAGCCAGGTCTGCCTACGGCGGCCTTTCTCAAAAGCAATGCTTTGCTCACTGAGTAGGGACATAGTCAAAGCTTTCCTTAAGTTTGGGTCAGTCACAGTGGTCAGGTATTCTGCCGCTGTGTACTCTCTGTTTAGGGCCAAATAGCATTCTAGTTTGCTCAGTTTTTTTTGTTAATTCTTTCCAATGTATCAAGTAATTATCTTTTTGTTTTCTCATGATTTGGTTGGATCTAATTGTGTTGCTGTCCAGGTCTGGCAGAATCTGTGCAGAATATCTAGGTGCTGCTGTAGGTCCTCCTTGGTTGGTGACAGAAGATCATCAGCAGACAGTCGACATTTAACTTCAGATTCTAGTAGGGTGAGGCCGGGTGCTGCAGACTTTTCTAGTGCCAATTCGTTGATATATATGTTGAAGAGGGTGGGGGCTTAAGCTGAAGCCCTGTCTCACCCCCCGGCCCTGTGGAAAGAAATATGTGTTTTTTGCCAATTTTAACCACACACATGTTTGTGTACATGGATTTTATAATGTCGTATGTTTTTCCCCCAACACCAATTTCCATCAATTTGTATAGCACACCCTCATGCCAAATTGAGTCTAAGGCTTTTTTGAAATTTTTTTATTTTACCTTTATTTAACCAGGCAAGTCAGTTAAGAACAAATTCTTATTTTCAATGACGGCCTGGGAACAGTGGGTTAACTGCCTGTTCAGGGGCAGAACGACAGATTTGTACCTTGTCAGCTCGGGGGTTTGAACTCACAACCTTCCGGTTACTAGTCCAACGCTCTAACCACTAGGCTACCCTGCCGCCCCAAATCAACAAAACATGAGAAGACTTTGCCTTTGTTTTGATTTGTGTGTTTGTCATTTAGAGTGTGCAGGGTGAATACGTGGTCTGTTGTACGGTAATTTGGTAAAAAGCCAATTTGACATTTTCTCTGTACATTGTTTTCACTGAGGAAATGTACGAGTCTGCTGCTAATGATAATGCAGAGGATTTCCCCAAGGTTGCTGTTGATGCATATCCCACAGTAGTTATTTGGGTCAAATTTGTCTCCTCTTTTGTGGATTGGGCTGATCAGTCCTTGGTTCCAAGTACTGGGGAAGATGCCAGAGCTAAGGATGATGTTAAAGAGTTTTAGTATAGCCAATTGGAATTTGTTGTCTGTATATTTGATCATTTCATTGAGGATACCATCAACACCACATGCCTTTTTGGGTTGGAGGGTTTTTATTTTGTCCTGTTGCTCATTCAAGGTAATTGGAGAATCCAGTGGGTTCTGGTAGTCTTTAATAGTTGATTCTAAGATGTGTATTTGATAATGTATACGTTTTTGCTGTTTGTTCTTTGTTATAGAGCCAAAAAGATTGTAGAGGTGGTTTACACATACCTCTCCGTTTTGGATAGATAATTCTTTGTGTTGTTGTTTGTTTAGTGTTTTCCAATTTTCCCAGAAGTGGTTAGAGTCTATGGATTCTTCAATTACATTGAGCTAATTTCTGACGTGCTGTTCCTTCTTTTTCCGTAGTGTATTTCTGTATTGTTTTAGTGATTCACCATAGTGAAGGCGTAGACTCAGGTTTTCCGGGTCTCTATATTTTTTTTGGTTGGACAGGTTTCTCAATTTCTTTCTTCGATTTTTGCATTCTTCATCAAACCATTTGTCATTGTTGTTCATTTTCTTTGAGATTTTTTGATTTTATAGGGAAGCTGAGAGGTCAAATATACTGTTAAGATTTTCTACTGCCAAGTTTACACCTTCACTATAACAGTGGAACGTTTTACCCAAGAAATTGTCTAAAAGGGATTTAATTTGTTGTTGCCTAATTGTTTTTTGGTAGGTTTCCAAACTGCATTCTTTCCATCTATAGCATTTCTTAGTGTTACTCAGTTCCTTTGGCTTTGATACCTCATGATTGAGTATTGCTCTGTTAGACTGTAGGGGGGCATATGGGGGAGGGAATGCTGTCATCCAGGTAGTTGTGTGTCCCCCTGTGTGCTGAGGGTGTCAGGTTCTTGTCCAGTTCTGGCATTTAGGTCGCCACAGACTAGTACATGTCCCTAAGCCTGGAAATGATTGATTTCCCCCTCCAAGATGGAGAAGCTGTCTTCAATAACTTCTTGGCGCACCCATCTCTTTAGCGGAATCATTTTCGTCAACATCCGCTGAATTGCAGAGCGTCAAATTAAAATAAAATTACTAAAAATATTTAATTTTTATGAAATCACAAGTGCAATATAGCAAAACACAGTTTAGCTTGTTGTTAATCCACCTGGCATGTCAGCTTTCCAAAAAATATATTTTTGGGCATTTTTCCAAGTGTTTATGTAAGGACATCTCTCTCAGCAGACAAAACATTTCAAACAGCAGCAAAGTAGAAAGTCAGAAAAGCAATAAAATGAATCGCTTACCTTTGATGATCTTTGGATGTTTTCACTCACGAGACTCCCAGTTACACAATAAATGTTCCTTTTGTTCCATAAAGATATTTTTTATATCCAAAATACCTCCATTTGGTTAGCGTGTTATGTTCAGAAATCCACAGGCTCAAGCGGTCACGACCGGGCAGACGAAAATTCCAAATAGTATCCGTAAAGTTCGTAGAAACAAGTCAAACGTTTTTTATAATCAATCCTCAAGTTGTTTTTACAATAAATAATATTTCAACCGGACCGTAGCTTTTTCAATAGGAGAGAGAGAGAAAATGTCTGTTCCAAGCTGCTCGCGCATGCAAAACTCTGCTGGCTCCCAGCCATCCACTGACGCGATGTGATCTTTCTCGCTCATTTTTTTCAGAAAAAAAGGCTGAAACTATGTCTAAAGACTGTTCAGACCATGTGGAAGCCATAGGAAAAGGAATCTGGTGGATATCCCTTTAAATGGAGGGAAGGCATGCAATGGAACAGGGAGCTTTCAAAATAGAAGGCACTTCCTCGTTGGATTTTCCTCAGGTTTTCGCCTGCGATATCAGTTCTGTTATACTCACAGACAATATTTAGACAGACAATTTCATTTGGGTACGTTTTTCATCCAAACATCAAAATACTGCCCCCTACACTCAAGAGGTTAAAGTATGGGGATTCTAGTGGGGGGATATTGGTAGCACACAGGAGGACATTTTTCTCTGTTAAGATCATTTCCTTTTGAATTTCTAGCCAAATGTAAAATGTTCCTGTTTTGATTAATTTAATGGAGTGAGTTAGGTCTGCTCTATACCAAATTAGCATACCCCCTGAGTCCCTTCCCTGTTTCACACCTGGTAGTTTGGTGGATGGGACTACCAGCTCTCTGTACCCAGAGGGCAACCAGTGGGTCCGACTTCTCTATATCATGTTTCTTGTAGGATGATAATGTCTGTATTTCTGATTTATTTGGTGAAGTCCAGGTTCCTGCTCTTTAGGCCAAAGGCAGATGACCTCAGGCCTTGGATATTCCAGGGTGAGAAGTGAAGGCTTTGTGTTCCATAAAGTGTCCAATGTTGTTGGTCGTGTGGTTTGGCCTCAGACCAGTAAGTGTGAGCAGAGCCTGCTGAGCAGAGCCTGCTGAGCATCTGAGCATCTTGGCTTGGGCTTGTGTTTGAGTTTTGTTGTTTGCCTGCTCACGACCTGGGCGTATATGTGACTTCCATGTTGAGACACTCTTTGCGGGGGTGGGGTGCATGGGGTGGGCAGGAGGGGCATAGGTCTGATCTTAGGGGGCCTAAATGGGGTGTGGGCATGGTTGATATGGGGGGGTGTTGATTGGTTGGGGTGGGGGTGTGTATGTGTCTGGTGGTGTTGTGGTCTGGATGTAAGTCCTCTCAGCGTGGGTCCTCTATGTATAGGTCTAGGGGGGGTCTCGCTGGTCTGGGCGGGGTGTCTATTGATCTGTTGCTCCTGTGTGAAGTGTTGGGGCTGCATTTGAGAGCGATGTCCTTTAGAGTCCGGGCGAAGGTGGGCACTGCTGCCCTGTATAGGTGGACCTGGTCATAGAGGCTGTTCAAGTCCAGGGTGGAGTGGTGGGCCAGGTAAACAGGTAAAGATTTGGTTTTGAGGCAGAGTCACGGGAAATACTTGCGTTTACCGGCTGTATGGTGACAGGGTGGAAGTCTTTTCGTGGTAGAGTGGAGATAACCACTTGTGCATCTACACCTGCATTGCTTCTACACCTGCATTGCTTGCTGTTTGGGGTTTTAGGCTGGGTTTCTGTACAGCACTTTGAGATATCAGCTGATGTACGAAGGGCTATATAAATACATTTGATTTGATTCTCCCTCTCTCTCTCTCTCTCTCCGTCTCTCTCTCCTCCCTCTCTCTGTCTCTCTCTCCTCTCTCTCTGTCTCTCTCTCTCTCTCCTCTCTCTCCCTCTCCTCTCTCTCTCTCTCTGTCTCTCTCTCCTCTCTCTGTCTCTCCTCTCTCTGTCTCTCTCTCCTCTCCTCTCTCTGTCTCTCTCTCCTCTCTCTGTCTCTCTCATTTCTCTCTCTCCTCTCTTTCCTCTCTCTCGCTTTCCAGGCCCACTATGATGTTGTTGTCCTGCTCACTATAGTCCTTGCTATTCTGGCCATCGTTACGATCTTTGCTTTCCGGTATCGATGCAAGTCCAGCAGAACCTGGGTGAGTCAGTCAACAACACCAGTCTCAATGTATCTGTCTTCATCTATCAATACCAAGGTCTTTATCTCTGCAGAATACAGCCATCTTAAAAGTGGTTTGTCTTTATCTCTGCAGAATACAGCCATCTTAAAAGTGGTTTAGTGTAAGTCCTGTAGACCAAACACTAAGGATAGTGGCCACTGAATATACAGCTGAAACATTCACCAGAAAAATCTCCCTGGAATTTGAACTTTGACATGTCTCAGTCCATTCTGAGGTTCTCTAACCTCCATCCCACACGGCTTGTTCTTCTACGACCACAGGACTCAGTCCACCAGCAGACGATGCGAGCCATCAGTCGTCTGGAGACGCGGATGTACAGTTCTCAGGGCTGCGGGGGCTCACAGCGCCACCGTGGGGGCTGGGGGTCTAATAGCAGCTCTAACTCCAGCCCCGTCTGTGCCATCTGTCTGGATGAGTTCCTGGAGGGACAGGACCTGAGGATCATCTCGTGTGCTCATGAGTTCCATAAGGAGTGTGTGGACCCCTGGCTACTGCAGCACCGCACCTGTCCCCTCTGCATGCACAACATCATGGGTAAGGACATGACATAGCCACGAGGGTTTTTTGGTCACCATCATGGGTAAGGACATGACATAACCACGAGGGTTTTTGGTCAATGGTTTTTACTTGATTTCTTGTAGTTTGTCCATGTTGTTTGTCTGTAATGACTTGGTGCTGCCTATCTTGGCCAGGACGCTCTTGAAAAGGAGATTTTAAATCTCAATGAGCCCTTCCTGGTTAAATAAAGGTTCAATAGAAAATAAATAACAAATAAAATAGGGGAGCTCTACAATGGGCCTAAGAGGAGGAAGCACAAGAACCTTTACCCACAGCTCTACAGTGGGCCTAAGAGGAGGAAGCACCTGAACCTTCACCCACTCTTCAGTATTACTATTATACTGGATAAGGGAATTATACAGTGAAAATACAGTTTTACACGCTGTCTGTCTGTCTGTGTATCCTGTCTGTCTGTCTGTCTGTCTGTGTATCCTGTCTGTCTGTCTGTCTGTCTCTGTCTGTCTGTCTCTCTGTCTGTCTGTCTGTCTGTCTGTCTGTCTGTCTGTCTGTCTGTCTGTCTGTCTGTCTGTCTGTCTGTCTGTCTGTCTGTCTGTCTGTCTGTCTGTCTGTCTGTCTGTCTGTCTAACTGTGTGTGTGTGTGTGTTGCTTGTCTGTCTGTCTGTCTGTCTGTCTGTCTGTCTGTGTGTGTATCCTGTCTGTCTGTCTGTCTGTCTGTCTGTCTGTCTGTCTGTCTGTCTGTCTGTCTGTCTGTCTGTCTGTCTGTCTGTGTATCCTGTCTGTCTGTCTGTCTGTCTGTCTGTCTGTCTGTCTGTCTGTCTGTCTGTCTGTCTGTCTGTCTGTCTGTCTGTCTGTGTAGCCTGTCTGTCTGTCTGTCTGTGTAGCCTGTCTGTCTGACTGTGTGTTGTAATGCTCCACAGGTTCAGAGCTGTCTGGACAGCCACGGAGGACCAGACTACAGCAGACCCCCGAGCACAGCCAGGGTTTCCTCCACACCCACCCCATCCCCTTCTCCATGAGGCCTCACTACCCCCGCGGTCCCTCTGGTCCATACCCCTCCCTGGGCCACTATAGCGGCTCCCCGCCTCTGGACCCCCAGACTCACCGCTTCCTCCCTAGTCGGCCCCTGGGCCCTGGTTGCGGATACCTCCACCCTGCAGAGGGCCCCGGAAGGCCCCACAGAGCCGGGGGCAGCTGCAAGATAGCAGGCCACCCTATGGATACCCACTACGGCCCCGGGCCCCGCCGCTCCTGCCACGCCTACCGCTCCGGCTGCCCTTCCCAGCGCAGCGCCTCCAGTTCCAGGCTCCACCACGCCCCCTCCTCTGCTCCCCGCGCCTCCGCAGGGGGAGCCCACAGCCGGGGGAACGAGGGGGGCAGCTGCTCTGGGGGGAGCTACCGGACAGAGCACAGTGGCTACCTGGCTGATGGGCCGGCCAGTGACTCTAGCTCTGGCCCCTGTCACGGCTCCTCCAGTGACTCGGTCCTCAACTGTACTGACGTGTCCCTGCAGGGTGTGTATGGTAGCTGGTCCACGTTCCGCAGCTCCCTGAGCAGTGACTATGATCCGTTTGTGTACTACGGGCCGGGACCGGGACCGACAGGCCGCAGGGACAGCATGGAGGCAGGGGCCCAGAGACCCAGGTCCCTGGACTCAGTGGTGAACAGAGACAGAGGACGAGGAGGAGGAGGAAGAAGAGGAGGGTGCTCTGAGGAACAGCAGCAGGCTGTGTTTAGCCACATCCACTACCACCGCCACAGACACCACCACTACCGAGAGGAAGGGGAGAGGGAGCACGCCCAGGGCCAGGGGCCAGGCAGGGGGTCGGACGAGGAGCTGGGGGCTACTGCTTTTGGCAGTAGCCCCCCGGCTCTGGACAAAGATTCCCCAGTGTGCCCTCTGAAAGACAGCCCCTGTCACTGCCCTAAGGCAGACCACACAGACAGTAGAGGGGCCCATGGCCACGGAACAGAGGGTCAGGGCCATGACCTCAGCCACCCCTCAGGCCTCCCTCCAGTCCTGGTAACCCCAGCCCCCTTACCACCCCCACCAACCTGCTGTCACCAGGACCACAGCCACGGGGGCCACCCCCACCGGAGGGCGGGCCGGCTGGGCGACTGTGTGCTCGACGGCCCCTCAGTGCGTTTCCAACAGAACCTGGACCTGCAGGACGACTGTAGCATCCACATCCACTATGACCAGGGCTACTGCTGCCCCCCTCCCGACCTGCCCCCCGCTCTGCTCTCCATGCCTGTGCCCCTCATCCTGGACTCTGGAGGAATGAGGCCCCTGGGGGGCCTAGAGGACTGGCCCTGCTGTGGAGGGCCCCACCATGTGGTGTGGCAGAAGCGGGTGCAGCAGGCCCACTCTGAGCCCCAGCTGCTGGGGCCCGGGCTTGGGGTCCCTATGGACATAACCCCACCCCCTTCCAGCAGGCGCCACCACGGTCCCCACAGCCCAGGGGACGACCGCAACACAGACTTATGTTTATACTGCCAAACACTACACAATAATCAGGGTGGGTGTTCAACCAGTCCTTAAACTTTTTTTTATATAGCTACATATGATGTGAACAACTGCCATCTTGTTCATCGTTTTCCCCATAGGAATGGTATTATATAAGGTCATCGTTTCCCCCATAGGAATGGTATTCTCCAAGGTCATCGTTTCCCCCATAGGAATGGTATTCTCCAAGGTCATCGTTTTCCCCATAGGAATGGTATTCTCCAAGGTCATCGTTTTCCCCATAGGAATGGTATTCTCCAAGGTCATCGTTTTCCCCATAGGAATGGTATTATATAAGGTCATCGTTTCCCCCATAGGAATGGTATTATATAAGGTCATCGTTCCCCCCATAGGAATGGTATTCTCCAAGGTCATCGTTTCCCCCATAGGAATGGTATTCTCCAAGGTCATCGTTTCCCCCATAGGAATGGTATTATATAAGGTCATCGTTTCCCCCATAGGAATGGTATTCTCCAAGGTCATCGTTTCCCCCATAGGAATGGTATTCTCCAAGGTCATCGTTTCCCCCATAGGAATGGTATTATATAAGGTCATCGTTTCCCCCATAGGAATGGTATTCTCCAAGGTCATCGTTTCCCCCATAGGAATGGTATTCTCCAAGGTCATCGTTTCCCCCATAGGAATGGTATTATATAAGGTCATCGTTTCCCCCATAGGAATGGTATTCTCCAAGGTCATCGTTTCCCCCATAGGAATGGTATTCTCCAAGGTCATCGTTTCCCCCATAGGAATGGTATTCTCCAAGGTCATCGTTTCCCCCATAGGAATGGTATTCTCCAAGGTCATCGTTTCCCCCATAGGAATGGTATTCTCCAAGGTCATCGTTTCCCCCATAGGAATGGTATTCTCCAAGGTCATTGTTTCCCCCATAGGAATGGTATTCTCCAAGGTCATCGTTTCCCCCATAGGAATGGTATTCTCCAAGGTCATCGTTTCCCCCATAGGAATGGTATTATATAAGGTCATCGTTTCCCCCATAGGAATGGTATTCTCCAAGGTCATCGTTTCCCCCATAGGAATGGTATTCTCCAAGGTCATCGTTTCCCCCATAGGAATGGTATTATATAAGGTCATCGTTTCCCCCATAGGAATGGTATTCTCCAAGGTCATCGTTTCCCCCATAGGAATGGTATTCTCCAAGGTCATCGTTTCCCCCATAGGAATGGTATTATATAAGGTCATCGTTTCCCCCATAGGAATGGTATTCTCCAAGGTCATCGTTTCCCCCATAGGAATGGTATTCTCCAAGGTCATCGTTTCCCCCATAGGAATGGTATTATATAAGGTCATCGTTTCCCCCATAGGAATGGTATTCTCCAAGGTCATCGTTTCCCCCATAGGAATGGTATTCTCCAAGGTCATTGTTTCCCCCATAGGAATGGTATTATATAAGGTCATCGTTTCCCCCATAGGAATGGTATTCTCCAAGGTCATCGTTTCCCCCATAGGAATGGTATTCTCCAAGGTCATCGTTTCCCCCATAGGAATGGTATTAGATAAGGTCATCGTTTCCCCCATAGGAATGGTATTATATAAGGTCATCGTTTTTATGTCTTAAGCTCAATTTGTCTTTCCGTGCTTCTTTTGCATTCTATCTCCTCACCTCCGTATGAACCTAATTGGAGGGAAGTTGAATGAATTGCATTTTGGGAAAGAAGGTGAGGAGAGAGGAATTGAGGAAGAGCCCCATGTGTGTCGTTCTTCCTGACATCCTGTGTGTCATGTCTCTGTGCATTGGAGAGGTAAATAAACCTGTCGTCTTTTTCTCTACCTCCAGGATCCGAGGAGGAGTCCGGCGTGTGAGGACTCGCGAGTTGCATCCCCAACTTCACGCTGCTACGTACACAGGAGCCGGAACGGACAAACACATCATCGCGCGGCCATGTTTCTCAAGTCTTCCAAATAATTCCACATTTAATAGCTGCATTCAGACTACACTTCCCAGAATCCCCCAGTCAGTGCTCAGAGTTCCGTCTGTCCCACAACGATCAAAATGAGTCTACGAGATTCTGATTGTTTTGAAGTTTATTTATTTTGACCATCAATTCAAACAATAAGCACAAGTCATGTATGGATGTCAAATTGCTCTAATTCATTGTTGAATTCCAGTATTTCAATGTGTTTGATTGGGAGTTTTGTTGTTGCTTAGTGATTGTGTTTCAAGATGGAGACTGACTGGGAGATGCTGGAAATGTTTTTTTGTTGTTGTTTTGTTTTTCGTCTTGTTTTTATTTTGTTTTGTAAATTACAGGAATAATTCAATACCAACAAGTTCCCAGGTTGCCTTAGTGACCACAAGGAATGATCACTGCTCAGGGCTTGAGCCTCGATTCACATCACGACATTCCCCAACTATCTCCCTCATTAGAAATCACACGGACATATTGGATGTCTGATTCCTTGAGTGGTTGATTGAGTACTTAATCAATTATACTATGAGGTACTACTCAGTAATACTTAATATCCTTAAAGTCCTTTATTTGTGTAGAAACAGAATGTAGACGAGCATTGGATCATGTACGACACCCATACATGGAGGTTTCTTGCTCTTTCCAGCCTAACTCAAATCAGATTCAGAAATGTTTCCCTTCGGGGTGGGTTTTACTAAGGTACTCAGAGCTACGGAAAAGAGACAAGAAACTTATCATTAGGGGAGAACAGTGATTTTCTTAGCTGGACCTACAAGCAGTGAGCATCCTGAAAGGTCATCCTGAGAGGTCATCCTGAAAGGTCATCCTGAAAGGTCTTCCTGAGAGGTCATTAGAGGCTAGTATGGGGACTTGTGTTGGTTCATTCAATAATGGCAGCTGTTTCCATCACATTTAATGTGTTTTTTGGTTCGGTAAAAACATATATTTTTTTTATTTTGTAATTGTGTTTTTCATCGTTAAAAGAAAGAACCAGACTGATCTATGTTATTACAAGCTATTTTTGTTTTGCTCATGTCATTTCTCATGTTGCCAGTGGTTACGTAGTATGTTTGACCTGAGCGCTGGTTTGGTGGCCAGTGAAGGATGGGAGGGGCCCTCCACACAAACCTGGGTTCAAACTGTATTTGACATATTTCAAATACTGTAGCTGTGCTTGATTCAGCTTACCTGGCTCCATGGGACCAATGGTATAGTCCTAAAAAATGTAAACCCCGCCCATCTGGCGTGCACTCCAGTAAGGATAAAATATGCAAATGCTCAAGTATGTGAAATATTTAAAATTCTATTTGAACCTAAAGGGAGGTCTGCCACCAGAACAGCAGCGTGGGTGGAGCTTCGCTCGGCTCAGAAAGGACATGAACCATGTCGTCTGCTCTTCACCCCTGACCCCTGACCTTTATCCCCATCACCTATTACACAACCCTATCGTTGTCCACCAGCAAGGATATTGTCTCCTTTCCATATCCCATCTACCAGCAGCTATAGCTCACCAGGGGTGCCCTTATCTTAAACATTGTAGCAAAATATTATATACAGAATTACTATGTAATAACTGGAGGAAAGCCATGATAATTCATAATTCATTCAACTTTGGGAACATAACATTATTCACGACCAAACATTTACCGAACAAACCTGCGGCCTTAAATAGAAGCCTGGTGCCGCTCAGTCAGTCAAGCCCTTTCCCTGAATGTCTCACTTGGATCCAACATCCCAGGATATTAAATGTGTGTAGTTATACAGTACCAGTCAAAAGTTTGGACACGCCTACACATTCAAGGGTTTTTCTGTATTTTTACTATTTTCTACATTGTACAATAATAGTGAAGACGTCAAAACTATGGAATAACACATGGAATCATGTAGTAACCAAAAAAGTGTTAAACAAATCAAAATATATTTTATATTTGAGATCCTTCAAAGTAGCCACCCTTTGCCTTGATGACAGCTTTGCACACACTTGGCATTCTCTCAACCAGCTTCATGAGGTAGTCACCTGGAATGCATTTCAATTTTAACAGGTGTGCCTTGTTAAAAGTTAATTTGTGGAATTTCTTTCCTTCTTAATTCGTTTGAGCCAATCAGATGTGTTGTGACTAGGTAGGGGTGGTATACAGACGATAGCCCTATTTGGTAAAAGACCAAGTCCATATTATGGCAAGAACAGCTCAAATAAGCAAAGAGAAATGACAGTCCATCATTACTTTAAGACATGAAGGTCAGTCAATACAGAACATTTTAAGAACTTTGAAAGTTTATTCAAGTGCAGTTGCAAAAACCATCAAGAGCTATGATGAAACTAGCTCTCATGAGGACCACCACAGGAAAGGAAGACCCAGAGTTACCTCTGCTGCAGAGGATAAGTTCAATAGAGATACCAGCCTCAGAAATTGCAGCCCATATACATTTTTCACAGAGTTCAAGTAACAGACACATCTCATAACATCAACTGTTCAGAGGAGAATAAGGCCTTCATGGTCAAATTGCTGTAAAGAAACCACTACTAAAAGACACCAATGAGAAGAAGAGACTTGCTTGGGCGAAGAAACACGAGCACTGAATATTAGACCGGTGGAACTGCTTGGCCCAAATTTGAGATTTCTGGTTCCAACCGCAGTGTATTTGTGAGACCCAGAGTAGGTGAACGGATGATCTCCGCATGTGTGGTTCCCACCGTGAAGCATGGAGGTGGAGGTGTGATGGTGTGGGGGTGCTTTGCTGGTGACACTGTCAGTGATTTATTTAGAATTGAAGCCACACTTAACCAGTATGTCTACCACAGCATTCTGCAGCGATACGCCATCCCATCTGGTTTGCGCTTAGTGGAACTATCATTTGTTTTTCAACATGACAATGACCCTAAACACACCTCCAGGCGGTGTAAGGGCTATTTGACCAAGGAGAGTGATGGATTGCTGCATCAGATGACCTGACCTCCACAATCACCCAACCTCAACCTAATTGAGATGGTTTGGGAAGAGTTGGACCGCCGCAGAGTGAAGGAAAAGCAGCCAACAAGTGCTCAGCATATGAGGGAACTTCTTCAAGACTGTTGGAAAAGCATTCCAGGTGAAGCTGGTTGAGAGAATGCCAAGAGTGTGCAAAGCTATCATCAAGGCACAGGGTGGCTACTTTGAAGAATCTAAAATCTAAAATATATTTTGATTTGTTTAACACTTTTTGGGTTACTACATGATTCCATATGTGTTATTTCATAGTTTTGATGTCTTCACTATTATTATACAATGTGAAAAACAGTTTTTTTTAAAATAAGAAAAACCCTTGAATGAGTAGGTGTGTCCAAACTTTTGACTGGTACTGTATATCTCCTCCAATATATTTGAGTTCTTACTGTATTTGAATACATGGAGGCTCAGTGGACGTGTGCAAGGAGACTGTATATGAATACATGGAGGCTTAGTGGACGTGTGCAAGGAGACTGTATTGAGGCTCAGTATTGCGTCCGAGGTAAACATTGAAAATGAATAAACACATTGATCCACAGAGTATTTTCTAAATAGTTGGAAGCACTTATAAAACAACAACCTTTAAAATGTCACGCGGCTGATTGACGGTAGTAACACTCTGAACCAGTTATGAGACGAGTCCATCTATTCCATTTACTTCAGTTGTGCCTTTATGAAGTCAGGTTTCAAAAAAGGTTAGTCGTGTGCTCTTCATTCACTACCTCCCGTGGATCGGTTGAAGTTTATTCTTAGATCTTAGATCATCAAATCACCTAATACATTAAGCTATTTGCTGCCTTCTGTTCCTGCTGCGTCAATCTAAACCCAATTCACTAGGTTTTGCTTTACGAGAACGTGTTGGAATCGTACGCAGTCAAAAATCATGGACAATCTATAGATTACAGCCCCGTATTTACCCATAACTCGTTTTCCAATGTGTTTTTGGAGACAGCTTCTCACGCTAATACTTCAGCCTGGTTAAACTAGACTGAACAGTCCCCTATAGCCTGGTTAAACTAGACTGAACAGTCCCCTATAGCCTGGTTAAACTAGACTGAACAGTCCCCTATAGCCTGGTTAAACTAGACTGAACAGTCCCCTATAGCCTGGTTAAACTAGACTGAACAGTCCCCTATTGCCTGGTTAAACCAGACTGAACAGTCCCCTATAGCCTGGTTAAACCAGACTGAACAGTCCCCTATAGCCTGGTTAAACCAGACTGAACAGTCCCCTATATCCTGGTTAAACCAGACTGAACAGTCCCCTATAGCCTGGTTAAACTAGACTGAACAGTCCCCTATAGCCTGGTTAAACTAGACTGAACAGTCCCCTATAGCCTGGTTAAACTAGACTGAACAGTCCCCTATAGCCTGGTTAAACCAGACTGAACAGTCCCCTATAGCCTGGTTAAACCAGACTGAACAGTCCCCTATAGCCTGGTTAAACCAGACTGAACAGTCCCCTATAGCCTGGTTAAACCAGACTGAACAGTCCCCTATAGCCTGGTTAAACTAGACTGAACAGTCCCCTATAGCCTGGTTAAACTAGACTGAACAGTCCCCTATATCCTGGTTAAACCAGACTGAACAGTCCCCTATAGCCTGGTTAAACTAGACTGAACAGTCCCCTATAGCCTGGTTAAACTAGACTGAACAGTCCCCTATAGCCTGGTTAAACTAGACTGAACAGTCCCCTATAGCCTGGTTAAACCAGACTGAACAGTCCCCTATAGCCTGGTTAAACCAGACTGAACAGTCCCCTATAGCCTGGTTAAACCAGACTGAACAGTCCCCTATTGCCTGGTTAAACCAGACTGAACAGTCCCCTATAGCCTGGTTAAACCAGACTGAACAGTCCCCTATAGCCTGGTTAAACTAGACTGAACAGTCCCCTATAGCCTGGTTAAACCAGACTGAACAGTCCCCTATAGCCTGGTTAAACCAGACTGAACAGTCCCCTATAGCCTGGTTAGACCAGACTGAACAGTCCCCTATAGCCTGGTTAAACTAGACTGAACAGTCCCCTATAGCCTGGTTAAACCAGACTGAACAGTCCCCTATAGCCTGGTTAAAACAGACTGAACAGTCCCCTATAGCCTGGTTAAACCAGACTGAACAGTCCCCTATAGCCTGGTTAAACCAGACTGAACAGTCCCCTATAGCCTGGTTAAACTAGACTGAACAGTCCCCTATAGCCTGGTTAAACCAGACTGAACAGTCCCCTATAGCCTGGTTAAACCAGACTGAACAGTCCCCTATAGCCTGGTTAAACTAGACTGAACAGTCCCCTATAGCCTGGTTAAACTAGACTGAACAGTCCCCTATAGCCTGGTTAAACCAGACTGAACAGTCCCCTATAGCCTGGTTAAACCAGACTGAACAGTCCCCTATAGCCTGGTTAAACCAGACTGAACAGTCCCCTATAGCCTGGTTAAACCAGACTGAACAGTCCCCTATAGCCTGGTTAAACCAGACTGAACAGTCCCCTATAGCCTGGTTAAACCAGACTGAACAGTCCCCTATAGCCTGGTTAAACTAGACTGAACAGTCCCCTATAGCCTGGTTAAACCAGACTGAACAGTCCCCTATAGCCTGGTTAAACCAGACTGAACAGTCCCCTATAGCCTGGTTAAACCAGACGGAACAGTCCCCTATAGCCTGGTTAAACCAGACTGAACAGTCCCCTATAGCCTGGTTAAACCAGACTGAACAGTCCCCTATAGCCTGGTTAAACCAGACTGAACAGTCCCCTATAGCCTGGTTAAACCAGACTGAACAGTCCCCTATAGCCTGGTTAAACCAGACTGAACAGTCCCCTATAGCCTGGTTAAACCAGACTGAACAGTCCCCTATAGCCTGGTTAAACCAGACTGAACAGTCCCCTATAGCCTGGTTAAACCAGACTGAACAGTCCCCTATAGCCTGGTTAAACCAGACTGAACAGTCCCCTATAGCCTGGTTAAACCAGACTGAACAGTCCCCTATAGCCTGGTTAAACCAGACTGAACAGTCCCCTATAGCCTGGTTAAACCAGACTGAACAGTCCCCTATAGCCTGGTTAAACCAGACTGAACAGTCCCCTATAGCCTGGTTAAACCAGACTGAACAGTCCCCTATTGCCTGGTTAAACTAGACTGAACAGTCCCCTATAGCCTGGTTAAACCAGACTGAACAGTCCCCTATAGCCTGGTTAAACCAGACTGAACAGTCCCCTATAGCCTGGTTAAACCAGACTGAACAGTCCCCTATAGCCTGGTTAAACCAGACTGAACAGTCCCCTATAGCCTGGTTAAACCAGACTGAACAGTCCCCTATAGCCTGGTTAAACTAGACTGAACAGTCCCCTATAGCCTGGTTAAACTAGACTGAACATATCCCTATAGCCTGGTTAAACTAGACTGAATAGTCCCCTATAGCCTGGTTAAACCAGACTGAACAGTCCCCTATAGCCTGGTTAAACTAGACTGAACAGTCCCCTATAGCCTGGTTAAACTAGACTGAACAGTCCCCTATAGCCTGGTTAAACCAGACTGAACAGTCCCCTATAGCCTGGTTAAACTAGACTGAACAGTCCCCTATAGCCTGGTTAAACCAGACTGAACAGTCCCCTATAGCCTGGTTAAACCAGACTGAACAGTCCCCTATAGCCTGGTTAAACTAGACTGAACAGTCCCCTATAGCCTGGTTAAACCAGACTGAACATTCCCCTATAGCCTGGTTAAACCCGTCTGAACAGTCCCCTATAGCCTGGTTAAACCAGACTGAACAGTCCCCTATAGCCTGGTTAAACCAGACTGAACAGTCCCCTATAGCCTGGCTAAACCAGACTGAACATTCCCCTATAGCCTGGTTAAACCCGTCTGAACAGTCCCCTATAGCCTGGTTAAACCAGACTGAACAGTCCCCTATAGCCTGGTTAAACCAGACTGAACAGTCCCCTATAGCCTGGTTAAACCAGACTGAACAGTCCCCTATAGCCTGGTTAAACCAGACTGAACAGTCCCCTATAGCCTGGTTAAACCAGACTGAACAGTCCCCTATAGCCTGGTTAAACTAGACTGAACAGTCCCCTATAGCCTGGTTAAACTAGACTGAACAGTCCCCTATAGCCTGGTTAAACCAGACTGAACAGTCCCCTATAGCCTGGTTAAACTAGACTGAACAGTCCCCTATAGCCTGGTTAAACCCGTCTGAACAGTCCCCTATAGCCTGGTTAAACCAGACTGAACAGTCCCCTATAGCCTGGTTAAACCAGACTGAACAGTCCCCTATAGCCTGGTTAAACCAGACTGAACAGTCCCCTATAGCCTGGTTAAACCAGACTGAACAGTCCCCTATAGCCTGGTTAAACTAGACTGAACAGTCCCCTATAGCCTGGTTAAACTAGACTGAACACTGCGCCCACGAATGTTTCCCTTCAAAAACAAACATTGTAAAAACATTCTGCATTCCAGGCTACAGCCTGAGCTGAAAATGACTAAATCACAACCAACCAGCACTTTTGCTGAAACTCAACGGAAAGGTTATCAGAGCAATATAACTATGACGATGACCAGTACAATGAAATATAAACACTTCAAAATCTATGAAACATCCCTGAAACATTTTGGTTGGGTGATTTTATTATCCTTTTTTTTTGTGTCCTTTTCTGTTTTTGATGATTGTTTTTTTCCCTTTTTTTCCCGAATGCATACTGAGATGAAATGGCCTTTTTTCAGAACACGATCCCTATGGAAACGGGATCCGTCAGTATATTTTTTAGATACTTTGTGTACAAAAAAGAGAAAGACAAAAACATAAATGAAATAAAAGTGTTGTATTTTATATATAATAGAACATTTCAATATGGTGATATGTCACTAATATATTTATTTACTAATATATTTATCCATTATTTTTTTTATTTTTTTTGTCCAGGTTTTGAAAAATACTACATGTTTTCTGTATAGAAAACAATATCTATATGAAACTATGTGCCTTCACAGATGTGTCCACCTGGCTTCATTCCAATTATATGCAAATAAATTATTTTGAAGTAAAAACCTCTGGTGGCTGAATATGGTCTAAATTGTATGTAAAAAATGAACCTGTTTTTTGTTGTTGTTGTATTTATCTGACAAATCTAGGTTATTCAATTAATGTACATTTTTCAGATATATATCAGAATTATCATTGTGTGGTCTGCTGGCGAGATATATATCAGAATTATCATTGTGTGGTCTGCTGGCGAGATATATATCAGAATTATCATTGTGTGGTCTGCTGGTGAGATATATATCAGAATTATCATTGTGTGGTCTGCTGGCGAGATATATATCAGAATTATCATTGTGTGGTCTGCTGGCGAGATATATATCAGAATTATCATTGTGTGGTCTGCTGGTGAGATATATATCAGAATTATCATTGTGTGGTCTGCTGGTGAGATATATATCAGAATTATCATTGTGTGGTCTGCTGGCGAGATATATATCAGAATTATCATTGTGTGGTCTGCTGGCGAGATATATATCAGAATTATCATTGTGTGGTCTGCTGGTGAGATATATATCAGAATTATCATTGTGTGGTCTGCTGGCGAGATATATATCAGAATTATCATTGTGTGGTCTGCTGGTGAGATATATATCAGAATTATCATTGTGTGGTCTGCTGGTGAGATATATATCAGAATTATCATTGTGTGGTCTGCTGGCGAGATATATATCAGAATTATCATTGTGTGGTCTGCTGGTGAGATATATATCAGAATTATCATTGTGTGGTCTGCTGGTGAGATATATATCAGAATTATCATTGTGTGGTCTGCTGGCGAGATATATATCAGAATTATCATTGTGTGGTCTGCTGGTGAGATATATATCAGAATTATCATTTTCTGGTCTGCTGGGGAGATATATATCAGAATTATCATTGTGTGGTCTGCTGGCGAGATATATATCAGAATTATCATTGTGTGGTCCCCTGGCGAGATATATTCTGCCATTTAACTTACAAAAGATAAAAGGTGGAAAGCTGAGGCATTTAATCGCATTGATCGTAGAATAGAGACATTTCACAGATTGCTTTCAACAACTTGTCCCATACATTTATCAAAATAGGTGCTACATCTCTGTTCTAAATCTCTTTAAGCAGAGCCCTACAACATCGGACATTCAGTACAACGTATTGAACTTGGCTTTGTTGGTGTGGCCGTACAATGGTGGTGTGATATTAGTTGTAAACGGTCAGGTTGCCCCTAGCATCCTGGTCCTTCTCAATGGCCTCGAACAGAGACTTGAAGTTTCCTGCCCCGAAGCCCTGTGATGGGACACACACACACACACACACACACACACACGTATTTATTAAAGCTCTGTTACATCATCAGTTCATTTTTTTATTTGACCTTTATTTAACTAGGCAAGTCAGTTAAGAACAAATTATTATTTACAATAACGGCCTAGGAACAGTGGGTTAACTGCCTTGTTCAGGTGCAGAACGACAGATTTGTACCTTGTCAGCTCAGGGGTTTGAACTTGCAACCTTCCGGTTACTAGTCGAACGCTCTAACCACTAGGCTACCTGCCGCCCCTACACTCTAACCACTAGGCTACCTGCCCCCCCTACACTCTAACCACTAGGCTACCCTGCCGCCCCTACACTCTAACCACTAGGCTACCTGCTGCCCCTACACTCTAACCACTAGGCTACCTGCCCCCCCTACACTCTAACCACTAGGCTACCCTGCCGCCCCTACACTCTAACCACTAGACTACCTACCCCCCCTACACTCTAACCACTAGACTACCCTGCCGCCCCTACACTTTAACCACTAGGCTACCTGCCCACCCTACACTCTAACCACTAGGCTACCCTGCCGTCCCTACACTCTAACCACTAGGCTACCCTGCCGCCCCTACACTCTAACCACTAGGCTACCTGCCCCCCCCTACACTCTAACCACTAGGCTACCTGCCCCCCCCCTACACTCTAACCACTAGGCTACCCTGCCGTCCCTACACTCTAACCACTAGGCTACCCTGCCGCCCCTACACTCTAACCACTAGGCTACCCTGCCCCCCCTACACTCTAACCACTAGGCCAACCTGCCACCCCTACACTCTAACCACTAGGCTACCCTGCCGCCCCTACACTCTAACCACTAGGCCAACCTGCCGCCCCTACACTCTAACCACTAGGCTACCCTGCCGCCCCTACACTCTAACCACTAGGCTACCTGCCATCCCTACACTCTAACCACTAGGCCAACCTGCCGCCCCTACACTCTAACCACTAGGCTACCCTGCCGCCCCTACACTCTAACCACTAGACTACCTACCTCCTCTACACTCTAACCACTAGACTATCCTGCTGCCCCTACACTCTAACCACTAGACTACCCTGCTGCCCCTACACTCTAACCACTAGACTACCTACCTCCTCTACACTCTAACCACTAGACTACCTGCCGCCCCTACACTCTAACCACTAGACTACCCTGCTGCCCCTACACTCTAACCACTAGACTACCTACCTCCTCTACACTCTAACCACTAGACTACCCTGCTGCCCCTACACTCTAACCACTAGACTACCCTGCTGCCCCTACACTCTAACCACTAGGCTACCCTGCCGCCCCTACACTCTAACCACTAGACTACCCTGCTGCCCCCCCCTACACTCTAACCACTAGACTACCCTGCTGCCCAAACACTCTAACCACTAGACTACCCTGCTGCCCCTACACTCTAACCACTAGACTACCTGCCCCCCCTACACTCTAACCACTAGACTACCTGCCCCCCCCTACACTCTAACCACTAGACTACCTGCCCCCCCCTACACTCTAACCACTAGACTACCCTGCTGCCCCTACACTCTAACCACTAGACTACCCTGCTGCCCCTACACTCTAACCACTAGGCTACCCTGCCGCCCCTACACTCTAACCACTAGACTACCCTGCTGCCCCCCCCTACACTCTAACCACTAGACTACCCTGCTGCCCCTACACTCTAACCACTAGACTACCCTGCTGCCCCTACACTCTAACCACTAGACTACCTGCCCCCCCCTACACTCTAACCACTAGACTACCTGCCCCCCCCCTACACTCTAACCACTAGACTACCTGCCCCCCCCTACACTCTAACCACTAGACTACCCTGCCGCCCCTACACTTTAACCACTAGACTACCTACCTCCCCTACACTCTAACCACTAGACTACCTACCCCCCCTACACTCTAACCACTAGACTACCTACCTCCCCTACACTCTAACCACTAGACTACCTACCTCCCCTACACTCTAACCACTAGACTACCTACCCCCCCTACACTCTAACCACTAGACTACCTGCCCCCCCCTACACTCTAACCACTAGACTACTTGCCCCCCCCTACACTCTAACCACTAGACTACCTACCTCCCCTACACTCTAACCACTAGACTACCTACCTCCCCTACACTCTAACCACTAGACTACCTACCCCCCCTACACTCTAACCACTAGACTACCTGCCCCCCCCTACACTCTAACCACTAGACTACCTGCCCCCCTCTACACTCTAACCACTAGACTACCCTGCTGCCCCTACACTCTAACCACTAGACTACCTGCCCCCCCTACACTCTAACCACTAGACTACCTGCCCCCCCCCTAAACTCTAACCACTAGACTACCCTGCCCCCCCTACACTCTAACCACTAGACTACCCTACCCCCCCTACACTCTAACCACTAGACTACCTGCCCCCCTCTACACTCTAACCACTAGACTACCTGCCCCCCCTACACTCTAACCACTAGACTACCCTGCCCCCCCTACACTCTAACCACTAGACTACCCTGCTGCCCCTACACTCTAACCACTAGACTACCCTGCCCCCCCCTACACTCTAACCACTAGACTACCTGCCCCCCCTACACTCTAACCACTAGACTACCCTGCCCCCCCTACACTCTAACCACTAGACTACCTGCCCCCCTCTACACTCTAACCACTAGACTACCTGCCCCCCCTACACTCTAACCACTAGACTACCCTGCCCCCCCTACACTCTAACCACTAGACTACCCTGCTGCCCCTACACTCTAACCACTAGACTACCCTGCCCCCCCTACACTCTAACCACTAGACTACCCTGCTGCCCCTACACTCTAACCACTAGACTACCCTGCTGCCCCTACACTCTAACCACTAGACTACCTGCCCCCCCTACACTCTAACCACTAGACTACCCTGCCCCCCCTACACTCTAACCACTAGACTACCCTGCCCCCCCTACACTCTAACCACTAGACTACCCTGCCCCCCCTACACTCTAACCACTAGACTACCTACCCCCCCTACACTCTAACCACTAGACTACCCTGCTGCCCCCCCATTCAGAGATCCGTGTCATTTGTAACGGCTGAAAGTATGAATTCACTGACAGCTTTTTGGTTATTGTCAAGGAGAAGGTCTGTGGTGTCTTTGGTGTTGACTTCCTGAGACCGTGGCTAAAGACTTAAACACTGCCCCAGAGTTGTATGTTCAAACGCCAGCTCGCCCCAGAACATTTCATTTATATGAGCTCCATATGAAAGCGTAATAAAAAAAGATCAAGATGGTAAAGACCGAGAAACATGTTGGCGGTTTCTCCCACGGTCCCTTTGGTGTGGTGTACCTACATGTTTTGAGTTTCAACCAATCCCCTGCACATGAGTTTCAGGCATAACCAATCACATCACTAGACTGTGAAACGCCCACGTGTGACTGATGGAGCCTGTTCTAACAGGTAGTGAGAGGGGACTTTCTTAAAATATATATATATTTTTTACTTTTATTTAAGAAGGCGTTAAGAACCAATTCCAATTCTTATTTTCAATGACGGTCTAGGAACAGTGGGTGTTCAGGGGCAGAACGACAGATTTGTACCATGTCAGCTCGGGGGTTTGAACTTGCAACCTTCCGGTTACTAGTCCAACGCTCTAACCACTAGGCTACCCTGCCGCCCCACTTGGTTAGAAACCCAAATGAACAGTCCACAACTCTACCTCAGTTCCAGGTCTCTCTGCTACAGTCGGTCTTTAATCTGCACCTGTGATAGATTTCCTTATCGTTTATGACTCTGTCTCGTGTTTGCCCTGGGTGGCAGCCGGTAAACAGGTGTTAACACGCGCGAGCGAACACACGTGTTGCTGGTTTTATGAACTTACAAGGGTATGTGGGGACTTTGTGTATGTGTGAGAGAGAAAGAGATAAATTGGGGCTACTGGACTATACTCCCCCTATAAAGGGCTGTGTGTGTGTGTGTGTGAGAGAGAGAGAGAGAGAGAGAGAGAGAGAGAGAGAGAGAGAGAGAGAGAGAGAAAGAAATGGGGGCTATTGGACTATACTCCCCTTATAAAGGGCTGTGAAAGAGAGAGAGAGAGAGAAATGGGGGCTATTGGACTATACTCCCCTTATAAAGGGCTGTGAAAGAGAGAGAGAGAGAGAAAATGGGGGCTATTGGACTATACTCCCCTTATAAAGGGCTGTGAAAGAGAGAGAGAGAGAGAAATGGGGGCTATTGGACTATACTCCCCTTATAAAGGGCTGTGAAAGAGAGAGAGAGAGAGAGAGAGAGAGAGAGAGAGAGAAATGGGGGCTATTGGACTATACTCCCCTTATAAAGGGCTGTGTGTGTGTGTGTGTGTGAGAGAGAGAGAGAGAGAGAGAGAAATGGGGGCTATTGGACTATACTCCCCTTATAAAGGGCTGTGAAAGAGAGAGAGAGAGAGAAATGGGGGCTATTGGACTATACTCCCCTTATAAAGGGCTGTGTGTGTGTGTGTGTGAGAGAGAGAGAGAAATGGGGGCTATTGGACTATACTCCCCTTATAAAGGGCTGTGAAAGAGAGAGAGAGAGAGAAATGGGGGCTATTGGACTATACTCCCCTTATAAAGGGCTGTGTGTGTGTGTGTGTGAGAGAGAGAGAGAGAGAGAGAGAGAGAGAGAGAGAGAGAGAGAGAGAGAGAGAGAGAGAGAGAGAGAAATGGGGGCTATTGGACTATACTCCCCTTATAAAGGGCTGTGAAAGAGAGAGAGAGAGAGAAATGGGGGCTATTGGACTATACTCCCCTTATAAAGGGCTGTGTGTGTGTGTGTGTGAGAGAGAGAGAGAGAGAGAGAGAAATGGGGGCTATTGGACTATACTCCCCTTATAAAGGGCTGTGTGTGTGTGTGAGAGAGAGAGAGAGAGAGAGAGAGAGAGAGAAATGGGGGCTATTGGACTATACTCCCCCTATAAAGGGCTGAGAGAGAGAGGGAAAGGGAGTGAGAAATGGGGGCTATTGGACTACACTCCCCCTATAAAGAGATAGCAATAGATACGTATACAAGTGAAACCGGGCCACTTTTATAGGTAGTTTTAATTTCACCAAAAAAATAATATTTTGACTATGAGAATCTGGCATTTGTGGTTTTCAAATGAAAGGTATTTGAGAATCCCTCGTAATCAGAGCGAAAGCTAATTGACTTCTTGTCTCCTAGTATCTGGTATACTTACAAAGTGGTTGTGACGCTGAATGACTGAGAATCTGGCATTTGTGGTTTTTAAATGAAAGGTATTTGAGAATCCCTCGTAATCAGAGGGAAAGCTAATTGACTTCTGGTCTCCTAGTATCTGGTATACTTACAAAGTGGTTGTGATGCTGAATGACTGAAAATCTGGCATTTGTGGTTTTTAAATGAAAGGTATTTGAGAATCCCTCATAATCAGAGGGAAAGCTAATTGACTTCTGGTCTCCTAGTATCTGGTATACTTACAAAGTGGTTGTGACGCTGAATGACTGAGAATCTGGCATTTGTGGTTTTTAAATGAAAGGTATTTGAGAATCCCTCGTAATCAGAGGGAAAGCTAATTGACTTCTGGTCTCCTAGTATCTGGTATCACTTACAAAGTGGTTGTGACGCTGAATGACTGAGAATCTGGCATTTGTGGTTTTTAAATTAAAGGTATTTGAGAATCCCTCGTAATCAGAGGGAAAGCTAATTGACTTCTGGTCTCCTAGTATCTGGTATTACTTACAAAGTGGTTGTTTCGCTGAATGACTGAGAATCTGGCATTTGTGGTTTTTCAATGAAAGGTATTTGAGAATCCCTCATAATCAAAGGGTTAGCTAATTGACTTCTGGTCTCTAGTATCTGGTATCACTTACAAAGTGGTTGTGACGCTGAATGACTTCCAAAAAAAGGGTTGGTCGGTCCTGCACGGGTTTGGTGAAGATTTGGAGCAGGTAGCCCTTGTCATCGAAGTCAACTAAGATTTTCAGTTCCTTGACTCAGCCAAGACAGACAGAGAGAGAATGAATAAGGACATTTGGACACTGAGCATCAGCTCTGATTTAGATTACACTCAGGCTCTCTCTCAAGTTGTCTGTCCTCGATTCCTTGTGCCTTGCTTCTTAAAACGGTCAGAGGGAAGGAACCTAGGACTTTTTCCTTCAATACGTTTTGAGAAAGGATCGAGAGGAGAGGATGTGAGGAATCAAAGAAAGATGACTTGAGAAAGAGCCCCAGTATGTGATTAAAGACATGACGCTCTATATACCTGTAGCCTCTTGAGGTCCTCCTTCACCTTGATCTTGGATGTCTTGAGGTTCTCCCTCAGGCTCTCATAGTAAGCATCAGGGGCTGCCAGGAAGTCCATCCCCCGGGCTCGGAGGTTCACGATCTGTTTTAAGACAGGGTAGATGATCTTTAGCCTGTCACTACTTGCTTAACTCAAGAGAAGAAGACGGGGTGAATGAAGCTGATGGTTATGCAGTATTTCCAATGGCTTGCTTTTGCCCTGAGACATAGCTGTATGCCATGGAGTAGGAGGAGTATACAGCTATGTCTTAGGGCAAGTCTTGCCTGTGCTTGCTTACTTAGAATGTCTTTTTTTTTCAATTTTCGCCTAAAATTACTGCCCTAACTCAGGCCCTGAAGCAAGGATATGCATATTCTTGGTACCATTTAAAGGAAACACTTTGAAGTTTGTGGAAATGTGAAAGGAATGTAGGAGAGTATAACACATTAGATCTGGTAAAAGATAATGCAAAGAAAAAAAACTATCGTTTTTTTGGAATTTTGTTTGTACCATCATCTTTGAAATGTATTATTCCAGCCCAGGAGCAATTTTGGCCACTAGAAGTGTATATGCATAGTTTCAGACTGATCCAATGAACCATTGCATTTCTGTTCAAAATGTTGTATCAAGACTGCCCAAATGTGCCTAATTTCCTTATTAATAACTGTTAATGTTCAAAACTGTTCATGTTCAAAACTGTGCACTCTCCTCAAACAATAGCATGGTATTCTTTCACTGTAATAGTCTAACTGCACTGTCCAATTTACAGTAGCTAACAAGAAATTAAGGTTTCTGTTCATATAAGATATGTCTATGTCCTGGGAAATGTTCTTGTTACTTACAACCTCATGCTAATCGCATTAGCCTACGTTAGCTGAACCGTCCCGCAGGGGACCTACCAATCCTGAAGAAGTTTTAAAGCTATGAATCTGCATGGATTGTAAATATTCAACTGATATGCAGTACCTTTCAGAAAGTATTCACACCCCTTGACTTTTTTCAGTATCGTGTTACAGCCTAAATTTAAAATGGATTACATTGAGAGTGTTGGGTACCTAATAATCCATAATGTCGTAGTGGAATTATGTTTTTCCAAAATGTTTACAAATTAATAAAACGTGTAAAGTTGAAAAGTTTTGAGTCAATAAGTATTCAACCCCTTTAAGGCAAACCTAAAGAAGTTCAGGAATAAAAAATGTGCTTTTACAAAATCACATAATAAATTCCATGGACTCACTCTGTGTGCAACAATAGTGTTTGACATTATTTTTTGAATGACTATCTCTGTACACCACACATACAATATATGTATTTCGAGCAGTGAATTTCAAACACAGATTCAACCACAGGGAGGATTTCTAATGCCTCGCAAAGAAGGGTACCTAATCGGTAAATAAACAAATAAGAATTGAATATCCCTTTGAGCATGGTGAAGTTATTAATTACACTTTGGATGGTGTATCAATACACACAGTCACTACAAATATACAGGTGTCCTTCCTAACTCAGTTTCCGGAGAGGAAGGAAACCACTCAGGAATGTCACCATGCGGCCAATGGTGACTTAAAAACAGTTACAGTTTAATGGCTGTGATAGAAAACTGAGGATGGATCAACAACATTGTAGTTACTCCACAATACTAACCTAATTGACAGAGTGAAAAAAAGGAAACCTATACAGAATAAAAAATATAGTGCCTTTAGTTTAGTGCCTTTGCAACAAGGCACTAAAGTAATACTGCAAAAAATGTGTGCAAAGCAATTCATGTTTTTTTTCCTGAATACAAAGTGTTATGTTTCGGGCAAATCCAATTCTCCATATTTTCAATTATAAGTGGTGGCTGCATCATGTTATGAGTATTATTGTAATCATTAAGGACTGGGGAGTTTCTCAGGATAAAAAAGAAACAGAATGGAGCTAAGCACAGGCTAAATCCTAGAGGAAAACCTGGTTCAGTCTGCTTTCCACCAGACTCTGGGAGATTATTTCACATTTCAGCAGGACAATGACCTAAAACACAAGGCCAAGTCTACACTGGAGTTACTTACCAAGAAGACAGTCAATGTTCCCGAGTTTTGACTTAAATCTACTTGAAAATGTAAAAATGGTTCTCTAGCAATGATCAGTAATCAATTTGACAGAGCTTGAAGAATTTAGACAATAATGGGCAAATGTTGCACAATCCAGGTGTGGAAAGCTCTTAATCATTGCCAAAGGTGCTTCTACAAAGTATTGACACTGTGGTGTGAATACTTATGTCAATTAGATATTTCTGTATTTCATTATCAACAAATTTGCAAACATTTCTAAAACAATGTTTTCACTTTGTCATTATGATATATTGTGTGAAGATTGGTGAGGTGAAAAATCGATTTTATTCATTTTGAATTCAGGCTGTAACAACAAAATGTGGAATAAGTCAAGGGGTATGAATACTTTCTGAAGGCACTGTAATGTTGTATTTATTTCTTAGTCAGAAAATATATGATTGACTTACAGCTTGAATGATGTCGGATGTGTTCAGGGCGATGTGCTGGACACCAGGCCCTCCATTGTAGTCACAATACTCCTGTTGAAATAAGGCCACAATCAAGTTAAAATCCTGACACAAACATAAACACAGGCGGCTAGATAAAATACCTCATGATAAGCTGTAGACCACACTATTTACCAAGAGAGTTTTCATCTATATTCTTCGTAGCTGTCTATTTACCATCACAAACCGATGATGGCATTAAGACCTCAATCAAAGAGCTGTACTGGGCCATAAGTAAACAAGAAAATGCTCATCTAGAGGCGGCGCTCCTAGTGGCCGGTAACTTGAATGCCGGAAAACTGAAATCCGTTTGACCTTATTTCTAGCAGCATGTCATCTGTGCAACTAGAGGCGAAAAAACTCTAGACCACCTTTACTCCACACACAGAGACGCATACAAAGCTCTCCCTCGCCCTCCATTTGGAAAATCCGACCATAACTCTATCCTCCTGATTCCTGCTTACAAGTAAAAACTAAAGCAGGAAGTACCAGTGACACGCTCTATACGGAAATGGTGAGATGAAGCGGATGTTAAGCTACAGGACTGTTTCGCGAGCACAGACTGGAATATGTTCCGGGATTCATCCGATGGCATTGAGGAGTATACCACATCAGTCACCGGCTTCATCAATAAGTGCATCGACGACGTCGTCGCCACAGTGACAATACGTACATATCCCAACCAGAAGCCATGGATTACAGGCAACATCCGCACTGAGCTAAAGGCTAGAGCTGCTGCTTTGAAGGAGTGGAACATTAATCCGGTATTTTATAAGAAATCCTGCAAAACACTCCGACGAACCGTCAATACAGGACCAAGATCAAATCCTACTACACCGGCTCTGACGCTCATCAGATGTGGAGGGGTTGCAAACTATTACGGGAAACCCAGTCCCAAACTGTCCAGTGACACGAGCGTACCAGATGAGCAAAATACCTTCTATGCTCGCTTCGATACTAGCAACACTGAACCATGCATGAGAGCATCAGCTGTTCCAGATGACTGTGTGATCATGCTCTCCGTAGCCAATGTCAGTAAGATGTTTAAGCAGGTTAACATTCACAATGCCCAGACGGATTACCAGGACCCGTACTCAGAGCATGCGCTGACCAGATGGCAAGTGTCTTTACTGACATTTTCAACCTCTCCCTGACCCAGTCTGTAATAGGTACGTTTCAAGCAGACCACCATAATCCCGTGCCCAAGAACGCCAAGGTAACCAGTAAAAATCACCTCGTCAAATCTGTAGCCATGAAATGTTAATAAAAGATGGTCATGGCTCACATCAACACCATCATCCCAGACACCCTAGACCCACTCAAATTCCCATACCGCCCCAACAGATCCACAGATATATATTATATTGCACTTCAGAATGCCCTCTCCCACCTGGACAAAAGGAACACCTATGTGAGAATACTGTTCATTAACTACAGATCAGCATTCAACACCATAGTGCCGTCCAAGCTCATCACTAAACTAAGGACCCTGGGGCAACAACAAATCCCTCTGCAACTGGATCCTAGACTTACTGATGGGCTTCCCCCAGGTGGTGAGGGTAGGCAACAACAAATCCCTCTGCAACTGGATCCTAGACTTACTGATGGGCTTCCCCCAGGTGGTGAGGGTGGGCAACAACACATCCCTCTGCAACTGGATCCTAGACTTACTGATGGGCTTCCCCCAGGTGGTGAGGGTAGGCAACAACACATCCCTCTGCAACTGGATCCTAGACTTACTGATGGGCTTCCCCCAGGTGGTGAGGGTAGGCAACAACACATCCCTCTGCAACTGGATCCTAGACTTACTGATGGGCTTCCCCCAGGTGGTGAGGGTAGGCAACAACAAATCTGCCACACTGACCCTCAACACGGGGGCCCATCGGATGCGTGATCAGCCCCACTCCTGTACTCCCCGTTCATCCGCGTGCCCACGCACAACTCCAACACCAACATTAAATTTGCCAACGACACAGCGGTGGTAGGCCTGATCACCGACGACGATGAGACGGCCTACAGGGAGGATGTCAGAGGCCTGGCAGTGTGGTGCCAGGATAACAACCTCTCCCTCAGTAAGACAAAGAAGCTGATCGTGGACAACGGGAAATGGAGGGCCGAGAACGCCCCCATCCACAACGACATGGCTGTTGTGGAACAGATCGAGAGCTTTAAGTTCCTCTGTGTCCACATCACTAAGGAATTAACATGGTCCACATACACCAGCACAGGACAGGGCAGAACCTCCTCCCTATTCAGACCCTTTGCTATAAGACTCAATATTGAGCTCAGGTGCATCCTGTTTCCATTGATCATCCTTGAGATGTTTCTACAACTTGATTGGAGTCCGATTATGGGAAATTCAATTGATTGGACAGGCACACACCTGTCTATATAAGGTCCCACAGTTGACAGTGCATGTCAGAGCAAAAACCAAGCCATGAGGTCGAAGGAATTGTCCGTAGAGCTCCGAGACAGAAATGTGTCAAGGCACAGATCTGGGGAAGGATACCAAAAACATTCTACAGCATTGAAGGTCCCCAAGAACACAGTGGTCTCCATCATTCTTAAATGG
>NC_048574.1:6697675-6785175 GCF_013265735.2 Oncorhynchus mykiss | reverse complement strand
CTCTACCCTCTACCCACCACCCTCTACCCTCTACCCACTACCCTCTACCCTCTACCCACTACCCACCACCCTCTACCCACCACTCTCAACCCACCACCCTCTACCCACCACCCTCTACCCACCACCCACCACCCTCTACCCTCTACCCACAACCCTCTACCCTCTACCCACCACCCTCCACCCTCTACCCTCCACCCTCTACCCTCTACCCACTACCCACCACCCTCTTCCCACCAACCTCTACCCACCACCCTCTACTCACCACCCTTTACCCACCACCCTCAACCCTCTACCCACCACCCTCTACCCACTACCCACCACCCTCTACCCACCACCCTCAACCCACCACCCACCACCCTCAACCCACCAACCTCTACCCACCACCCACCACCCTCTACCCACCACCCTCTACCCACCACCCACCACCATCCACCCTCTACCCACCACCCTCTACCCTCTACCCACCACCCACCACCCTCTACCCACCACCCTCTACCCTCTACCCACCACCCTCTACCCACCACCCTCCACCCTCCACCCTCTACCCACCACCCTCCACCCTCTACCCACCACCCTCCACCCTCTACCCACCACCCTCTACCCACTACCCACCACCCTCTACCCACCACCCTCTACCCTCTATCCACCACCCTCGACCCTCTACCCGCCACCCTCTACCTACTACCCTCTACTCACCACCCTCCACCCTCTATCCTCTACCCACCACCCTCTACCCACCACCCACCACCCTCTACCTACCGCCCTCTACCTACCACCCTCTACCCTCTACCCACCACCCTCTACCTACCACCCTCTACCCACCAACCTCCACCCACCACCCACCACCCTCTACCCACCACCCTCCACCCTCTACCCACCACCCTCTACCTACCACCCTCTACCCACCACCCTCCACCCTCTATCCACCACCCACCACTCTCTACCCACCATCCTCTACCCACCACCCTCTACCTACCACCCTCTAACCACCATCCTCTACCCACCACCCTCTACCTACCGCCCTCTACCTACCACCCTCTACCCTCTACCCACCACCCTCTACCTACCACCCTCTACCCACCAACCTCTACCCTCTACCCACCAGCCTCTACCCTCTACCCACCACCTTCCACCCTCTAGTCTACCCTCTACCCACCGCCCTCTAGTCTACCCTCTACCCTCTACCCTCCACCCTCTAATCTACCCTCTACCCTCCACCCTCTAGTCTACCCTCTACCCACCACCCTCTATTCTACCCTCTACCCTCCACCCTCTAGTCTACCCTCTACCCACCACCCTCCACCCTCTAGTCTACCCTCTACCCTCTAGTCTACCCTCTACCCTCTAGTCTACCCTCTACCCTCTAGTATACCCTCTACCCTCTAGTCTACCCTCCACCCTCTAGTCTACCCTCTACCCTCTAGTCTACCCTCTACCCTCTAGTCTACCCTCTACCCACCTCCCTTGAAACTAACAGAAACAAGGTTGAGACAAGATTACTTTAGTATTTTTTACTCACCTTGATTAAGAATTCAAGGTCCTCCACTTGGAAAGCAATGTCTTTGACCCCATCCCCGTGCTTCATCAAGTGTTCCCCCATTTCTGAGAGAAAAGAAAACTTTTGAAACAATAAACTTATATGACTGACGGTCGATCTTTCATACCAGGTCTATATCAGAAATGTAGCCATTTAAAGATGTTGACTAGGAGAAGAAGAAACCTGCCTTCATTTCCTGGATTCAGAGCAGATTCGAAGACAAATAATATCTGGGGGGGAGGAATAAAGAACAACGAGGTCGATACTTCATCTGATGAAGGTAGTAAAGTCAGTCAAAGTTGGAGTTTTAAAAACTCGAGACCACAATCACGGGCCAGTTTCACAGACACGGCCTTGTCTAGTCTTGGGACTAGGAAGACTTTAATGTGGGTCAGAGAAAGGCGGTTCTACGTTTGCAGAAGTGGGCACACTACCTTATCCTGTTTAATGACATGGGACACCACCTCTCGGCTGCCGGTCTCCAGACCCTTGTAGGCCACTGGCTCAAAGCCCATCTTGTCACAGTAGAACACAGCCGCCTGCATAGAGAATTCATAAGGATTTCATAACACATTAATAACCCATACTGAACATATTAATATCCCATACATAACCCATACATAACACATTAATAACCCATATATAACATATTAATATCCCATACATAACCCATACATAACACATTAATAACTCATATATAACATATTAATATCCCATACATAACCCATACATAACACATTAATATCCCATTCATAACACATTAATAACCCATACTGAACATATTAATATCCCATACATAACCCATACATAACCCATACATAACCCATTAATAACCCATTCATAACCCATACATAACCCATACATAACCCATTCATAACCCATTCATAACCCATACATAAGCCATTCATAACCCATGCATATCCCATTCATAACCCATACAAAACCCATACATAACCCATTTATAACCCATACATAACCCATTCATAACCCATACATAATACATTAATAACCCATAAAGAATCCATTAATAATCCATTCATAACCCATTCATAACCCATACATAACCCATTCATAACCCATACATAATCCATTCATAACCCATGCATAACCCATTCATAACCCATTAATAATCCATTCATAACCCATACATAACCCATTAATAATCCATTCATAACCCATTCATAACCCATACATAATCCATTCATAACCCATGCATAACCCCTTGATAATCCATTCATAACCCATTCATAACCCATACATAATCCATTCATAACCCATACATAACCCCTTGATAACCCATTAATAACCCATTCATAACCCATACATAACCCATTCATAACCCATACATAACCCATTAATAATCCATTAATAACCCATTCATAACCCATTAATAACCCATTCATAACCCATACATAACCCATTAATAATCCATTAATAACCCATTCATAACCCATACATAACCCATTCATAACCCATACATAACCCATTAATAATCCATTAATAACCCATTCATAACCCATTAATAACCCATTCATAACCCATACATAACCCATTAATAATCCATTAATAACCCATTCATAACCCATACATAACCCATTCATAACCCATACATAACCCATTAATAATCCATACATAAACCATTCATAACCCATACATAACCCATTAATAATCCATTAATAACCCATTCATAACCCATTAATAACCCATTCATAACCCATTCATAACCCATTCATAACCCATTAATAATCCCTTCATAACCCATGCATAACCCATTCATAACCCATTAATAATCCATTCATAACCCATACATAACCCATTAATAATCCATTCATAACCCATTCATAACCCATACATAATCCATTCATAACCCATGCATAACCCCTTGATAATCCATTCATAACCCATTCATAACCCATACATAATCCATTCATAACCCATACATAACCCCTTGATAACCCATTAATAACCCATTCATAACCCATACATAACCCATTCATAACCCATACATAACCCATTAATAATCCATTAATAACCCATTCATAACCCATTAATAACCCATTCATAACCCATACATAACCCATTAATAATCCATTAATAACCCATTCATAACCATACATAACCCATTCATAACCCATACATAACCCATTAATAATCCATTAATAACCCATTCATAACCCATTAATAACCCATTCATAACCCATACATAACCCATTAATAATCCATTAATAACCCATTCATAACCCATACATAACCCATTCATAACCCATACATAACCCATTAATAATCCATACATAACCCATTCATAACCCATACATAACCCATTAATAATCCATTAATAACCCATTCATAACCCATTAATAACCCATTCATAACCCATTCATAACCCATTCATAACCCATTAATAATCCATTAATAACCCATTAATAACCCATTAATAACCCATTCATAACCCATTCATAACCCATACATAACCCATACACAACACATTCATAAACAGAACATATGTGTTATTAAAGTTCTTATGTAGGTACCCATCAAATAAAGTTTTACGAACATTTGGAACATTGACTTACACAAGATGTCGACACGGGTGTTTGACTATGTGTGTGTGTGCGTGCGTGCGTGCGTGCCTGCGTGTGTGTGCGTGCGCGTGTGTGTGTGTGTGTGTGATTGCTCAACCCTGTACGTAGCATGTGACTCATATGCTTTCATGGTGCGGTTGAATGAACTTTTAGGTTAACTTTTAGGCCTTTTGAAGTTGCTAACTTTTTGTTTACCCAGTTGTTGACCCACCTGTTGCCTCTGGTTCCGCAAAGATTAAGTCAGCTATTACAGAAATGATATACCTCTAACTGTGTCATAGTTTTCAACAGGGCTGGGGTCAATTCTAATTGAAGTCAGTCAATTCAGGGGAAAAAAAACGGAAATTCCAATTCAATAATTGGGGGAAAAAAAAGGCCATATATTTTAAATATCTTCTCAAAAACTGAAAAGGAGAAGCTGGGTTTTTAAATGTATTAATCCATTTTTTTTATTTTAAATTAAAATCACTCCCTGTATTAACTGATTTAATTATAAATGACCCAACCCTGGTTTTTACTATAGTCCATTTGTCAGTTCAATATATGGCTATAAAGTTCAGGAACATTTTTTGTGCTTTTTCAGAAAGATAGATAAACATGTCTCCCGTTCTGGACTGTTACCTCAGTTTGTTTCACAGAGAGGAAGCCCAATGTCAACTAGCAGAAGAGCAATGACCTGAGCTAGCCTCCCTTTAGAAAGCAAAGTCCATTCAGGACAACGTGTTATCCTGCTGCGCATGTTGTCCAGCTCTCATCGAGTGCTACCGTATCACTCGTTGCGAGGCTGAGAATGTGGTATAGTTGTCATGCCACGTCAAAGAAATTCATACAGCATGTCGTGGATGTGATCGGAGATGATGGATAACTTGTCTCCATTTATCTTCAGTCTATTTTTTTTTAGGGGGAGGACTTTAAAGACTCACCTGTTTGGCATTGCCCACCCAAAAGGTCACGTGGTGGAACTTTACGAATTTTCCCTTCTCGGGCTAAATGGGGAAAAGGGAAATGAAAAATTAATAATAATACTATATCAAATTAATAATAATACTATATCAAATGAATATTAATACTATATCAAATGAATAATAATACTATATCAAAATAATAATAATACTATATCAAAATAATACTATATAAAATTAATAATAATACTATATAAAATTAATAATAATACTATATATACAAATAATAATAATACTATATCAAATTAATAATAATACTATATATACAAATAATAATAATACTATATCAAATTAATAATAATACTATATATACAAATAATAATAATACTATATCAAAATAATAATAATACTATATCAAATTAATAATAATACTATATCAAATTAATAATAATACTATATCAAATTAATAATAATACTATATAAAAATAATGGTATGTTCACAAACTCCCCTCTCCATATGGATGGTTAGTCTGCTTGTTTGTCATTTGTCATTAAAGACAGAAGTCGTAACCCAAGGAACCAGAGCACGTGAACATTTCTCCTCATCATCATCATCATCATCAACTCAAACATCCACCACTGAAGTGTTACGTGGAAATAATGACGATGGACTTACCTTCTCCCCTTTATCTGTGTAGGTAGTCTGCAGAGAAATATGAAAATCGAATCATCTTCGATGCGCGTAAAACATGTTTCCCCCCCCCCCCCCCCCCCCCCCCCCCTAATATCAGAAACCTTCGATTGTGTCATTCCTTACAGTTTATTTATTTATTTCACCTTTATTTAACCAGGTAGGCAAGTTGAGAACAAGTTCTCATTTATTTGTGGGCCTGTTACGTGTGAGGTGTGCAACATCATCCCCAACTGCTGCGACAGTTAAAATCATTCCAAATCAGAGTTCACACAATACAATACAATACAATACACATATGAATTAATAAATCCATGTACATTAATGACACAACACGTCTGGAACCAAATGATACTACCGACTGCTGCTGGGTAATTTACTACCTGAACAATTCTGTCAATTATTACACCGTTTAACAGTTGTAAAATGACCCCATCCTCTCTGAAACCCCCCCCCCATGTACAACCATCACGGGAGGCAGCAGACTTACTCACCATGCTATGGTTCTGTCCGGACAGAGATGACTGATCAAGAGGAGAGAAGAGAGAAGATTACGGGCTAGAGGGGCTGGCTTTACCCCACAGGCCTTAAGTAGTGGCCAGAGGACCCGTGGTGATTGGTCTTTTGGGGTCAACACCACCCTGGGGTCCGCCTCCAACCCGCTTTGCCTCCCTCACCTGACAAGCACAAGGATCCAGAGGCCCCTGGCGCTGGCTGTCCCAATCGTCCAGTGTTTGCCAGGTGTTGTCATCATGTCTCCAGTACAATATCGAGCTCCTTCTACAAGCCTTCTCTGCCTTAACATGGAGGACAGTGTTCAGTCCTTGTAGGCTGCATCCTCAAGCACCATGAACCAGACTACTTCCCTAAGATTGGAAGCTGTATGTAGTGGCCCAGGGACGAGGTCACGCAGGCTGTCATCACGCTGTAACAGTAGCCTGTTTTTCATCTATGGTAGACAGTTGACAAGTTAGCCACAATGGACATAGTTGTTAGGTATTAACCCTTTGTGACACATAAGAAGAAGAAGGGAGATTATTTACAGTAGATTCACTGACAACTCCACTCAATATTCCAGTCTTAGCTTCTCTCCCCAGCCTTCATTTAATTTCCCTTTAAACACACTCTCTTAGCTGGTGAATAATGTAAAAATAAATTAAAAAGGGACATGATTGGGCATGTCCAGGATCCATATTCACAAAGTGTCTCAGTAGGAAATCTGATCTAGGTTCAAATCCCTCCACATGTTCATTATGATCTCAGTTGAGCAATTACTCTGACTGAGACACTCTATAGCCCCGTTTATACCTGGTGCTAACATGTGTCCTTTCTCCCGATCCACATTCTTATTGTGCCCACATTCTAAGACAGGTGTAGATGATTAAAAAGACACAATGTGATCAGATCTTCCTGACCACCTCTGAAGATAGTCAACAACGCGTTGTGTCTGGATATCAATGAATCGTAAACCGATCTGGATGGTCAAACCTTTTAAATCATCATTATACCGATCTGGATGGTCAAACCTTTTAAATCATCATTATACCGATCTGGATGGTCAAACCTTTTAAATCATCATTATAACGATCTGGATGGTCAAACCTTTTAAATCATCATTATACCGATCTGGATGGTCAAACCTTTTAGATCATCATTAAACCGATCTGGATGGTCAAACCTTTTAAATCATCATTATACCGATCTGGATGGTCAAACCTTTTAAATCATCATTATACCGATCTGGATGGTCAAACCTTTTAAATCATCATTATAACGATCTGGATGGTCAAACCTTTTAAATCATCATTATACCGATCTGGATGGTCAAACCTTTTAAAATCATCATTATACCGATCTGGATGGTCAAACCTTTTAAAATAATCATTATACCGATCTGGATGGTCAAACCTTTTAAATCATCATTATACCGATCTGATTGGTCAAACCTTTTAAATCATCATTATACCGATCTGGATGGTCAAACCTTTTAAATCATCATTAAACCGATCTGGATGGTCAAACCTTTTAAATCATCATTATACCAATCTGGATGGTCAAACCTTAAATCATCATTATACCGATCTGGATGGTCAAACCTTTTAAATCATTATTATACCGATCTGGATGGTCAAACCTTTTAAATCATCATTATACCGATCTGGATGGTCAAACCTTTTAAATCATCATTATACCGATCTGATTGGTCAAACCTTTTAAATCATCATTATACCGATCTGGATGGTCAAACCTTTTAAATCATCATTAAACCGATCTGGATGGTCAAACCTTTTAAATCATCATTATACCAATCTGGATGGTCAAACCTTCTTAAATCATCATTATACCGATCTGGATGGTCAAACCTTTTAAATCATCATTATACCGATCTGGATGGTCAAACCTTTTAAATCATCATTATACCGATCTGGATGGTCAAACCTTTTAAATCATCATTATACCGATCTGGATGGTCAAACCTTTTAAATCATCATTATACCGATCTGGATGGTCAAACCTTTTAAATCATCATTAAACCGATCTGGATGGTCAAACCTTTTAAATCATCATTATACCGATCTGGATGGTCAAACCTTTTAAATCATCATTATACCGATCTGGATGGTCAAACCTTTTAAATCATCATTAAACCGATCTGGATGGTCAAACCTTTTAGATCATCATTATACCGGCCTCTAAAATCATTGACATATGTCGTCAGTAACTGTCGTAAAATAAATACATTCGTATTATTTTGAAAGAATATCTGTCAAATAATTTGCATACAGTAAGGCACCGGCTAATCTGGTCACCGTGCCGACACAGTGGATAGATAAGATATTCATTTTAATACAATGTGTGTGATGCGAGAATCTCTGATCAGATAGTTTTGGTATAGTTGGGGAGTTTTTGGTATTTTGTTTTCATGTGGGTATTTTTGTAATTGTTCTATAATTCCGTTGCCTGGCTACCCTTACTCCTTGCTCCGGGCCAAACGCTACACCACACCCACAGACGTTAGTTTCTTCTCACTAAGGAGTCTGGGTCGGAGTACCTTCTCGACCATTCACCGAATTCAAACACATTCTCTCTGATTGGTCCCAGAAACTGATGTGTTGGGTCAGAGACAGAACACACAAGATTAAAACGGTGGTTTGAAAATGTGTGGCTGGCTTTGATACTCTGATTGGTTAGAGACAATCGCCGATGACATTATTTTGTACAAACGCCCCTCGTGCACCTCGTCACCACAAACAACTTCAATGATGGCAGTCTCAGACTAAAGAATGTCGGGAACGACAGAGCAGTCTCAGACTAAAGAATGTCGGGAACGACAGAGCAGTCTCAGCCTAAAGTATGTCTGGAACGACAGAGCAGTCTCAGACCAAAGTATGTCTGGAACGAAAGAGTAGTCTCAGACTAAAGAATGTCTGGAACGACAGAGCAGTCTCAGACTAAAGAATGTCTGGAACGACAGAGCAGTCTCAGACTAAAGTATGTCTGGAACGACAGAGCAGTCTCAGACTAAAGTATGTCTGGAACGAAAGAGTAATCTCAGACTAAAGAATGTCTGGAACGACAGAGCAGTCTCAGACTAAAGTATGTCTGGAACGACAGAGCAGTCTCAGACTAAAGTATGTCTGGAACGAAAGAGTAGTCTCAGACTAAAGAATGTCTGGAATGACAGAGCAGTCTCAGACTAAAGAATGTCGGGAACGACCGAGCAGTCTCAGACTAAAGAATGTCGGGAACGACAGAGCAGTCTCAGACTAAAGAATGTCGGGAACAACAGAGCAGTCTCAGACTAAAGAATGTCGGGAACGACCGAGCACTCTCAGACTAAAGAATGTCGGGAACGACCGAGCAGTCTCAGACTAAAGAATGTCGGGAACGACCGAGCACTCTCAGACTAAAGAATGTCGGGAACGACAGAGCAGTCTCAGACTAAAGAATGTCGGGAACGACCGAGCAGTCTCAGACTAAAGAATGTCGGGAACGACAGAGCAGTCTCAGACTAAAGAATGTCGAGAACGACCGAGCAGTCTCAGACTAAAGAATGTCGGGAACGACAGAGCAGTCTCAGACTAAAGAATTTCGGGAACGACCGAGCAGCGGAAGAATTGAGTGTTAGTCGTCAGGCTAGTAATAGCTAGCTAGCTATTCTGTAAAAGAGGCCTTGGTCTCACTATGACGCCCTGGTCAAAGGGCTATTCTGTAAAAGAGGCCTTGGTCTCACTATGACTCCCTGGTCAAAGGGCTATTCTGTAAAAGAGGCCTTGGTCTCACTATGACTCCCTGGTCAAAGGGCTATTCTGTAAAAGAGGCCTTGGTCTCACTATGACTCCCTGGTCAAAGGGCTATTCTGTAAAAGAGGCCTTGGTCTCACTATGACTCCCTGGTCAAAGGGCTATTCTGTAAAAGAGGCCTTGGTCTCACTATGACTCCCTGGTCAAAGGGCTATTCTGTAAAAGAGGCCTTGGTCTCACTATGACGCCCTGGTCAAAGGGCTATTCTGTAAAAGAGGCCTTGGTCTCACTATGACTCCCTGGTCAAAGGGCTATTCTGTAAAAGAGGCCTTGGTCTCACTATGACTCCCTGGTCAAAGGGCTATTCTGTAAAAGAGGCCTTGGTCTCACTATGACTCCCTGGTCAAAGGGCTATTCTGTAAAAGAGGCCTTGGTCTCACTATGACGCCCTGGTCAAAGGGCTATTCTGTAAAAGAGGCCTTGGTCTCACTATGACTCCCTGGTCAAAGGGCTATTCTGTAAAAGAGGCCTTGGTCTCACTATGACTCCCTGGTCAAAGGGCTATTCTGTAAAAGAGGCCTTGGTCTCACTATGACTCCCTGGTCAAAGGGCTATTCTGTAAAAGAGGCCTTGGTCTCACTATGACGCCCTGGTCAAAGGGCTATTCTGTAAAAGAGGCCTTGGTCTCACTATGACGCCCTGGTCAAAGGGCTATTCTGTAAAAGAGGCCTTGGTCTCACTATGACTCCCTGGTCAAAGGACTATTCTGTAAAAGAGGCCTTGGTCTCACTATGACTCCCTGGTCAAAGGACTATTCTGTAAAAGAGGCCTTGGTCTCACTATGACTCCCTGGTCAAAGGGCTATTCTGTAAAAGAGGCCTTGGTCTCACTATGACTACCTGGTCAAAGGACTATTCTGTAAAAGAGGCCTTGGTCTCACTATGACTCCCTGGTCAAAGGGCTATTCTGTAAAAGAGGCCTTGGTCTCACTATGACTCCCTGGTCAAAGGGCTATTCTGTAAAAGAGGCCTTGGTCTCACTATGACTCCCTGGTCAAAGGGCTATTCTGTAAAAGAGGCCTTGGTCTCACTATGACGCCCTGGTCAAAGGGCTATTCTGTAAAAGAGGCCTTGGTCTCACTATGACGCCCTGGTCAAAGGGCTATTCTGTAAAAGAGGCCTTGGTCTCACTATGACTCCCTGGTCAAAGGGCTATTCTGTAAAAGAGGCCTTGGTCTCACTATGACTCCCTGGTCAAAGGGCTATTCTGTAAAAGAGGCCTTGGTCTCACTATGACTCCCTGGTCAAAGGGCTATTCTGTAAAAGAGGCCTTGGTCTCACTATGACTCCCTGGTCAAAGGGCTATTCTGTAAAAGAGGCCTTGGTCTCACTATGACTCCCTGGTCAAAGGGCTATTCTGTAAAAGAGGCCTTGGTCTCACTATGACGCCCTGGTCAAAGGGCTATTCTGTAAAAGAGGCCTTGGTCTCACTATGACTCCCTGGTCAAAGGGCTATTCTGTAAAAGAGGCCTTGGTCTCACTATGACTCCCTGGTCAAAGGGCTATTCTGTAAAAGAGGCCTTGGTCTCACTATGACTCCCTGGTCAAAGGGCTATTCTGTAAAAGAGGCCTTGGTCTCACTATGACGCCCTGGTCAAAGGGCTATTCTGTAAAAGAGGCCTTGGTCTCACTATGACTCCCTGGTCAAAGGGCTATTCTGTAAAAGAGGCCTTGGTCTCACTATGACGCCCTGGTCAAAGGGCTATTCTGTAAAAGAGGCCTTGGTCTCACTATGACTCCCTGGTCAAAGGGCTATTCTGTAAAAGAGGCCTTGGTCTCACTATGACTCCCTGGTCAAAGGGCTATTCTGTAAAAGAGGCCTTGGTCTCACTATGACTCCCTGGTCAAAGGGCTATTCTGTAAAAGAGGCCTTGGTCTCACTATGACTCCCTGGTCAAAGGGCTATTCTGTAAAAGAGGCCTTGGTCTCACTATGACTCCCTGGTCAAAGGGCTATTCTGTAAAAGAGGCCTTGGTCTCACTATGACTCCCTGGTCAAAGGGCTATTCTGTAAAAGAGGCCTTGGTCTCACTATGACTCCCTGGTCAAAGGGCTATTCTGTAAAAGAGGCCTTGGTCTCACTATGACGCCCTGGTCAAAGGGCTATTCTGTAAAAGAGGCCTTGGTCTCACTATGACTCCCTGGTCAAAGGGCTATTCTGTAAAAGAGGCCTTGGTCTCACTATGACGCCCTGGTCAAAGGGCTATTCTGTAAAAGAGGCCTTGGTCTCACTATGACTCCCTGGTCAAAGGGCTATTCTGTAAAAGAGGCCTTGGTCTCACTATGACGCCCTGGTCAAAGGGCTATTCTGTAAAAGAGGCCTTGGTCTCACTATGACTCCCTGGTCAAATATTACTGGAGAAAAATATAAACGCAACATGCAACAATTTCAAAGATTTAACTGAGTCACAGTTCCTATGAGGTAATCCGTGAATTGAAATAAATTCATTAGACCCTAATCTATGGATTTCACATGACTGGGAATGCAGATATAACATCTGTTGGTCGCAGACACCTCAAAAGAAAATGGCCCTCAGGATCTCGTCACAGTATTTTTGTGCATTCAAATTGACATCTATAAAATGAAATAGTGTTAGTTGTCTGTAGCTTTATGCCTGCCCATTACCACGAGGCACTCTGTTCACAATGTTGACATCAGCAAACCGCTCGCCCACACAACGCCGTACACGCTGTCTGCGGTGATGAGGCCAGTTGGACGTACTGCCAAATTCTCTATAACACGTTGAAGGCGGTTTATGGTAGAGAAATTAAGATTCAATTATTTGGCAACAGCTCTGGTGGACATTCCTGCAGTCAGCATGCCAATTGGACACTCCCTCAAAACTAGAGACATTTGTGGCATTGTGTTGTGTGACAAAACTGTACATTTTAGATTGGCCTTTTATTGTCCCCGGCGCAAGGTGCACCTGTGTAATGATCATGCTGTTTATAATCAGCTTCTTGATATGCCACACCTGTCAGGTGGATGGATTAACTTGGCAAAGGACAAATTATTGCTAACGGATGTGAAACCAATTTCAGCTCATGAAACATAGGACAAACATTTTACATGCTGCGTTTATATATTTTTGTTCGGTTTAAATAAATAAATCCATAGTGATTGGAGCATATTGATCAGATCGCCAAACTCACATGTTGAAGCAAGATGTAAACAAGGCTCATTATTCATCATCTGATATCAATGAACACTGGCTTGGGTGAAGTTTCATCTGAGAAGTTTCCTTGTATGACCTCTAGATGGAGCTGTAGCGCCATCTTCAACCCACAGATCTGAGTGAACACAGAGAATCTTCTAGACCTTTACAAATAGTCTATGAAGAAATCTAAAAAGTATCTTTGATTTTAGAACTGTCTGTGACACACACACAAAAGAAAACATTTGTATGGGCTTTCATTTTCACTTTCTCTCAAACACTGAGTGAAAAGGCGTCTCAAGATGTTTATCTGTACATATTCTCATTCCATTCCTTTACATAGATTTGTGTGTATTAGGTAGCTGTTGTGAAATTGTTAGATTACATGTTAGATATTGCTGCACGGCCGGGAACTAGAAGCACAAGCATTTCGCTACACTCGCAATAACATCTGCTAGCCATGTGTACGTGACCAATAACATCTGCTAGCCATGTGTACGTGACCAATAACATCTGCTAGCCATGTGTACGTGACCAATAACATCTGCTAGCCATGTGTACGTGACCAATAAAATGCGATGTGATTTGATTTGATAACAGATTAGGCCAGAGTGATATTGTCTAACCATTTATAATGGGACACACTTTACTTTTAAAACCCAATAAAGATCAATAGATCTCACTTGAAATGATCACTAAAAAGATCAATAGATCTGACTTGAAATGATCACTAAAAAGATCAATAGATCTCACTTGAAATGATCACTAAAAAGATCAATAGATCTGACTTGAAATGATCACTAAAAAGATCAATAGATCTCACTTGAAATGATCACTAAAATGACTTCTATGGAAATAGAAAAGACGCACTACGTGGCCAAAAGTATGTGGACACCTGCTCATCGAACATCTCATTCCAAAATCATTGCCGTTAATATGCAGTTGGTCTCCCCTTCGCTGCTATAACAGCCTCCACTCTTCTGGGAAAGCTTCCCACTAGAAGTTGGAACATTGCTGTGGGGACTTGCGTCCATTCAGCCACGAGAGCATTAGTGAGGTCGGGCACTGATGTTGAGCGGTTAGACCTGGCTCGTAGTCGGCGTTCCAATTCATCCCAAAGGTGTTCGATGGGGTTGAGGTCAGAGCTCTGTGCAGGCCAGTCAAGTTCTTACACACCGATCTCGACAAACAATTTCTGTATGGACCTCGCTTTGTGTATGGGGATATTGTCATGCTGAAAGAGGAAAGGGACTTCCCCAAACTGTTGCTACAAAGTTGGAAGCACAGAATCGTCTAGAACGTCCGTTTTATATATTTAAATAAGAATCAATCAGAGGGTAAAGTTCCTAACTTACAGGTGACATAGGACATGATTTTGTGTGTGTGTGTGTGTGTGTGTGTGTTTTGCCTCTTATATTAAAAGGTCCAATGCAGCCGTTTTTATCTCACTATCAAATATTTTTTTGGGTAACAATTAAGTACCTTCCTGTGACTGTTTTAAAGTAAGATGGTAAAAAACAAAACATTTTTACAGCTTTTACACTAAAACGGTATTATCATAATTTTCACAATTTCACAGTATTATTCCAACCTCATAGTGTGAAAATATACTAAACAAAAATGTAGATACAACATGCAACACTTTCAAAGATTCTCTCTGAGTTACAGTTCATATAAGAACATCTGTAAATTGAACTAAATTCATTAGGCCCTAATCTATGGATATTACATGACTGGAAAGGGTCACATAACTTAAAGGTAGGGGATAAGAGAACCAGTCAGCATCTAGCCTGATGGTAAGAGAACCAGTCAGCATCTAGCCTGATGGTAAGAGAACCAGTCAGCATCTAGCCTGATGGTAAGAGAACCAGTCAGCATCTAGCCTGATGGTAAGAGAACCAGTCAGCATCTAGCCTGATAGTAAGACAACCAGTCAGTATCTAGCCTGATGGTAAGAGAACCAGTCAGCATCTAGCCTGATGGTAAGAGAACCAGTCAGTATCTAGCCTGATGGTAAGAGAACCAGTCAGCATCTAGCCTGATAGTAAGACAACCAGTCAGTATCTAGCCTGATGGTAAGAGAACCAGTCAGTATCTAGCCTGATGGTAAGAGAACCAGTCAGCATCTAGCCTGATGGTAAGAGAACCAGTCAGCATCTAGCCTGATGGTAAGAGAACCAGTCAGCATCTAGCCTGATGGTAAGACAACCAGTCAGTATCTAGCCTGATGGTAAGAGAACCAGTCAATATCTAGCCTGATGGTAAGAGAACCAGTCAGCATCTAGCCTGATGGTAAGACAACCAGTCAGTATCTAGCCTGATGGTAAGAGAACCAGTCAGCATCTAGCCTGATGGTAAGAGAACCAGTCAGCATCTAGCCTGATGGTAAGAGAACCAGTCAGTATCTAGCCTGATGGTAAGAGAACCAGTCAGTATCTAGCCTGATGGTAAGAGAACCAGTCAGCATCTAGCCTGATGGTAAGAGAACCAGTCAGCATCTAGCCTGATGGTAAGAGAACCAGTCAGTATCTAGCCTGATGGTAAGAGAACCAGTCAGTATCTAGCCTGATGGTAAGAGAACCAGTCAGTATCTAGCCTGATGGTAAGAGAACCAGTCAGCATCTAGCCTGATGGTAAGACAACCAGTCAGTATCTAGCCTGATGGTAAGAGAACCAGTCAGTATCTAGCCTGATGGTAAGAGAACCAGTCAGTATCTAGCCTGGGGGGGTTGTGGGGTTGTTGGGCCAGTAACTGAAAGGTTGCTGGATAGAATCGCAGAGCTGACAAAGTAAAAATCTGTCATTCTGCCCCTGAGCAAGGCAGTTAACCCACTGTTCCCCTGAACAAGGCAGTTAACCCACTGTTCCCCTGAACAAGGCAGTTAACCCACTGTTCCCCTGAACAAGGCAGTTAACCCACTGTTCCCCTGAACAAGGCAGTTAACCCACTGTTCCCCTGAGCAAGGCAGTTAACCCACTGTTCCCCTGAGCAAGGCAGTTAACCCACTGTTCCCCTGAGCAAGGCAGTTAACCCACTGTTCCCCTGAACAAGGCAGTTAACCCACTGTTCCCCTGAGCAAGGCAGTTAACCCACTGTTCCCCTGAGCAAGGCAGTTAACCCACTGTTCCCCTGAGCAAGGCAGTTAACCCACTGTTCCCCTGAACAAGGCAGTTAACCCACTGTTCCCCTGAGCAAGGCAGTTAACCCACTGTTCCCCTGAGCAAGGCAGTTAACCCACTGTTCCCCTGAACAAGGCAGTTAACCCACTGTTCCCCTGAACAAGGCAGTTAACCCACTGCTATCTAGAAGAAAAATAAACGCACACCTATTAAGACGAGGTGCTGGCTAGCGGAGTAGAACACCTATTAAGACGAGGTGCTGGCTAGCGGAGTAGAACACCTATTAAGACGAGGTGCTGGCTAGCGGAGTAGAACACCTATTAAGACGAGGTGCTGGCTAGCGGAGTAGAACACCTATTAAGACGAGGTGCTGGCTAGCGGAGTAGAAAACTTGAAAATAAAAGAGAGCCGCACACTCTAGGAGCTCAGATGCAATCATTTAATTACCAACGTTTCGACAGCCAAACTGTCTGCATCAGGGTATAATGACAAACACTACGGGATGACTCGTTTATATAGTGTCAAAAGACACAGGTGTCTGTAATCATGGCCAAGAGTGGCCTAATATCATTGGTTAATAATCAAATATTAAAATGTCATACAAAGAACAGCATACAAACAATCGGATAGCATTACGATCATAGATTAATTTGACTACACCAGCTTACAAACAATTACAATGGCAAAGTCACAATAATCACAAGAATGGCTTCAGATCAAAGTCTACGTTGAGACCGAAGGGCGCAAGGGTCTTTAAATTAAAGATCCAGGCAGCCTCTCGTTTTAACAATAAATGATCAAAGTCACCCCCTCTCCTAGGGAGGGTGACATGTTCGATGCCAATATAACGCAGAGACGAAATCGAGTGGCCTGCCTCCAAGAAGTGGGCTGCAACTGGATAAGTAAAGTTTTTACACCTAATGGTGCTACGATGCTCTGAGATACGTACTTTTAATTCGCGCTTTGTTTTACCTACATCATTTTTACCACAAGGACAAGTTATAAGATAAATAACTGCCTTAGTGGAGCACGTAATAACACCTTTTATTGGGATCGATTTCCCTGTTTGTGGGTGTTTGAAGGATCTAGATTTATAAGTGCCATTGTATTGAGCACAGCCATTACATTTGTAATTTCCATCCAGTAGCGGGCGCAAATAGACGTTGTTCAGGAATATCTTGGGGTGGTAAATCAGAGTTTACCAATTGGTCTCTGAGATTTCTGCCCCGCGAGAATACGACCAAGGGAAGGTCCGAAAACACATTACCGAGACTATCATCGGATTTTAGGATGTGCCAATGTTTGTGAACAATTCCCTTAATTTGTTCAGAGCACAGTTAACCCACTGTTCCCCTGAGCAAGGCAGTTAACCCACTGCTCCCTGGGTGCTGATGCCGTGGATGTGGATAGGGCCAGCCTCCCTGATACATTTCAGTTGAACAATTGACTAGGTTTCTGGTGACACCACCATTTTGCCACATGCAGTTTGCCACATCTCCTTCGCATAGAGTTGATCAGGCTGTTGATTGTTGGCCTGTGGAATGTTGTCCCACTCCTCTTCAATGGCTGTGTGAAGTTGCTGGATATTGGCAGGAACTGGAACCCGCTGTCGTACACGTCGATCCAGAGCATCCCAAACATGCTCAATGGGTGACATGTCTGGTGAGTATGCAGACCGTGGAAGAACACATGTTCAGCTTCCAGGAATTGTGTACAGATCCTTGCGACATGCGGCTGGGCATTATCCTGCTGAAACATGAGGTGATGGTGGCGGATGAATGGCACGACAATGGACTCAGGATCTCATCACGGTATCTCTGTGCATTCAAATTGTCATCGGTAAAATGCAATTGTGTTCGTTATCCGTAGCTTATGCCGACTCATATCATAACCCCACCGCCACCACGGGGAACTCTGTTCACAATGTTGAAGTCAGCAAACTGCCATACACGTGGTCTGTGGTTGTGAGGCCGGTTGGACGTACTGCCAAATTCTCTAAAACAATGTTGGAGGCAGCTTATGGTAGAGAAATTAACTTTAAATTCTCTGTCAAAAGCTCTGGTGGACATTACTACAGTCAGCATGCCAATTGCACACTCCCTCAACACTTGAGACATCTGTGGCATTGTGTTGTGTGACAAAACGGCACATTTTGTTGTCCCCAGCGCCTCCAACACTCTACTCAGCAAATTGGGAGCAGTCTATCACAGCGACATCTGTTTTGTCACCCAAGCCCCATATACTACCCACCACTGTGACCTGTATGCTCTCGTTGGCTGGCCCTCGCTTCATATTCGTCGCCATACCCACTGGCTCCAGGTCATCTATGAGTCTTATCTAGGTAAAGCCCTGCCTTATCTCAGCTCACTGGTCACCATAGCATCACCCAGCACTGCAGCAGGTATATTTCACTGGTCACCCCCAAAGCCAATTCCTACTTTGGCCGCCTTTCCTTCCAGTTCTCTGCTGCCAATGACTGGTACGAACTGCAAAAATCACTGATGCTGGAGACTCATATCTCCCTCACCAACTTTAAGCACCAGCTGTCAGAGCAGGCCACAGATCACTGCACCTGTACATAGCCCATCAGTAAATAGCCCATCCAACTACCTCATCCCCATACTGTTATTTATTTGATTTGTTTTGCTCTTTTGCACCCCAGTATCTCTACTTGAACATTCATCTTCTGCACATCTATCACTCCAGTGTTTAATTGCTATATTGTAATTATTTCAACACTATGGCCTATTTATTGCCTTACCTCCCTTTTCCTACCTCATCTGCAAACACTGTATATAGACTTTTTCTATTGTATTATTGACTGTATGTTTGTTTATTCCATATGTAACTTTGTGTTGTTGTCTGTGTCACACTGCTTTGCTTTATCTTGGCCAGGTCGCAGTTGTAAATGAGAACTTGTTCTCAACCTGCTTACCTGGTTCAATGAAGGTGAAATAAAAAAATAAAAAAGCCCAAGGTGCATCTGTGTAATGATCATACTGTTTAAACAGCTTCTTGATATACCACACCTGTCAGGTGGATGGATTATCTTGGTAAAAGGAGAAATGCTCACTAACAGAGATGTAAACAAATATGTGCATAACATTTGAGAAAAGCAAGCTTTTTGTGCACATGGAAAATGTCCGGGATCTTTTATTTCAGCTCATGGGACCAAAACTTTACATGTTGCGTTTATATATTTGTTCAGTGTGTATATACAAAACCTCAGAAAATCTCCTTTTTTGACTGCATTGGGCCTTTAATGATTGATTTGTTGTAGTTTCAGTCTCTCTCTCTGATGTTCCTCTTTTGTTATCTCATATTTTTATTTAACTAGGCAAGTCAGTTCAGAATAAACTCTTATTTACAATGACGGCCTACCAGGGAACAGTGGGTTAACTGCCTCATTCAGGGGCAGAATAACAGATTTTTTTTACCTTGTCAGCTCTGAGATTTGATTCAGCAACCTTTCGGTTACTGATCCAACGCTCTAACCACTAGACTACCTGACCTTGAACTCGACAATGATGGGTTCTGACTTATAAAATTTAAATATCCTTTATCAAGTCACTGAAGGAGAGAGAGGGGGAATGCAGAACGTTTACATTCTGTCAGAACATGGTATTGTTAGACATCAGGTATCCTATGGAAAGGAGAAGGGCCACAGTCTGCTTTCAGGTGTTGGGCTGTAATTTTAAATATTGGCTACACCAGAAGTTAATGTCTATCTGTAGGAGGAAAGCATGTGTTGGAGTAAATTAAGGTTGGATATGAGCCAGGGACTTGGAATGTTACTGAGTAAGGGGAAAAAGGCAATCACAGGGTTGCGGTCATTGATAAGGGTGGAGAGTTGTGGATTAGTGAGGAATGGGTACCGAGGTCAGGTCACAGGGAGAAGGAACACATCACTTAACTTCCTGCCTAGCAACAAATATGTCATGTTTAGAGAAAAGGAGACTTCACATAAAGGGGGGGGTATATACTTGTGCTGATGCGAACATGTCATTGTCTATTTCGCTGTCTGACCCATTGGGTGACTAAACTTGGTTTGAACTTTTCCTAGTTGTCCGGTAGTTTTTATCTCTTGTTTGTTTAGAACCTAACAACAATAAATTAAATGAGAAAATCTAAAAAGGGGCTCTTTAGATAGGAGAGCAGAATGAACAGCTCTCCACCCTTATCAGTGACCACAACCATGCGATTGATTGCCTTTCCCTTACTCAGTAACATTCCAAGCCCCTGGTGTCATGCCCATATGGGGACACAGTGGTATGTGCACAATGATTATGGCTCTAGATTGCAGGGGGGAAAAGCTGTTTCAGGAAAAATTCTTTAACCTGTGCTTTGTGCTCCCGTATATTTGTAGGGCTCATTACGCACCTGGAGATTGCAATACTCAGCTCAGCTAAGAGCACGAACGTTTCAGACGCAATACATTTCAAATTGAGTCACGACCGCTTTAACACAGCTCCCGATGACGCGCCAGAGCATGTGATCAGTTTGTGCCGCGCTGTGATTTTCTATTGGTCCCTCATTTCACTAGAATACCGCCCACAGGCACTGCCGCCTCTGATGCCGCGCGATTGCCAGCAACATTGAGGGAACTCGATTAATCTGCCCCGTATTCCCGGGTAAAACTTGTTTTGTGCCAGGTGAAAGTTGAATGCATTAGTCTTGGGAATCGTGCTGTATCCCGGGCGTGAGCCAGGTGCCCCGTTCAATGCCCACGAAGTGAAGTCTGCTCAAAACAAAAGTGATGTTATTAAGCAAGCGGAGTAATGAGTAGGATTGTGTATTTTCACATGCAACAATTATTGCTTAATCTGCCTTCCCAATGTAAAATTAGTTAGAAAATTATAACATATATTTTATGGAAAATAGATGTATGTTTCTGGGCGATGCACCATGTTGACTCATGATTAAGTGGCGTAGATCACGGTTCCATTTTAGACAGGCACTCCTCCCTCACCACCGCTTTTGCCCGTTCATATCACGGACCATATCCTAATAGAATCCACCCATTCTAGAGGCACCGATCTGTCTTGATTGGCTTTGGTGTGGGTGTGTGCACGCCATTGACGCGGCTACACAACCGCGCTTTTACCTGTCATAAACTTTCATTGGCTATTCCGCAGTTATTGGTACGGATTCTCTCTCACCATTGGTCTAAATGCATGCTTTACTTTTGCTGATTGGTCGAAGCATAGGTCATCGCTCGTGAATGCGGAAGTCGTGTAGTCTACTGAGTCACCGTTGTATCAGCTGATTCTTTCTGAGTGAGTAGCTATCCCGATTGTATTTTTAAAAATAAACGAACATGTCAATTTAAAAAAAATAATAGTGTGTATTATGTTGCACGGCGACTGAGAGATATGCTGTTCCTTACCAATATTTTGACATTTGCCAGTGTGCTTAGCTAAGACCAGTCCAGTAGACCTCGAACCGCCTCCCCCTCCTAGCAGCCGGTGTGTTTGATGGGGCATCACCACTCTCACTAACGTTAAGCTCGTCGAACCTGGGCTAAGGAAAGCCAGCTCCTAGTTTTCAACATTTCCGTCTTGTTGCACCTGTTTGGTTCTCTACCTACATTAGTGAACTAGGTATTTTATCTGTCAAACTGTACTGTTTTAGCGTGTTTTTATATGCTTTGTAGTACCAAGCTACTCTGAGCCTATCAAAGGGTGTGTTCGTAAATTATCTCCAGTGTGTCATGAGTGCGCTCTCTGGGTCGCTCGTTAATTCACAGAGTTGTCAAATGTTGTCTTTTTTAAATTCAGACCATTTCGCCCTCGGGTCGTTCAGAGCGCATCCTGGATGCTTTGGCGGAGGACTAGGGTTGATCCGAGCGTTTTGTCCTCATGTCTGTTTCCAAGCACCCAAGTTAACTGGCTTGAGTTGCCTAACTTGCAAGCTACTTTTAAAAATGTTTTTTTTAACACCTTTATTTTATAAATGAGAACAGCAATGTATCAACCTACGTGAAAGAGGGCCAACCAACTTTCTGGTAGAGCATGCAGTGATGAGTACTAAAATTGTTGCCCATAATAAATCAAATCAAATTTTATTTGTCACATGCGCAGAACATGCGCCGCAGTGCGCTATGATAAACTGCTTTTAACAGCTTTAAATAAGTGGCCGCTGCGTTCATATAGATGTTGCCATAGTCTAGGACCAATGGGAAAATCGACTGAATCATCTGCTTTCTACTGTTTAGCGAAAAAGTTTAGATAATTATTTGGGTCAGACATGAATGAGAGAACACCTGTCTCTGACCCTAGCAGAGCTGTTTTTAATGTTGTGAAGAGCGTTAGACTGACTGTGCTGCTGGCAAATATATTATAATATTTTGCTGACGGTGGTCATATTCAACGGGTGTTGCACTTTCGTAAATTCATCAGTTATTTTGGGAATTTTTGAGTGCACCTTTTTAAATAAAAATGTAAACAATTATTTAACCTTTTATTTAACCAGGTAGGCCAGTTGAGAACAAGTTCTCATTTACAATTGCGACCTGGCCAAGATAACGCAAAGCAGTGCGATAAAAACAACACAGTTACACATAGGATAAACCCTAAAAGTCTTCGCTTACAAAACGTTTATTGAATGAAATGGGTAAGTCATTTAGGTGACTTACCCAATGGTCACCTAAATGTTTTTCGCCACTGAGCAAATTTCCGGTCTACTGATGGCAAACTTGAACGTTGTGAAAATTCAGTGCAACTTCCGGTTTGCGTTTATCGCGGTACAGAGGCTTTAAGTTAGTTTTAACAGTAGGTTACTGTGGCTATTTGATCAAACGGTAAAGCCTACCAGAGTGGCCTACCATCAAAACCAATTGAGAAAATACATCCTGTAACATTTGAACACGGAAAATAACTGTTCTATCGTTCAGCCAATGTTGTATTTTTTTTTTTTGTACCTTTTATTTAACTAGGCAAGTCAGTTAAGAACACATTCTTATTTTTAATGACGGCCTAAGAACAGTGGGTTTAACTGCCTCGTTCAGGGGGCAGAATGACAGATATTTTACCTTGTCAGCTTGGGGATTCGATCTAGCAACCTTTCGGTTACAAGTCCAACGCTCTAACCACTGTCTGGAACTCTATCGGAGGGCTGTGAAACCATTCTTCCATAATTTGTTGTCAATGGTGGGGAAAATGCTGTCTCAAGCGCTGCTCCAGAATCTCCCATAAGTGTTCAATTGGGGCGGCTCCCTGCCTCCCCAATGTAGGCCTACATTCCATGAGACTTTTAATGCATGGCTTGACATTTAACTTGTTTATCCACTTGTTCTTCAGACAAGGATGTGACTGAACGTTTTGATGCAAGAAACCACTTTACAAAATAAAACGTATCATTATTCCCATACCATTTATTAGAGAGAATATGACAAATTATGCTACCCTGTGCTCATTGGCTACTTAGCTTATTCAAGTATGTCTCAAAATACAACACTACCCCTTTAAGACAATTTTTTTTTTTTTTTTTACCTGACTCACTTTTCAAAGATGTGTAGAAATGCACACGTTTTGTGATCTTCCAGAAAGCAATCACCCCCTAGTTATAGATAACTACAAATGATCTATAACTTGGCTAATAACTCACTAACTAGCGAAGGATATAAACACATGTACAGCTCTGATTGGTTATGGCGCACCGGTCTGTGTAGAGTACAGGCTGTCAATGCGATAGAATCCTAATCGGATGCATTCTGCGTCCAACAAAATCTCTTGCCTACTTGTCACCGTGTCTAAACGCATATGGGACACAATTTGAGGGATTTTAAATTTATATTATTAGTAACCAATCAGATCAATAGGACTGTAGATGTTTTCAAAGTGAGGAGAAACAGACAGGAAATGTTTATTTTGAAAGGAAACAAAACAAACCATAGTTTGTTTTGTCTCTGAATGTTTATTTGAAAGTTGCTAATATTGCATTGATTCGATCACAATTCCCACAGTAAAGGGAAATGTTCATAGTGTTAACTAACGGGGACACGTCTATAAAATTGTGTGAAGTTCAATCTCCTGCTTCTCTGGGCATACTTCTTCTGCCAGCAGTCCAATAGAAATTTTGGTTTTGCTCTACTTCCATTCTGGTTCTTTAACATCCCGTCATGCTTAGGGTCATATATGAAAAATGCTGGGCAGGGCATTCTTTTGGCTACCATGGCTATGCCCCCCCCCCCCCCATAAAGCGACAATGTCCCCATCCACAGGGCACAAGTGGTCACTGAATTGTTTGATGAGCATGAAAGCGATGTAAGCCATATGCCATGGCCGTGTCAGTCACCAGAGCTCAACCCAATTGAACACTTATGGGAGATTCTGGAGCAGTGCCTGAGACAGCATTTTCCCCACCCACTGTCAACAAGACAACAAATTATGGAAGAATGGTGTCACAGCCCTCCGATAGAGTTCCAGACAGTTGTTGAATCCATTTCAAGGGGCATGTTCTGACTCGTGGTTGCCCAACTCCCTAATGAACACTACTTTATGTTGGAGTTTCCTTTATTTTGGCAGTTACCTGGTGTCATACGTGCGAGTCGTGCCCCACTTCTCCACCCCTCCATGTGTAGCCCCGGGCCTCTTTCCCTCGTGTGGTATACAACATACCTGCTGTGTTATGCGGTGCTTTATTGATGGCTCTGATCCTGTTACAGGTCAGACTACTCTTTGAATAGCCCATAGACATGTTTTGAAGCTATTTTAAGTTGAGGTCGACCGATTTTATGATTTTTCAACATCGATACCGATTATTGTAGGACCCCCCCAAAAAACTGATAATGATTAATTAACATTTAAAAATGTTATTTAAAATATTTTTGTATTAATATATATATTTTTAAATATAATAAAATAAAAAAAAAGTACATTTTATATAATATTTGCCTCCCGGGTGGCGCTGTGGTCTAGGGCACTGCATCGCAGTGCTAGCTGTGCCACCATAGACTCTGGGTTCGCGCCCAGGCTCTGTCGCGACCGGGAGGTCCGTGGGGCGACGCACAATTGGCCTAGCGTCGTCCAGGTTAGGGAGGGTTTGGCCGGTAGGGATATCCTTGTCTCATCGCGCACCAGCGACTGCTGTGGCGTGCCGGGCGCAGTGCGGCAGTGTGTTAAGAAGCAGTGCGGCTTGGTTGGGTTGTGTTTCGGAGGACGCATGGCTCTCGACCTTCGTCTCTCCCGAGCCCGTACGGGAGTTGTAGCGATGAGACAAGATACCACGAAAAGGGGGGAGAAAGGGGGGAGAAAAGGGGGAGAAAGGGGGAGAAAAATAAATGAGTATAATATTTGTAATGACAACAATACTGAATGAACACTTTAATTTGAACTTAATATATAATACATCAATAATGAAACATGTTCAATTTGGTTTAAATAATGCACAAACAAAGTGTTGGAGAAGAAAGTAAAAGTGCAATATGTGCCATGTAAGAAAGCTAACGTTTCAGTTCCTTGCTCAGAACATGAGAACATATGAAAGCTGGTGGTTCCTTTTAACATGAGTCTTCAATATTCCCAGGTACGAAGATTTAGGTTGTGGTTATTATAGGAATTATAGGACTATTTCTCTCTATACCATTTGTATTTCATTTACCCGTGACTATTGGATGTTCTTATAGGCACTATAGTATTTCCAGCCTACTCTCGGGAGTTGATAGGCTTGAAGACATAAACAGCGCTGTGCTGCAAGCATTGCAAATGCAGTAAAGTGTGAATGAATGCTTATGAGCCTGTTGCTGCCTACCACCGCTCAGTCAAACTGCTCTATCAAATCATAGACTTAATTATATCATAATTAACACAGAAATACGAGCCTTTGGTCATTAATATGGTCAAATCTGGAAACTATCATTTAGAAAACAAAACATTTATTCTTTCAGTGAAATACGGAACCATTCATTGTTTTGTTAAACGGGCGGCAACCCTAAGTCTAAATATTGCTGTTACATTGCACAACCTTCAATGTTATGTCATAATTCTGGAAAATTAATTGCGGTCTTTGTTAGGAAGAAATGGTCTTCACACAGTTCGCAACGAGCCAGGCGGCCCAAACTGCTGCCTATACCCTGACTCTGTTGCACAGAACGGAAGAGAAGTGACACAATTTCCCTAGTTAATATTGCCTGCTAACATGAATTTCTTTTAACCAAATATACAGGTTTAATATACTTGTGTATTGATTTTAAGAAAGGCGTTGATGTTTATGGTTAGGTACATTGGTGCAACGACAGTGTTTTTTTTTTTTTCCGCGAATGCGCTTGTTAAATCACCCGTTTGGCGAAGTAGGCTGTGATTCAATGATAAGTTAGCAGGCACCGCATCGATTATATGCAACGCAGGACAAGCTAGATAAACTCGTAACATCTTCAACCATGTGTAGTTAACTAGTGATTATGTTAAGATTGATTGTTTTTTTATAAGATAAGTTTGATGCTAGCTAGCAACTTACCTTGGCTCCTTGCTGCACTCGTGTAACAGGTGGTCAGCCTGCCACGCCATCTCCTCGTGGATTGCAATGTAATCGGCCATAATCGGCGTCCAAAAATGCTGATTACCGATTGTTATGAAAACTTGAAATCGCCCTAATTAATCGGCCAACCTCTAATTTTAAATTGGCTAGCCTAAAATGTTGAGAGAACGAAAATCACATTTTGTATTGTAGCTAGCCACCCACCCACCTCTTGTCATGGCAACAGTCAAGAGAATGTCATGTGAACTCTAACCATCAGCTTGTGTGAATGTATGAGACTAAAGTGCAGCTTTAAATAATGTTTTCAATAATATTGGCGTGGGAGAACTGTATAGGTTTATTAATAGTTTTACTACTTGTATCACTGTGTTTTTGAATATTTCCCCCATCGCTCTGCCCACCGCTCTGCCCACCCACCGCTCTGCCCACCCACCGCTCTGCCCATCGCTCTGCCCACCCACCGCTCTGCCCACCCACCGCTCTGCCCACCCATCGCTCTGCCCATCGCTCTGCCCATCGCTCTGCCCACCCACCGCTCTGCCCACCGCTCTGCCCACCCACCGCTCTGCCCACCCATCGCTCTGCCCATCGCTCTGCCCACCCATCGCTCTGCCCATCGCTCTGCCCACCCACCGCTCTGCCCATCGCTCTGCCCATCCACCGCTCTGCCCACCGCTCTGCCCACAGTTTTGCCCACCGCTCTGCCCACCCACCGCTCTGCCCACCCACCGCTCTGCCCACCCACCGCTCTGCCCACCGTTCTGCCCACCCATCGCTCTGCCCACCGTTCTGCCCACCCACCGTTCTGCCCACCCTCCACTCTGCCCACCCACCGCTCTGCCCACCCACCCACCGCTCTGCCCACCCACCGCTCTGCCCACCCACCGCTCTGCCCACCCACCGTTCTGCCCACCGCTCTGCCCACCCACCGCTCTGCCCACCCATCGCTCTGCCCATCGCTCTGCCCACCCATCGCTCTGCCCATCGCTCTGCCCACCCACCGCTCTGCCCATCGCTCTGCCCATCCACCGCTCTGCCCACCGCTCTGCCCACAGTTTTGCCCACCGCTCTGCCCACCCACCGCTCTGCCCACCCACCGCTCTGCCCACCCACCGCTCTGCCCACCCACCGCTCTGCCCACCCATCGCTCTGCCCACCGTTCTGCCCACCCACCGTTCTGCCCACCCACCGCTCTGCCCACCCACCCACCGCTCTGCCCACCCACCGCCCTGCCCACCCACCGCTCTGCCCACCCACCGTTCTGCCCACCGCTCTGCCCACCCACCGTTCTGCCCACCGCTCTGCCCACCGCTCTGCCCACTGCCCACCGCTCTGCCCACCGCTCTGCCCACCGACAAGCACATTTATTTGTTTGGGCTCTGAGAGATTCCATTCCTCCTTCCCGGCTCATATCTCGTGCTGGACAGGACTGAACTAGCTACATAATTGCTCAAAAACATTGCAATTTCTGATTGTTATCAGTGCATGGTGAACTTTGACCTGGGTGTTGATGTGTGATGACAGGGCTGCTGTGAGTGTGACTGGACAAAAAAAAAATTGTTTACGTGAAATACTGTTGGTTGAGCTCTTGAAGGACCGATCCCAGAATGATATGGATGAAGATTCAGGCTTATTTACACATGGCCTACTTCAGATTTAGAAGTGAAACCAACTTGTTATGTTTTCCTGTAAATGAAGAAGTGGAAATGTTAGTCTGACCCGTTGAACAGTTTAATGACAGAAAGTAGTTTTCTAGGCCAGGGTAAATCCCACAACAGTGTTTTTTGTCTCCATTCAATTCAATTCAAGGGGCTTTATTGGCATGGGAAACATGTGTTAACATTGCCAAAGCAAGTGAGGTAGATAATATATAAAGTGAAATAAACAATAAAAATTAACAGTAAACATTACACATTATCTGTGTAGCATACATTTCCAACTGTCATGTGGTGATGATAATATATACATTTTTTTTATTTTGTCACATTGTCTATGGTGGTAACAAAATTGTTGCTACTGTTGTTTCAGATTATGCAACAGATTTATTTATTTATATATTTATTTATTTATATACATTTTATCAATGGAACGTTATTGTAAGCCCCCCAGTCCGCTCTGACTATTTCGGGTGATTCACCAGCCACTGAATTGATTCTTTCGGAAAACTCCCTGTGGAAAATAAAACAAAACAAGTCTTGTGTAGATTTTTTTGGGGGTCAGGATGCTTGTTTGTATGAAGATACAGTAACCCAATCTTTCTGCTAATGTCGACAATATAGTCCCTGGGCTCCTGTTTTTTTTTGGAGTAGGCTTAGGTTGCCCGGAAGGTTATTTCATTGGCATTTATAACACTTTCACAATCCAAAGCTAGTTGGTCTTTTTTTTTTATATAGATGTGGCCATTTATCCACTGACATCAGTTGTGTTTTTTGTGGGATAAAGATGGGAGAGTTGGTGCGTTATAGGTCTATATATATATATGTATGTATATGTGTATGTGTATGTATGTGTGTATGTATGTATGTGTGTGTGTGTGTGTGTGTGTGTATATATATATATGTCTGTCTGTCCCATGGATAGAGGTTTCATCAGGCCCTGTCTGGAGTGCAGTGTAACATGACTCATATGTTCTGTTGCTTTGGGACCCACACTATAATACGTACTACTTGTGTCAAATGTTTCCTGGTAAACATGGGATTGATGCATGACTTCTGTTTTAGTTTGATATACAGCACCAGTCAACAGTCTGGACACCTACTCATGCAAGGGGTTTTTCTTTCTTTTTTAAAACTGTTTTCTACATTTTAGAATAGTGAAGACCTCAAAACTATGAAATCACATTTTATTAGTCACCCGCGCCGAATACAACAGGTGTAGGTTTCACCTTACAGTGAAATGCTTACTTACGAGTCTCTAACCAACAATGCAGTTTTAAATTAAATAAGAGTAACAAGTAATTAAAGAGCAGCAGTAAATAACAATAGCTGGGCTATATACAGGGGGGTACTGGTACAATGTGGAGGCTATATACAGGGTATTACGGTACAGAGTCAATGTGGAGGCTATATACAGGGTATTACGGTACAGAGTCAATGTGGAGGTTATATACAGGGGGTACTGGTACAGAGTCAATGTGGAGGCTATATACAGGGGGTACTGGTACAGGGTCAATGTGGAGACTATATACAGGGGGTACCGGTACAGAGTCAATGTGGAGGCTATATACAGGGTATTACGGTACAGAGTCAATGTGGAGGCTATATACAGGGTATTACGGTACAGAGTCAATGTGGAGGCTATATACAGGGAGGTACCGGTACAGAGTCAATGTGGAGGCTATATACAGGGGGGTACCGGTACAGAGTCAATGTGGAGGCTATATACAGGGGGGTACCGGTACAGAGTCAATGTGGAGGCTATATACAGGGGGGGTACCGGTACAGAGTCAATGTGGAGGCTATATACAGGGGGGTACTGGTACAGAGTCAATGTGGAGGCTATATACAGGGTATTACGGTACAGAGTCAATGTGGAGGCTATATACAGGGGGTACTGGTACAGAGTCAATGTGGAGGCTATATACAGGGGGTACCTGTACAGGGTCAATGTGGAGGCTATATACAGGGGGTACCTGTACAGAGTCAATGTGGAGGCTATATACAGGGTATTACGGTACAGAGTCAATGTGGAGGCTATATACAGGGTATTACGGTACAGAGTCAATGTGGAGGCTATATACAGGGGGGCCCGGTACAGAGTCAATGTGGAGGCTATATACAGGGGGGTACCGGTACAGAGTCAATGTGGAGGCTATATACAGGGGGGGTACCGGTACAGAGTCAATGTGGAGGCTATATACAGGGGGTACCGGTACAGAGTCAATGTGGAGGCTATATACAGGGGGGTACCGGTACAGAGTCAATGTGGAGGCTATATACAGGGGGGGTACCGGTACAGAGTCAATGTGGAGGCTATATACAGGGGGTACCGGTACAGAGTCAATGTGGAGGCTATATACAGGGGGGTACCGGTACAGAGTCAATGTGGAGGCTATATACAGGGGGTACCGGTACAGAGTCAATGTGGAGGCTATATACAGGGGAGGTACCGGTACAGAGTCAATGTGGAGGCTATATACAGGGGGATACCGGTACAGAGTCAATATGGAGGCTATATACAGGATGTACTGGTACAGGGTCAATGTGGAGGCTATATACAGGGGGGTACCTGTACAGAGTCAATGTGGAGACTATATACAGGGGCTACTGGTACAGAGTCAATGTGTAGACTATATACAGGGGGTACCGGTACAGAGTCAATGTGGAGGCTATATACAGGGGGGTACCGGTACAGAGTCAATGTGGAGGCTATATACAGGGGGTACCGGTACAGAGTCAATGTGGAGGCTATATACAGGGGGGGTACCGGTACAGAGTAAATGTGGAGGCTATATACAGGGGAGGTACCGGTACAGAGTCAATGTGGAGGCTATATACAGGGGGATACCGGTACAGAGTCAATATGGAGGCTATATACAGGGGGTACTGGTACAGGGTCAATGTGGAGGCTATATACAGGGGGGTACCTGTACAGAGTCAATGTGGAGACTATATACAGGGGCTACTGGTACAGAGTCAATGTGTAGACTATATACAGGGGGTACCGGTACAGAGTCAATGTGGAGGCTATATACAGGGGATACCGGTACAGAGTCAATATGGAGGCTATATACAGGGGGTACTGGTACAGGGTCAATGTGGAGGCTATATACAGGGGGTACCTGTACAGAGTCAATGTGGAGACTATATACAGGGGCTACTGGTACAGAGTCAATGTGGAGGCTATATACAGGGGGTACTGGTACAGGGTCAATGTGGAGGCTATATACAGGGTATTACGGTACAGAGTCAATGTGGAGACTATATACAGGGGCTACTGGTACAGAGTCAATGTGGAGGCTATATACAGGGGGGGGGGGGGTACTGTTACAGAGTCAATGTGGAGACTATATACAGGGGGTACCGGTACAGAGTCAATGTGGAGGTTATATACGCACTACCCTCTGTAGTGCCTTGCGGGCAGAAGGCCGAGCAGTTGCCATACAAGGCAGTGATGCAACCCGTCAGGATGCTCTCGATGGTGCAGCTGTAGAACCTTTTGAGGATCTGAGGACCCATGCTAATCTTTTCAGTCTCCTGAGGGGGAATAGGTTTTGTCGTGCCCTCTTCACGACTGTCTTGGTGTGTTTGGACCATTCTAGTTTGAGGGTGATGTGGACACCAAGGAACTTGAAGTTCTCAACCTGCTCCATTACAGCCCCGTCGGTGAGAATGGGGGCGTGATCGGTCCTCTTTTTCCTGTAGTCCACAATCATTGTACTGTATTGTCAGTGCTGTCAAAAGAGGTCTGACATGTAGCAACCTGCTTACAGCAGAGGGTGTGGCAACTGGAACGTCAGCAGAGATTAGTACCTAAACTTTTGTGTAATAAATAAATAAATAAAAAATTCTGAGTGGTAAGCATACACATTCTAAATCAAAATGCCACAGAGCTTTTATAAGCTGTTGAGTCATGTTTAGGAATTCCATTCCTCCATTTTTAATTATTTGTGGATGAAAGGCGTGGTACTGCCTTTGCCCCAGATTCAGTAGTCACTCACTAGTCCGTGAATACTGGCTTGTTTTTTTTAAATCAATATGTTGGCCTAAAGGTTACTTGAAAAGGTCCTGTTGTTGTTGTTACCTTCAAAGATTAGGATTTGTATAGCAAGGAGACCCAGTATAGGCTACTGGTTTTGTTTAGGCGGAGTCGAGGGTGGTGCAGTTGGTGAAACCGAGACGGGTCGTGCCCTATTTCAGGCACAATAAAAAAATATATTTAAAAAATAAAATAAAATGCCTAGTTCTGTCTTTTATATTAATTTTTTTCTCTCAAAATCAGTTGTTGTTAGATTTTTTTTTCTTCAGGTTTTTGCTCTGAAAATCACACTTAAGGGCCTTACCTATAGAAAAGATCCCTTCACATGGTCAGAACGAGATGGAGGGAGGGAGAAAGCGAGAGGGACAGTAGGAGAAAGAAGAGTACGGAGAGAGAGAGAGAGAGAGAGAGGGTAGGAGCACGCAGAGAGGGTGTGAGAGCGGAGGGACGTCATGCTGCTGATTACAACCAGAGTGAGTTGGGGAGACGGAGATCTTATATACTACTTCTTTCACTTCACCTTTACGTTGAGGGGGGGGGTTAGAGAGAAGTTTAACCAAACAATTCTTGTTTTTAAACAAAGGAATCTAGTTTTTTTTTAAACAAAGCACTACTAATCAGCTTCACTCAGGTAAGAAATGCTGGATTTTTAGAATTACGGATTTTTTTGTTTCCCTTCTCTGTTTGTCTGAAGACTTGGTGTGCAGTGTGCAGAAGGGGGTGTGTCAGTCTTTACAGAGAAGTGAGAGGAGCATGTGTACTGCTCCGTGAGAAGCAGTCGGAAGCCTTAAACTAATAATAGGACGATCAACTAGTAATAATACCACTACAGAGTAGACTAATTACTACTGTAGACAGAGAGGGAAAGCACACTGCTCTTATGTTAAAGGTGCGATATGCAACAACAACAAAAATCGAATAGTTCACTTATATTCAGTTTGTGACCACAAGCTATGTATAATGTAGAGAATAATTGTACCATTTTAAACCGCTGTGTAATATATTTTTAATAACCAAAAATATTTTTTATAATTTTTTAAAAATCTGTGTTTGAAACTGGTGAAAAAACTTAAGAACGGCAAGCATAGAAATAGTGGACATAGAACAGAATCTATAGCTCACATTTCTATATGAATTTGGTTAGGTCGCCAAAACAATTTACATATTGCAGCTTTAACGTTATACTTGGTGCCTGTTGTGTTTTTAAATATTGTTTCTCGCACAATGTGTTTTAAAAATAAATAAAACGACAACCAAAACAAAACAACAAAACAACAAAAACAAAACAAAACAACAACAACAAAACAACAACAAAACAACAACAACAAAACAACAAAACAACAACAACAAAACAACAACAAAACAACAACAAAACAACAACAAAACAACAACCCTGTGCGTGTAGTAGTCAAATAAACAGCGTAGTTTGTCACTCTGGCGTGAGTATTTCTGTGTGTTTTTTTAAATTGAAGTTTTCTTAATAAGGTTGTCGGTTAACCACACCTATTTGTACAGTCTCTCTTCTTTATTGTGTTAGCGTTAGGCTTAAGGTTAGCAGTGTGGTTGGTCAAAGTGATTTTTAAACCTAACATTAAAGACCAAAAAGCTACATGTTTTTATGAATTTTTACAATATAGACAATTTAGATTTTTTTTTGGGGGGGGGGGGTGGAAACTGTTTTTATTAACCTTGAAGCAATGACATATTTTATTACCGTATGATTGACATTCTGTCATAGGTGGCGGTAGGTAGCCTAGTGGTTAGAGTGTGGTGGCGGTAGGTAGACTAGTGGTTAGAGTGTAGGGGCGGTAGGTAGCCTAGTGGTTAGAGTGTAGGGGGGGCAGGTAGCCTAGTGGTTAGAGTGTAGGGGCGGTAGGTAGCCTAGTGGTTAGAGTGTAGGGGCGGTAGGTAGCCTAGTGGTTAGAGTGTAGGGGCGGTAGGTAGCCTAGTGGTTAGAGTGTAGGGGGGGGCAGGTAGCCTAGTGGTTAGAGTGTAGGGGCGGTAGGTAGCCTAGTGGTTAGAGTGAAGGGGGGGCAGGGTAGCCTAGTGGTTAGAGTGTAGGGTTTACGGCTGGCTGGGTGGGTGTGTTTACTGTGGCTGTGGCTGGCATCCTCGTCTCATAGTTGAGCACATGTTAGGTTTGGTTGCTGAACAACCAAACCAGTCTATGGGTCTGGTCCAGAAGTATTGCACTATACAGGGAACAGGCTGCCATTTCGAGACACAGGCAATCATGGAACAAGGTTCCCAGTAACAACTCTTGAGAAATGTTGTTGAGTTTCCCCGTTTCCTGTAAATTGTTACTCATCCAATTAGAAAGGCTTGTCATCTTGGATCAAGGTCCGTGTGGAGGGAGAGATTAGCGCAGCCTCAGAACGCGTGCGTCTTGGTGGCGTCTACTAGTCCAGTCTAGCCTTTTTGAATGAATACTGGCTGACTGACTGAGACGGCACAACATTCTTAGTCAAAGCTACTATCGATGGCAGCCATCTTAACCAGCATCTCTACTGTATGTGTGGGTTCTTGTAGGTAGGGCCTAGGTCTAATGTAGCATGTGTAAAATAAACACCTGAAAGTACATACTGGGCTTGAGAGGGAGGAGGAGTTCAGATGGAGTGTCCAAAAAACGAAGTGTCTTTCCATTTTCACGTGAAAACTGGAACAACCGGTTGTTGGGGACTCTGCAGAGGCTATATGTATATTGGTGCAGGGTTTTTTTCTGGATTCAAAAGGGTGTTGGGGGAGAATGGGCGTGGGTAGCCCATTGGGCGTGACTGAATTCGGTCTGGGCCCTGGGTAAGAATTTGAGTCCCCCGTCTTGGCGGCGGAGAGAATTGGTTTTAAAGCACATTTCCTGGAATTCCACATATATTTTTCCATGGAACTGAGAGAAATGGTGTGTAATTCAACACATTTTGCCACAGCTAATGGCTGTGTTCTTATTCTGAAACAGAACAATCAATACTCCAGAATTGTTTTGTCTACCCTTTATTTGAATGATTGTTAGTTATAGAATATTTATCATAAAATGCATACATTTATTTAACTAGGCAAGTCAGTTAAGAACAAACTTACCTTCTGATGAGGTGGCGGATGGTCTCCCGAGGGATCTCCTCCCAGACCTGGACTAAAGCATCCGCCAACTCCTGGACAGTCTGTGGTGCAACGTGGCGTTAATGGATGGAGCGAGACATGATGTCCCAGATGTGCTCAATTGGATTCAGGTCTGGGGAACGGGCGGGACAGTTCATCTGTTCATCTGTGGGCGCCAGTGGCGAATTTGCCAATCTTGGTGTTCTCTGACAAATGCCAAACGTCCTGCACGGTGTTGGGCTGTAAGCACAACCCCCACCTGTGGGCGTCGGGCCCTCATACCACCCTCATGGAGTCTGTTTCAATGGAAGAAGTTTGGAACCACCAAGACTCTTCCTAGAGCTGGCCAGCCGCCCAAACTGAGCATGGGGGGAGAAGGGCCTTGGTCAGGAAGGACCCGATGGTCACTCTGACAGATTTCTAGACTTCCTCTTTGGAGATGAGCGAACCTTCCAGAAGAACAACCATAACTGCAGCACTCCACCAATCAGGCCTTTATGGTAGAGTGGCCAGACAGAAGCCACTCCTCAGTAAAAGGGACATGACAGCCCACTTGGAGTTTGCCAAAAGGCACCTAAAGACTCTCAGACCATGAGAAACAAGATTCTCTGGTCTGATGAAACCAACATTGAACTCTTTTTGCCTGAATGCCAAGCATCACATCTGGAGGAAACCTGGCACCATCCCTACGGTGAAGCATGGCGGTGGCACCATCATGCTGTGGGGATGTTTATCAGCGGGACTTGGAGACTAGTCAAGGTCGAGGGGAAAGATGAACGGAGAAAAGTAAAGAGAGAAATGAGATGACCTGCTCAGGACTTCAGTTTGGGGTGAAGGTTCACCTTCCAACAGGACAACAACCTAAGCACACAGACTACGCAGGAGTGGCTTCGGGACAAGTCTCTGAATGTACTTGAGTGGCCCAGCCAGTGTTCGGACTTGAACCCAATCGAACATCTCTGGAGAGACCTGAAAACGGCTGTGCAGCGATGCTCCCCATCCAACCTGACAGAGCTTGAGAGGATCTACAGAGAAGAATGGGAGAAACTCCCCAAATACAGATGTGCCAAGCTTGAGGCTGTAATCGAAGACTTGAGGCTGTAATCGCTGCCAAAGGTGCTTCAACAAAGTATGTAAATGTGATACTTAAGTTTATATATATATTTTTTAATAGATTTGCAAAAATGTCCTGTTTTTGCTTTGTCGTTATTAGGTATTGTGTGAAGATTGACGAGGGGGGGGGGGAAATCCATTTTAGAATAAGGCTGTAACGTAACAAAATGTAGATAAAGTCAAGGGGTCTGAATACTTTTCCGACTGCACCGTAGGTCGATGCACTGTAAGTCGACGTTATCTTTTCTACATACTTCATATCTGGTTTTTAAACTGAAAGAGTTTTTCCATCCTGAGAATGTATTTAAAAATAAAAAAAAATGCTTAGGTGGCCCACCCAAGACTTACTACGCTGATAACATCCTGGGGTCTTGTTTCTGCCCAATCATTTCAGCTCTGTTTGTCTTGACCACTTAAGGCCATGTCTCAAGGCCAGTGAAGTATAAACACATGAAATACTAAATGCCATAGCTGAGTCGTGAGCACATAAAGGTTGCAAAAAATTTAAATTTAGTTTGCTTAATTTCAGTATGTGACAAAACAAGCAATGTGTAGAGAGTCATTGTACCGTCTAAAGCGCTGTGAAATATCTTTTCAATAACCCAAAATATTGTATTTTCAGCTGTTTGAAGCTGGTGTACAAAACCAAAAGTAAAAGATGCAAAATTATTTAAACTTAGAAATGGAGCACATAGAACAGATCTACCGCTTATTTAGACTTGCTTTCAATGAGAATGACAGATCTACAACTCACATTTCTATGCGAATTTGATCAGGCCGCCCAATAACTTACACATTGCAGCTTTTAAAGATCTCTAGTCTACTTCCTGTCAACTTTAGTTTACCACCTTTCACACATTTGACCAAATGTTCGTTTTTACTCTCACATAAAGAGCTGTTAGTAACTTTTTAATGATGGGTTGTGCAGTGTCTCTCTCTCTCTACCCAGGCTGTAACACACACTCTCACACCCCTCTAAGTGTGTGTGTGTTTTTCCCCTATCAATGTCTTAACGCTGTGGGTGTGTATTTACTCTCCCAAACACCGTGTGTGTGTGTGTGTGTTGGCAGGAGACGTCGCTGACTCAGCGGAGCCCGGTAGAGGGGAGGAGAGACTGAGGGAGCTGGAGAGAAGCCAGTATGATTGGTGCAGAACAACAGACTGACAGCATGGTGAGCCAATCAGAGGGAGAGGGGGAAGCTTATTCTTCTTCCTCTTGACGTTTCTCACACGACTACAACACATTTAGTTAGTTACATCCACATTTAGTTAGTTACATCCACATTTAGTTAGTTACATCCACATTTAGTTAGTTACATCCACATTTAGTTAGTTACATCCACATTTAGTTAGTTACATCCACATTTAGTTTTCACATCTCTAAACCAAGTGGAGGATATTCTTCTTCCTCTTGACGTTTCTCACACGACTACAACACATTTATACTTCTATGCTTCAGTACTGAATGATACAGTGATGTAAATTGATAGACCTGATAACGTTTTTTATGTTTTGAAATCTTACTTCTTGCGTAATGGCATTGGCTTCTCGGTATGTCATTGATTTATATAGCATCTGACAATCGTCACCTTTAAAAAAAAAAAAAAAAAAAAATATTGCAGCCGTTTTCACATCCCTAAACCAAGTGGAGGATATTCTTCAAATGTTTCAATTAACTTCCCACTAAAACGTGCTGTGTTGGGAAGCCAATAGGACACCGGTCTTAGACCTGTCCCCGATTGGCTCTTTTCCATCACAGCGTGAACACACCCCCATCATGACAGACAGAACCGAAATAATTCACAATTCTACATCGCCCTCACAATCATAAACACCCTGAGGACGGAGTAACAACGGAACGTGTGGTCTGGGGGCCCGAGACACGGCTGTATAATATCACTAATCTATAGTCTAGGGGTGTGTTCCCTTAGAAATCAAACGAAACGCGGTCGGGACCTACCTGAATTTTGTCCAATAGAAAGTTTAGCTTTCGTTGCAAACTGTTACAGTAATGAATGCACCCTAGGCCTCATGGGGCCATAGGAACTGAGCAGAAGCTGTGACTTTCCAACATGACTGTTTCAAAAAAAACTGTCTGCACATGACATAGGCCACACCCACCTCTGTGAATAAATTAGCAAAACGTTCTAAACCTGTTTTTTGCTTTGTCCTTTGTCCTTCATTTTTAGAATAAGACTGTATAACGTGACCAAGTTGAAGAAGTCAAATGGTCTGTGTACTTTCTGAATGCACTGTGTATCAGGAAGTATACACCCTTAGCAGCAGAAGCTTAGAAACGGCGCCCTCTTGTGGGGGATTTTATAGGTGATCGTTTCAAAAGCAGTCACCGTTTTGGTACGACTTCTCGACACACACTTCTTCCGTCTAGAAAAAGTGACATAGATTGGGTGGCCTGCAGATTTGAATACTTCTCTATGGAGCTGTTTTCATATGAAGACATGACCAATCTACCACCTGTCTCCTCAGAGGACTCCCAGTAGGAATGTATTGATGATTTGAGGTATCGAGTCACTGTGTGGTCCATTTACAGTTGACCTCCCAGCATATCCCAACTCCACCTAAAGTCCCGTGGTCTTGACTCTGCTGTAGTTGCGTAACTGTGCGGGAGTTTTGTAAACGAGAACCCTCCTCCACCTGCTAGACATAAGAGACAATGATAATACTTTATCAGCCTGGTAACTGTCAACAGCTACACACACATTCCATGTGGATGGATGGATGGCCGGCCTCCTTTCCTAAAATAAAACTGTGGAGACACCGGATACAGGAGGCTATCTGGAGCTCACCGTCTGACTGCTTTGGGTAGGCCGAGGGAGGACGAGAGAGACACACACACACACACTAAGCCACAGTGTGGAGAGTCGGTCAGTCACGCCAGCAGACAGGAGAACCCCAATGTGCTCTCTAACCCTCTCCGACATGATACATAGGGACACATTGAAAGTAACACATTGGTCACACACAGGAGGTTATAATGCTGTGTGTGATATCTACAGTACCAGTCAAAAGTTTGGGCACAGCTACTCTCATTCAAGGGTTTTTCTTTATTTGTACTATTTTCTACTAGAAATAATAGTGAAGACATCAAACTATGAAATAACACATATGGAGCCATGTAGTAACCAAAAAAGTGTTAAACAAATAAAAATATATGAGATTCTTCAAAGTATCCACACTTTGCCTTGACGACAGCTTTGCACACTCTTGGCATTCTCTCAACCAGCTTTATGAGGTGGTCACCTGGAATGCTTTTCCAACAGTCTTGAAGGAGTTCCCGCATATGCTAAGCACTCTGCGGTCCAACTCATCCCAAACCATCTCGATTTGGTTGAGGTCGGGTGATTGTGGAGGCCAGGTCATCTGATGCAGCAATCCATCACTCTCCTTCTTGTTCAAATAGCCCTTACACAGCCTGGAGGGGTGTGTTGAGTCATTGTCCTGTTGAAAAATAAAAGTCACACTAAGAGCAAACCAGATGGGATGATGTATTGCTGCAGAATGTTGTGGTAGCCATGCTGGTTAAGTATGCCTTGAATTCTAAATGAGTCACCAGCAAAGCACCCCCACACCATCCCACCTCCTCCATGCTTCACGGTGGGAACCACACATACGGAGATCATCCGTTCGCCTACTCTGCGTCTCACAAAGACAGGGCTGTTGGAACCCCAAATCTCAAATGTGGATTCATCAGACCAACGGACAGATTTCCAGCAGTCTAGTGTCCATTGGGGCGGCAGGGTAGCCTAGTGGTTAGAGCGTTGGACTAGTAACCTCGGCCCATCCAAAGCAGTCAGACGGTTACAAGTTCAAACCCCTGAGCTGACAAGGTACAAATATGTCGTTCTGCCCCTGAACAGGAATAACCCACTGTTCCTAGGCCGTCATTGAAAATAAGAATTTGTTCTTAACTGACTTGCCTAGTTAAATAAAGGTCAAATAAAAAAATTGCTCTTGCTTGGGTCAAGAAACAAGTCTCTTTTTCTTATTGGTGTCCTTTTTAGTAGTGGTTTCTTTGCAGAAATTCAACTTTTCTCTCTTCTCTTTTCTCTCCTCTCCTCTTTCAAGATGACAGAGCCAACCATCTAATCTCTTGATGTATGCAGTGAAAAAGCACTTTAGCTTTAATCTGGTCCCCTTTGCCAGTTGCCTGCCCCTCTCTGTTTGACGTACATTACGGCTGTAGTCGTTTCCATACAGCAGCACATTTTAAGATAATGAAACGATGTCATTACAACGGAAGGCCTCCCATACCCTCCCCGCCCCGCCCCTACCTCCTAGCTGGGTGTTCTGAGGTTTTCCTCTCTGTTAGCCAGTCACGATCCACCGAAACAGGCTCTCTGTCTGCGTGCATCTGCCCTTCTGGTTTACGACGTCCACATACCAGGCTCTGTCTGCTCCCAGCAGAACGCGGCGCAAAAACGAATGTCCGCTCGCGTACTCCCTCAAAGACCTTCACTTACAAAACCAGAAACTGCAGTATTACTGTTTTTTTTTTTTTTCTCTCTCCCTCAAAATAGTCCTAAATTTAACGTAAGATTAATCAAGAACGCTACGTAATACATTTAGTCTTAGTTGCAATGTTGTATTTCTCAAATGAAAAAAAAAAAATAGTGCATGGGAAAACTAGTCTCTCCTTGAATGACAGCAAGCAGTCGAGTCAACAATCCTGTCCATAGTTCCCACTCCTACTAGGAGTAGTGCTGTTGACCAATCACCGACGAAAGGGGCATAGACTTCGGCTACCGAACTTGCACTTGCTTTAAAAAAACAACATTTTTTTTGGGGTGTGTGTGTGTGTGTGTGTGTGTGTGTGTGTGTGTGTGTGTGTGTGTGTGTGTGTGTGTGTGTGTACGAACAGCTTAAAATAAATCCAGAACACCAAAGCAAACGTCACCATTTTATAATATGTGCACAGAGGCACACCACGTTTCCCCTGGGGAGCAGGGGACAGGCGTTAGGGACGTAGTGTACACTCACACCCTCCCCTAGGGAGCAGGGGACAGGCGTTAGGGACGTAGTGTACACTCACACCCTCCCCTAGGGAGCAGGGGACAGGCGTTAGGGACGCAGTGTACACTCACACCCTCCCCTAGGGAGCAGGGGACAGGCGTTAGGGACGTAGTGTACACTCACACCCTCCCCTAGGGAGCAGGGGACAGGCGTTAGGGACGTAGTGTACACTCACACCCTCCCCTAGGGAGCAGGGGACAGGCGTTAGGGACGTAGTGTATATAAGTAGTGTACACTCACACCCTCCCCTAGGGAGCAGGGGACAGGTGTTAGGGACGCAGTGTATATAAGTAGTGTACACTCACACCCTCCCCTAGGGAGCAGGGGACAGGCGTTAGGGACGTAGTGTACACTCACACCCTCCCCTAGGGAGCAGGGGACAGGCGTTAGGGACGTAGTGTATATAAGTAGTGTACACTCACACCCTCCCCTAGGGAGCAGTGTATATAAGTAGTGTACACTCACACCCTCCCCTAGGGAGCAGGGGACAGGCGTTAGGGACGTAGTGTATATAAGTAGTGTACACTCACACCCTCCCCTAGGGAGCAGTGTATATAAGTAGTGTACACTCACACCCTCCCCTAGGGAGCAGGGGACAGGCGTTAGGGACGTAGTGTATATAAGTAGTGTACACTCACACCCTCCCCTAGGGAGCAGGGGACAGGAGTTAGGGACGCAGTGTATATAAGTAGTGTACACTCACACCCTCCCCTAGGGAGCAGGGGACAGACGTTAGGGACGTAGTGTACACTCACACCCTCCCCTAGGGATCAGTACTGCGGCTCACTCAGGCAGCACCAAGGAGACCCTCAGGAAGGAGGGGGTGGGGGGGGGGGGGCAGGGCTGCTGTTAGAATGCTGTGTCACTGGAGCTCTCTGCGTGGGCTTCCCCTCTCCTCATCCCTCCATTCTCTGATCCGTCCGTCCCTATCACACTCAGTCAATCGCTGCCAACGGGGTGGTTTGAAGACACGCACACTAACAGCAACAGTGTCTCTTTTTCTGATGCAGAGGTGTCAATGTAGGGGGGGGGGGGACCTTGTGAGAAAGGTGTTCCATGTGAAAACATATTTCTGATCGTGTGTGTGTGTGTGTGTGTGTGTCTACCCCTGAGTAGTGCTTGAGATGGTTGAAGTGCTGTAGCATCCTCAGGCTCTGCCATGCGTTGCTGTGGTACATGTTGCCATGGTACATGTGGGTGTGGTACATGACGACATGGTACATGCTGTGCTGCTGTGGTACATGATGTGCTGCTGTGGTACATGACGATATGGTACATGCTGTGGTGCATGCTGATGTGCTGTGGTGCATGCTGCTGTGCTGTGGTGCATGCTGCTCTGCTGTGGTGCATGCTGCTGTGGCATATGCTGTGGTGGTACATGTTGCTGTGGTACAGAATGCTGTGGTACATGGTGCTGTGGTATATGGTACATGCTGCTGTGGTACATGCTGTGGTGGTACATGATGCACTGCTGTGGTACATGCTGATGTGGCATATGATGTGGTGGTACATGTGGATGTGGTACATAATGCTGTGGTACATGCTGCTGTGGTATGTGGTACATGCTGCTGTGGTACATGCTGCTGCGGTATGTGGTACATTCTGCTGTGGTACATGCTGCTGTGATACATGCCGATGTGGTACATGCCGCTGTGGTACATGCCACTGTGGTACATGTCGCTGTGGTACATTCTGCTGTGGTACATGCCGCTGTGGTACATGCCGATGTGGTACATGCCGCTGTGGTACATGTCGCTGAGGTACATGTCGCTGTGGTACATGTCGCTGTGGTACATGCCGCTGTGGTACATGCCGCTGTGGTACATGCCGCTGTGGTACATGCTGCGCTGCTGTGACACGTTGCCGAGGAAGCTGCCTGCCTGCGACGAGATGGATCTCGGTGAAGGGTGAACAGGGATGGAGTGGGGAAGGGAGGGAGGATGTGATAGCGGGGGGGGGGGGGGGAGGGAGAGAGCACGTGATTGGGTGAGGTAGGAGATGCGCATGGCATGGTGATGGGTGGAGCTTAGCATCAGGCAATTCCTCCTCTCTCTCTTGCTCTCCATTCCCTCCTCTCTCTCATGCTGCATTCTCTCTCTTCCTGTCACGTCTAGTAGGTCCGCCTGCTTCCCTTCTTCCTTTCCTTCCTCCTCTCCTCTTTCTGGACTATTTCAGTGGACTCTGTCGTTCTTACAGACTATCCACTTCCTTCCCGACTCAGTCTGAGCAACAGGGGGTCTTTCCAGGCACCTGCGCTCCCTCACTCTGTTTTCATCCATCTCTCTCTGGGGGGGGGGGGGGGGGGAGGGGAGGACTGAGGTTGGGGGTGTGTCGCACCACTGTCCCGGAGCACCTCCTGAGGTACGAGCGGGGAGAGGAAAAGCGGAGTGGAGGGAGGAGGATGGTGAGGAGGGTAATGCAGGCCCGTGGTGCTCCCTTCATTCTCCATGCTAATGTTCTTCTGTAGACTGTGTGTCTGGAGACAGCCCTGTCTCTCATCATGAGCCTGGCAGACCGGGTCGCCTGCTCTTTGCTCAACTGCTTTGTAAGTGGCTCTATGGCCCCTTTTTTTTCAAATTCTTGTGTGTGTGTGTGTTTTGTGCACTAGTTTCTATCTCTTTTGTGTGTGCTACTCTCCTTCCTGTGCAGCGTGTGTTTGTGGGGGGGGGGGGGGGGGGCTTTGAGTCTGAGTCTGTCGGTTCTCATGGAGCCATGTCAGGGGGGTAGGGCTCCAATAGAGAAGTGACTGTTAGCCTAGCTTACCTAGCCTCTCTAGTAGAGAGTGGAGCGACTGGGTTAGCCTACCTAGCCTCTCTAGTAGAGAGTGGAGCGACTGGGTTAGCCTACCTAGCCCCTCTAGTAGAGAGTGGAGCGACTGGGTTAGCCTACCTAGCCCCTCTAGTAGAGAGTGGAGCGACTGGGTTAGCCTACCTAGCCCCTCTAGTAGAGAGTGGAGCGACTGGGTTAGCCTACCTAGCCCCTCTAGTAGAGAGTGGAGCGACTGGGTTAGCCTACCTAGCCCCTCTAGTAGAGAGTGGAGCGACTGGGTTAGCCTACCTAGCCCCTCTAGTAGAGAGTGGAGCGACTGGGTTAGCCTACCTAGCCCCTCTAGTAGAGAGTGGAGCGACTGGGTTAGCCTACCTAGCCCCTCTAGTAGAGAGTGGAGCGACTGGGTTAGCCTACCTAGCCCCTCCAGTAGAGAGTGGAGCAACTGGGTTAGCCTACCTAGCCTTTCCAGTAGAGAATCAAGTGACTGTGCTAGCCTACCTAGCCTCTCTAGTAGAGAATGGAGCTACTGGGCTAGCCTTTCCAGTAGAGAATAAAGTGACTGTGCTAGCCTAGCCTACCTAGCCTCTCCTGTAGAGAATGGAGCTACTGGGCTTGCCTCTCCAGTAGAGAATAGCGCGACTGTGCTAGCGTACCTAGCCTCTCCAGTAGAGAATAGCGCGACTGTGCTAGCGTACCTAGCCTCTCCAGTAGAGAATAGCGCGACTGTGCTAGCGTACCTAGCCTCTCCAGTAGAGAATAGCGCGACTGTGCTAGCGTACCTAGCCTCTCCAGTAGAGAATAGCGCGACTGTGCTAGCGTACCTAGCCTCTCCAGTCGAGAATAGCGTGACTGTGCTAGCCTAGCCAGGCTTAGAAGGCTGTGTTGTATTAATACAGCAGGAGTCGTGTTATAGCGACGTATGAGGAGGAGAAGCGAGACTGTGACTGTGCTAGCCTACCTAGCCTCTCCAGTTGAGAATAAAGGGACTGTGCTAGCGTACCTAGCCTCTCCAGTTGAGAATAAAGGGACTGTGCTAGCGTACCTAGCCTCTCCAGTAGAGAATAAAGGGACTGTGCTAGCGTAGTAGCCAGCCTCTGAGCAGTAGCGCTTGATCTGAGTCGTGCTGTAGGGATGTACCGTGTGAGGAATATAAATAATACATGACTAATGTTACAGCAGTTGCAGGCAGGTGGTGGTGGTTGGAGGGTACTGTTCTCTGTTAGCAGGTGGTGGTGGTTGGATGGTACTGTTCTCTGTTAGCAGGTGGTGGTGGTTGGAGGGTACTGTTCTCTGTTAGCAGGCGGTGGTGGTTGGAGGGTACTGTTCTCTGATAGCAGGTGGTGGTGGTTGGAGGGTACTGTTCTCTGATAGCAGGTGGTGGTGGTTGGAGGGTACTGTTCTCTGTTAGCAGGCGGTGGTGGTTGGATGGTACTGTTCTCTGTTAGCAGGTGGTGGTGGTTGGATGGTACTGTTCTCTGTTAGCAGGTGGTGGTGGTTGGATGGTACTGTTCTCTGTTAGCAGGTGGTGGTGGTTGGAGGGTACTGTTCTCTGTTAGCAGGTGGTGGTGGTTGGAGGGTACTGTTCTCTGTTAGCAGGTGGTGGTGGTTGGAGGGTACTGTTCTCTGTTAGCAGGCGGTGGTGGTTGGATGGTACTGTTCTCTGTTAGCAGGTGGTGGTGGTTGGATGGTACTGTTCTCTGTTAGCAGGTGGTGGTGGTTGGATGGTACTGTTCTCTGTTAGCAGGTGGTGGTGGTTGGATGGTACTGTTCTCTGTTAGCAGGTGGTGGTGGTTGGATGGTACTGTTCTCTGTTAGCAGGTGGTGGTTGGATGGTACTGTTCTCTGTTAGCAGGTGGTGGTGGTTGGATGGTACTGTTCTCTGTTAGCAGGTGGTGGTGGTTGGATGGTACTGTTCTCTGTTAGCAGGTGGTGGTTGGATGGTACTGTTCTCTGTTAGCAGGTGGTGGTTGGAGGGTACTGTTCTCTGTTAGCAGGTGGTGGTTGGATGGTACTGTTCTCTGATAGCAGGTGGTGGTTGGAGGGTACTGTTCTCTGTTAGCAGGTGGTGGTTGGAGGGTACTGTTCTCTGATAGCAGGCGGTGGTTGGATGGTACTGTTCTCTGATAGCAGGTGATGGTTGGATGGTACTGTTCTCTGATAGCAGGCGGTGGTTGGATGGTACTGTTCTGTTATTCGATGCTGCTGATGTGTACTGTCTGCAGTTTCTCTGCTCTGGCACGTGGCGGAGGGGAGGGGGTGGGGAGGTAATGGGAAGGGGGAAGTAATGGTGAGGGGAGAGAGAAGTGGTTGGTCTTCTTTGTAATCAGTCTCTGTACTGAGCCAGGGTCTCTGTCTCAGTTACTTAAAATACTTGACAGGTCTTGAAAACAATATAGTTGAAGCTCCTCATCGGGCTTTTACCAGGCCACTTCTCCTCATCGGGCTTTTACCAGGCCACTTCTCCTCATCGGGCTTTTACCAGGCCACTTCTCCTCATCGGGCTTTTACCAGGCCACTTCTCCTCATCAGGCTTTTACCAGGCCACTTCTCCTCATCAGGCTTTTACCAGGCCACTTCTCCTCATCAGGCTTTTACCAGGCCACTTCTCCTCATCAGGCTTTTACCAGGCCACTTCTCCTCATCAGGCTTTTACCAGGCCACTTCTCCTCATCAGGCTTTTACCAGGCCACTTCTCCTCATCAGGCTTTTACCAGGCCACTTCTCCTCATCAGGTTGGCTTTTACCAGGCCACTTCTCCTCATCAGGTTGGCTTTTACCAGGCCACTTCTCCTCATCAGGCTGGCTTTTACCAGGCCACTTCTCCTCATCAGGTTGGCTTTTACCAGGCCACTTCTCCTCATCAGGTTGGCTTTTACCAGGCCACTTCTCCTCATCAGGTTGGCTTTAACCAGGCCACTTCTCCTCATCAGGCTTTTACCAGGCCACTTCTCCTCATCAGGCCTTTACCAGGCCACTTCTCCTCATCAGGCTTTTACCAGGCCACTTCTCCTCATCAGGCTTTTACCAGGCCACTTCTCCTCATCAGGCTTTTACCAGGCCACTTCTCCTTATCAGGTTGGCTTTTACCAGGCCACTTCTCCTCATCAGGTTGGCTTTCACCAGGCCACTTCTCATCAGGTTGGCTTTTACCAGGCCACTTTTATCAGATCAGTGCAATGAAGGAGATGAGGAGAGGACAGATTTTTTTTGGGGGGGAGGATTGAGAGAGAGCCCAGTTCAGCCCAAGGTCCTCAGGTTAATCTCATCTGTGCTCTCCAAACCCCCCCCCCCCCCACCAAAACCACTCACAAGCCCATAGTGAGCTCTGATTGGCTAAGGCGCTGCATTATGAAACTGAATAGTTGGTTTCATAATGTCCCTGGCTGGCACCAGTACCAGAGCTTTTGCTTTTGGTATTGCCAACACAAATTATTTCCAGAGTTTCTAGCACTCATCTGCTAGCTTGCATCAAACATTTTATTTTGGCATACCAATAAATTATTATTTTTTTGAAAACTCCAGTCCCCCCAAATCCCCATCCATCTCTCCTCCTCTTCCTCTGACTTGGTTTCTGCTGCAAATATATTCATTTTGCCAAATTGAGCCAAAAAAATACTAATTTAATTGATTTGTTTTTGTTTCCAAGAATCAGGTGCAATTCTAGCTCTCTGTCCTCTGTGTTGGCTAAGTGAATCAGAAGGAGTGCAACTGGAGCTCTCCCTCTCTGTCCCTGGCCTGCACCTGGGAGAGCTCCCCTTCTGTCCCTGGCCTGCACCCGGGAGAGCTCCCCTTCTGCCCCTGGCCTGCACCCGGGAGAGCTCCCCTTCTGCCCCTGGCCTGCACCCGGGAGAGCTCCCCTTCGGCCCCTGGCCTGCACCCGGGAGAGCTCCCCTTCTGCCCCTGGCCTGCACCCGGGAGAGCTCCCCTTCTGCCCCTGGCCTGCACCCGGGAGAGCTCCCCTTCGGCCCCTGGCCTGCACCTGGGAGAGCTCCCCTTCGGCCCCTGGCCTGCACCCGGGAGAGCTCCCCTTCGGCCCCTCGCCTGCACCCGGGAGAGCTTCCCTTCTGCCCCTGGCCTGCACCTGGGAGAGCTCCCTCTCTGCCCCTCGCCTGCACCTGGGAGAGCTCCCCTTCGGCCCCTGACCTGCACCTGGGAGAGCTCCCCTTCGGCCCCTGGCCTGCACCCGGGAGAGCTCCCCTTCGGCCCCTGGCCTGCACCCGGGAGAGCTCCCCTTCTGCCCCTGGCCTGCACCCGGGAGAGCTCCCCTTCTGCCCCTCACCTGCAACTGGGAGAGCTCCCTCTCTGCCCCTCACCTGCACCCGGGAGAGCTCCTATCAAGTGGCTCCCTGACTGACCGGCACCTTTGGCTACAAGCCCTGTGAGTGCCTGCTAGCAGCTAGGTCCTGGGCAGTTTTCAGTTCTCTTGCTCTCTCTCCCTCTTCACGTGAGAGAGCGCACATCTTGCGCTCGCTCGCTCTCTCGTACTCCCTTTCTCACACTCGCACACCCACACTCGCACCCTCCCGTTCAAGGCTAGAAATGTGGAATGACTGTGAGTGAATGGTAGCAGTGCAAAGTTTTTACCTAAATTTGATTTGTGAACTACTCCGTGAACACAAAACTACTTTACTATCATTCTGTTAATTTAGACGTTTTATCTACAGCCTCTCTATTCATGGATGTCCTGACCTCTGGTCACGTTTTCACTGCTAATCCCGTAGAATTAGACACGGCGCTGGTCCAATGAATGTCTTTAACTGTCCCATCTTCAAAGGCACTTTTGGCTACCTTTTAGTTTTGCCTGATTGTTTGTGCGCTTTCTGTTCCTGTTTGGAAAAAGTTGCGATAGCCAATGGGAAAAACAAGGACACCCGAGGTCACGGAACAATTGCATTCCCATGTCCAGGGGTGCGATCATTACGCCACTCTGTTGCGATAATGTTTTGCAACAACAAACCGTTTACTCCAAATGAAGAAGAAAAACACAAACGAGAGTTTCTGTTGGACAAATTCAGATTCTGGTTCTGTTTGGACTGTTTGCTTCTGTTTTGAGTCTTAAACGGTTGTCAGTTTTCGTAATGAATACACCCCCCCCGCCCAGGCCTTGTCCCTGTCGTTGATCCATGATGTCACAGGTAGTAGAATATCCAGGCATTCTCTCGGAGGTCTCTGCATTGTCCCTGTCGTTGTTCTGATGGGTAGATTATCCACTGTGACGCTGTGAGCCCTATGACCTCAACAGGTTTTTAACACACAATCACTGCACATTGCTGCGTGTATGAATCAACAAAAGAGTTGAGGCTTTTTCTCGAAGCCAGGGGGAGGTCCTTTGTTCAATAAGCAATCAGCCCAACCCATGACGTAGCTGCATCTCAGTCTGGTGAAGCCCTCTAGGAACACACTGGTCTATGAAATACTAACAACCTCTGGGGAGAGGAGGAGGAGGAGGAGGAGGAGGAGGACTAGGTGAGTGGGTGTGATTCATCTGCCGCTCTGCCGTCCGTCCCTAAACTGGGCCTCCCACTAGTCTGCCCACTGTTGCCGACGCTGGGACAATCCAGTCTGGGCCTCCCACTAGTCTGCCCACTGTTGCCGACGCTGGGACAATCCAGTCTGGGCCTCCCACTAGTCTGCCCACTGTTGCCGACGCTGGGACAATCCAGTCTGGGCCTCCCACTAGTCTGCCCACTGTTGCCGACGCTGGGACAATCCAGTCTGGGCCTCCCACTAGTCTGCCCACTGTTGCCGACGCTGGGACAATCCAGTCTGGGCCTCCCACTAGTCTGCCCACTGTTGCCGACGCTGGGACAATCCAGTCTGGGCCTCCCACTAGTCTGCCCACTGTTGCCGACGCTGGGACAATCCAGTCTGGGCCTCCCACTAGTCTGCCCACTGTTGCCGACGCTGGGACAATCCAGTCTGGGCCTCCCACTAGTCTGCCCACTGTTGCCGACGCTGGGACAATCCAGTCTGGGCCTCCCACTAGTCTGCCCACTGTTGCCGACGCTGGGACAATCCAGTCTGGGCCTCCCACTAGTCTGCCCACTGTTGCCGACGCTGGGACAATCCAGTCTGGGCCTCCCACTAGTCTGCCCACTGTTGCCGACGCTGGGACAATCCAGTCTGGGCCTCCCACTAGTCTGCCCACTGTTGCCGACGCTGGGACAATCCAGTCTGGGCCTCCCACTAGTCTGCCCACTGTTGCCGACGCTGGGACAATCCAGTCTGGGCCTCCCACTAGTCTGCCCACTGTTGCCGACGCTGGGACAATCCAGTCTGGGCCTCCCACTAGTCTGCCCACTGTTGCCGACGCTGGGACAATCCAGTCTGGGCCTCCCACTAGTCTGCCCACTGTTGCCGACGCTGGGACAATCCAGTCTGGGCCTCCCACTAGTCTGCCCACTGTTGCCGACGCTGGGACAATCCAGTCTGGGCCTCCCACTAGTCTGCCCACTGTTGCCGACGCTGGGACAATCCAGTCTGGGCCTCCCACTAGTCTGCCCACTGTTGCCGACGCTGGGACAATCCAGTCTGGGCCTCCCACTAGTCTGCCCACTGTTGCCGACGCTGGGACAATCCAGTCTGGGCCTCCCACTAGTCTGCCCACTGTTGCCGACGCTGGGACAATCCAGTCTGGGCCTCCCACTAGTCTGCCCACTGTTGCCGACGCTGGGACAATCCAGTCTGGGCCTCCCACTAGTCTGCCCACTGTTGCCGACGCTGGGACAATCCAGTCTGGGCCTCCCACTAGTCTGCCCACTGTTGCCGACGCTGGGACAATCCAGTCTGGGCCTCCCACTAGTCTGCCCACTGTTGCCGACGCTGGGACAATCCAGTCTGGGCCTCCCACTAGTCTGCCCACTGTTGCCGACGCTGGGACAATCCAGTCTGGGCCTCCCACTAGTCTGCCCACTGTTGCCGACACTGGGACAATCCAGTCTGGGCCTCCCACTAGTCTGCCCACTGTTGCCGACGCTGGGACAATCCCCCTTAGCACTTTCTCTGGTGCTCTGTCTGTATCCTTCTTCTCCATTTTATCCATCTTGCTTTCTTGCCATCTCTATCAGTCTGAATCTTACCCACTTCTCTCTGTGTGTTTTGCCTCGGTACGTATGAGCAGAGCTCTCCTGTTTCACTGGAACAGGCCGGCATAGACATGTACTGTAGTCACTTGTCATGAACTCAGCAAGAAAATGAACTTTCCTCTTTCAGGACCCTGTCTTTCAAAGATAATTTGTAAAAATTAAAATAACTTCACAGATCCTCATTGTAAAGGGTTTAAACACTGTTTCCCATGCTTGTTCAATGAACCATAAACAATTAATGAACATGCACCTGTGGAACGGTTGTTAAGACACTAACAGCTTCCAGACGGTAGGCAATTAAGGTCACAGTTATGAAAACTTAGGTCACTAAAGAGGCCTTTCTACTGACTCTGAAAAACACCAAAAGAAAGATGCCCAGGGTCCCTGCTCATCTGCGTAAACGTGCCTTAGGCATGCTGTAAGGAGGCATGAGGACTGCAGATGTGGCCAGGGTACTAAATTGCAATGTCCGTACTGTGTTGGTCGGATTCACGTTTAACGTCGAAGGAATGAGCGTTACACCGCGGCCTGTACTCTGGAGCGGGACCGATTTGGAGGAGGAGGGTCCATCATGGTCTGGGGCGGTGTGTCACAGCATCATCGCACTGAACTTGTTGTCATTGCAGGCAATCTCAACGCTGTGTGCTACAGGGAAGATCTCCTCCTCCCTCATGTGGTACCCTTCCTGCAGGCTCATCCTGATATGACCCTCCAGCATGACAATGCCACCAGCCATACTGCTCGTTCTGTGCGTGATTTCCTGCAAGACACGAATGTCAGTGTTCTGCCATGGCCAGCAAAGAGCCTGGATCTCAATCCCATTGAGCACGTCTGGGACCTGTTGGATCGGAGGGTGAGGGCTAGGGCCATTCCCCCCATAAATGTCCAGGAACATGGTGGAAGAGTGAGAACCCCATGAGGAGGAGATGCACTGCATACTTACTGCAGCTGGTGGCCACACCAGATACTGACTTTTGATTTTGACCCCCCCCCCCACCACACACACATTATTCCATTTCTGTTAGTCACATATCTGTGGAACCTTTTCCGTTTGTCTCAGTTGAATCTTTTTATGTTCATACAAATATTTACACATGTTAAGTTTTCTGAAAATAAATGCAGTTGACTTTTCTTTTTCTGCTGAGTTCATAACCTTCAAACCCTAGAGACGACATCTCCTAGAGGTGTGTACTCAATCACTCAATCACTCACTCACTCACTCACTCACTCTGATAAATACAGTACACAATACTAATGCAGGGGTTCTGGAATAATCCAGGGAATTCTAATCCAGCCCTAGTCAGATTAGGTCAAAAGCACCAGTTTCCCGACGAGGAACGACACGACTGCACATTGTTTCCAAGGAAGAATTGGGTGAGAAACTAGCAAGAGGAAGCAATTCTCTCAGGGGGGGGGGATAAAAAGGAAGATTTTTGTTTCCATAGCAACCACACTCATTCAGATTTATTCAGGATGGCGACACATGTTCGTATGCCTTTCCTTTGTCTGTTTTTGCCTGATTTACCAGTCTGAATACCGGTCTGGGCCTGACTACCAGTCTGTGAATACCTGTCTGGGCCTGACTACCAGTCTGTGAATACCGGTCTGGGCCTGACTACCAGTCTGTGCCTGACTACTGGTCTGTGAATACCTGTCTGGGCCTGACTACCAGTCTGTGACTACCTGTCTGGGCCTGACTACCAGTCTGTGAATACCTGTCTGGGCCTGACTACCAGTCTGTGACTACCTGTCTGGGCCTGACTACCAGTCTGTGAATACCTGTCTGTGCCTGACTACCATTCTGTGACTACCTGTCTGGGCCTGACTACCAGTCTGTGACTACCTGTCTGTGCCTGACTACCATTCTGTGAATACCTGTCTGGGCCTAACTACCGGTCTGTGAATACCTGTCTGGGCCTGACTACCAGTCTGTGAATACCGGTCTGGGCCTGACTACCAGTCTGTGCCTGACTACTGGTCTGTGACTACCTGTCTGGGCCTGACTACCAGTCTGTGACTACCTGTCTGGGCCTGACTACCAGTCTGTGAATACCTGTCTGGGCCTGACTACCAGTCTGTGAATACCTGTCTGGGCCTGACTACCAGTCTGTGAATACCTGTCTGGGCCTGACTACCAGTCTGTGACTACCTGTCTGGGCCTGACTACCAGTCTGTGACTACCTGTCTGGGCCTGACTACCAGTCTGTGACTACCTGTCTGGGCCTGACTACCAGTCTGTGAATACCTGTCTGTGCCTGACTACCATTCTGTGAATACCTGTCTGGGCCTAACTACCGGTCTGTGAATACCTGTCTGGGCCTGACTACCGGTCTGTGAATACCTGTCTGGGCCTGACTACCGGTCTGTGAATACCTGTCTGGGCCTGACTACCGCCACAGCTTTAATTTTATTCCTAATGTTCTCTCTTCCTCTGTGTGTCTGTGTGTGTGTGTGTGTGTGTGTGTGTGTGTGTGTGTGTGTGTGTGTGTGTGTGCGCGTGCGCAGTAATTCCTGTAAATGGAGTCTCAGTCACTCTAAGGGATTTGAACGCCATTGTTTTTAAGAGCAGTAGGGACATCCCAATGTGGGGGCTTTTAGAACAGCAGTGACGAAGCAAAATTACATTGTTGGCTCGTCTGGTCACAGCCGTACAACAGACACTGTTCTTCCTCGCTTTGCCCGTCTCTCTCTCTCTCTCTGTCTGTCTCTCTGTCTCTCTGTCTGTCTCTCTCTCTGTCTCTCTCTCTGTCTCTCTCTCTCTCTGTCTCTCTCTCTGTCTCTCTCTCTGTCTCTCTCTCTGTCTCTCTCTCTGTCTCTCTCTCTGTCTCTCTCTCTGTCTCTCTCTCTGTCTCTCTCTCTGTCTCTCTCTCTGTCTCTCTCTCTGTCTCTCTCTCTGTCTCTCTCTCTGTCTCTCTCTCTGTCTCTCTCTCTGTCTCTCTCTCTGTCTCTCTCTGTCTCTCTGTCTCTCTCTCTGTCTCTCTGTCTCTCTCTCTGTCTCTCTCTCTGTCTCTCTGTCTCTCTCTCTGTCTCTCTGTGTCTCTGTCTCTCTCTCTGTCTCTCTCTGTCTGTCTCTCTGTCTCTCTCTCTGTCTCTCTGTGTCTCTGTCTGTCTCTCTGTCTCTCTCTGTCTGTCTCTCTGTCTCTCTCTCTGTGTCTCTGTCTCTCTCTGTCTGTCTCTCTGTCTCTCTCTCTGTGTCTCTCTCTCTCTCTCTGTCTCTCTCTGTCTGTCTCTCTGTCTCTCTCTCTGTCTCTCTGTCTCTCTCTCTCTCTGTCTGTCTCTCTGTCTCTCTCTCTGTCTCTCTGTCTCTCTGTGTCTCTGTCTCTCTGTCTCTCCTCTATTTCTAGTCTGGTATGGTAGAGGTTTGATTTATTCATCCAGCTTCTCCCCACTTCCCCCAGCTTTTCATACCGCACCTGCCCACACCCGCTGGGATTTCTGTCTGTCCCAAGCGGTATTTACTGGCCTATATCAGCCAATGCGCTAGACGTGCTGTAGTTTGAAGAGGGCAGAGTTGGGGAGACTTACACAGGGGAAGATTTTCAGAAAAATACTTATATGGGTGATCAATATTTTATTTCTAGGCAATGTAGTAAACTATAGCGTAATCCTATTCATGAAGTACATTTCCATGAAAAGATAATGTCCCTGTGCTTCTCCACGCAGGCAGCTACCCCCTACTCTATTTAATTGGACCACACACACACACACACACACACTAACACTAACATTCTCTTGAGCTACATTTTGCAAATAGGATATAGCCTACCTTTTTTAGGAGGACGATTTGCATGGAGAGATAAATGGGTTATTAATATTTATTGAAAAATGAGAACGCACTGTGGTAGCGTTTCCCTCACTGTGGTAGCGTTTCCCTCACTGTGGTAGCGTTTCCCTCACTGTGGTAGCGTTTCCCTCACTGTGGTAGCGTTTCCCTCACTGTGGTAGCGTTTCCCTCACTGTGGTAGCGTTTCGCTCACTGTGGTAGCGTTTCGCTCACTGTGGTAGCGTTTCCCTCACTGTGGTAGGGTTTCCCTCACTGTGGTAGGGTTTCCCTCTGTGGTAGCGTTTCCCTCTCTGCGGTAGCGTTTCCCTCTCTGCGGTAGCGTTTCCCTCTCTGCGGTAGCATTTCCCTCTCTGCGGTAGCGTTTCCCTCTCTGCGGTAGCGTTTCCCTCTCTGCGGTAGCGTTTCCCTCTCTGCGGTAGCGTTTCCCTCACTGTGGTAGGGTTTCCCTCACTGTGGTAGGGTTTCCCTCTGTGGTAGCGTTTCCCTCTCTGCGGTAGCGTTTCCCTCTCTGCGGTAGCGTTTCCCTCTCTGCGGTAGCGTTTCCCTCTCTGCGGTAGCGTTTCCCTCTCTGCGGTAGCGTTTCCCTCTCTGCGGTAGCGTTTCCCTCTCTGCGGTAGCGTTTCCCTCACTGCGGTAGCGTTTCCCTCTCTGCGGTAGCGTTTCGCTCTCTGCGGTAGCGTTTCCCTCTCTGCTGTAGCGTTTCCCTCACTGCGGTAGCGTTTCCCTCTCTGCGGTAGCGTTTCCCTCTCTGCGGTAGCGTTTCCCTCTCTGCGGTAGCGTTTCCCTCTCTGCGGTAGCGTTTCCCTCTCTGCGGTAGCGTTTCCCTCTCTGCGGTAGCGTTTCCCTCTCTGCGGTAGCGTTTCCCTCTCTGCGGTAGCGTTTCCCTCTCTGCGGTAGCGTTTCCCTCTCTGCGGTAGCGTTTCCCTCTCTGCGGTAGCGTTTCCCTCTCTGCGGTAGCGTTTCCCTCACTGCGGTAGCGTTTCCCTCTCTGCGGTAGCGTTTCCCTCTCTGCGGTAGCGTTTCGCTCTCTGCGGTAGCGTTTCCCTCTCTGCGGTAGCGTTTCCCTCTCTGCGGTAGCGTTTCCCTCTCTGCGGTAGCGTTTCCCTCTCTGCGGTAGCGTTTCCCTCTCTGCGGTAGCGTTTCCCTCACTGCGGTAGCGTTTCCCTCTCTGCGGTAGCGTTTCCCTCTCTGCGGTAGCGTTTCGCTCTCTGCGGTAGCGTTTCCCTCTCTGCGGTAGCGTTTCCCTCTCTGCGGTAGCGTTTCCCTCACTGCGGTAGCGTTTCCCTCTCTGCGGTAGCGTTTCCCTCTCTGCGGTAGCGTTTCCCTCACTGCGGTAGCGTTTCCCTCTCTGCGGTAGCGTTTCCCTCTCTGCGGTAGCGTTTCCCTCTCTGCGGTAGCGTTTCCCTCTCTGCGGTAGCGTTTCCCTCTCTGCGGTAGCGTTTCCCTCTCTGCGGTAGCGTTTCCCTCTCTGCGGTAGCGTTTCCCTCTCTGCGGTAGCGTTTCCCTCTCTGCGGTAGCGTTTGCGAGTGACACGCCTTTTTCCCCCCCCTTTTTTTTTTCTTCCAATGACGATCACATTTTTTTGGATTGCACACTAAACATGTTGGATTACGTAATGAAAAAAGAGGGGACCGCAGAATTGTATTATGTAGCATTGATGCGATGACCCTGTCGGGTCTGATCGAGGCGCGGCTCTGTTATGAGTTTTATAGTGCAGTATTAATGGGACGGGAGCCCGCGCCAGCCGCCGCTTGCTGGCCCATTTACCCGCGAAAGTACACTGTGTGCTGGCAAGACTGACGAGGGGAGTGCTGAGCAGAGCAGGAATCCTACGTCACTACGTCCAGCTACTAAACGTGGCCAACTCATCCACCACAGAGTGAGTTGTGCAGGAAGAAGATAAAAAATGAACAGCTAGACTGCTGTATTATCCCCTTCCTGCCTGTGTTTTGTGCGTGTTGGCTAGTTCATACCCCTTCCTTGAGCCTGGCATTACATCTCTGTGAGAGGGTGCTGTGTAGCCATTCCTTATACAGTAATGTATAGCTCTGGTCTGGCACTTCTCTGTGTAGTGAGTGGTAGAGAGAATGCTTCCAGGTGACTACCTCATGAAGCTGGTTGAGAGAATGCCAAGTGTGTGCACCCCACATCCCTGTACCATCACCCCACATCTCCGTACCATCACCCCGCATCCCCGTACCATCACCCCACATCTCCGTACCATCACCCCGCATCCCTGTACCATCACCCCGCATCCCCGTACCATCACCCCGCATCCCCGTACCATCACCCCGCATCCCCGTACCATCACCCCGCATCCCCGTACCATCACCCCACATCTCTGTGCCATCACCCCGCATCCCCGTACCCTCACCCTACATCTCTGTACCATCACCCCACATCTCTGTACCATCACCCCACATCTCTGTACCATCACCCCACATCTCTGTACCATCACCCTACATCTCTGTACCATCACCCCACACCCCTCCCCCTGTTCCACATCCCCGTACCATCACCCCACATCTCTGTACCATCACCCCACATCCCCGTACCATCACCCCACATCCCCGTACCATCACCCCACATCTCTGTACCATCACCCCACATCTCTGTACCATCTGTAACCCAAAGCCAAGGGAGAGCCCCCCCCCCCCCCCCCCCACACACCGTTGTTAACAAGGTCATCTACATGTCATACCAATGTAGCAGGTACTGCTTCCACTGTCATCCCCTCAGGCTCTTGCTGGTTCTTTAAAAAAAATGTGGAACAGGGGGAGGGGGTGTTAATACTGGCACAGTCTGTTACATGGCATAACCAGCCTGACCAGTGAACCAGCCTGACCAGTGAACCAGCCTGACCAGTGGACTATGGTTTTCGGGTTCTGTGTTGGGTTGGTGGCAGTAATGGCAGATGTCCCCTCTGGATCCACATGGCAGTATGCAAGAGGACGTCTGCATGAAAAACCATCTGGGGGGGGGGCGGGCGGCTTGTCACTCTCACACGGCTGACAATAATGTAGGCTTCGTGGGCATGTATCAGGTGACGAAGCACAATGACCGTACTGCCATTTTGATTCTTGTCTGATATGAATCACCATGCAGCACGATGAGTAAAGATCCTCGTGTTCATGTGTCTGGTCTGGCTGTGGTGCAGACTGTACAGAGGGTCCTCTCGTCCCGTCCCCAGTGTGTCTGAGCCAAGGCAGAGGTGGATAGATGAAGGGAGGTAGGCGGGCACCTGAGACAGCTGGAATAGAGGGAGGAGGGAGAGATTAATGACGAGAGGATTATATCCTCCTGCTGCTCCCACAGTTTTTCCCCTCTGTGGATTTTCAGGGACAAGCCCCCTGATTTTTAGCCCTCAGAAAGAACCGACGATGGAGTTAAACGGAGTCTGATATTTTCCAATAATTGAACGTTGCGTCTCATCATATTTGCACTATAGCAAACTGGTTTGCTCTCGCGGCTCCCCCTGCAGACTTTTTTAGGAGAGTGTTCAGGCAAACGTTTATTCAGTGATACATTGTAACCACTGCCTGAACAACCAATGGCCCAGGACCAGGAAGAGTTTGCATGCAACAGTATAATCTACCAAACCTGAATGATTTGTAAAATGACTAGATAGACTAGGAGGGGTAATCCAATTGATGGAAATTGATAGTAAAATATAGTTCCATGCCATTGTTTTTAAAATGTTCTTCGCGTAGCTACACCCCTAGTCACCTTTTTTATAAAAACAAATGCTTACCTTGTTTGTTTTTTTTTTTTTTGTATAAATCACGATCCTCATTCTTCTCACGCGCGAACATCTTCATTGATGAAGAGCTTGACCTGCTTCCCCGTTAGGTGACCTGCTGGGTGTGTTGGTGGTACCAGCTTCCCCGTTAGGTGACCTGCTGGGTGTGTTGGTGGTACCAGCTTCCCCGTTAGGTGACCTGCTGGGTGTGTTGGTGGTACCAGCTTCCCCGTTAGGTGACCTGCTGGGTGTGTTGGTGGTACCAGCTTCCCCGTTAGGTGACCTGCTGGGTGTGTTGGTGGTACCAGCTTCCCCGTTAGGTGACCTGCTGGGTGTGTTGGTGGTACCAGATTCCCCGTTAGGTGACCTGCTGGGTGTGTTGGTGGTACCAGCTTCCCCGTTAGGTGACCTGCTGGGTGTGTTGGTGGTACCAGCTTCCCCGTTAGGTGACCTGCTGGGTGTGTTGGTGGTACCAGCTTCCCCGTTAGGTGACCTGCTGGGTATGTTGGTGGTGCCATCTTCCACGCGGCGGCAGGGTAGCCTAGTGGTTAGAGCGTAGGGACGGCAGGTAGCCTAGTGGTTAGAGCGTAGGGACGGCAGGTAGCCTAGTGGTTAGAGCGTAGGGGCGGCAGGTAGCCTAGTGGTTAGAGTGTAGGGGCGGCAGGTTAGCTTAGTGGTTAGAGTGTAGGGGCGGCAGGGTAGCCTAGTGGTTAGAGTGTAGGGGCGGCAGTGTAGCCTAGTGGTTAGAGCGTTGGACTAGTAACCGGAAGGTTGCAAGTTCAAACCCCCGAGCTGATAAGGTACAAATCTGTCGTTCTGCCCCTGAACAAGGCAGTTACGCCACTGTTCCTAGGCCGTCATTGAAAATAAGAATTTGTTCTTAACTGACTTGCCAAGTTTAAATAAAGGTAAAATAAAATAAAAAATAGTTGACCTGCTGGGTGTGTTGGTGGTGTACTGACCGTAGCCCAGCAGTGGCCAATCCCGTCCTTCATTCCTCTGTTTGCTGAAGCCTGTGTAGCACCCTGCGTCAAAGATTGCTGGCACTGTGCTGAGTAAATGTTTGACATTCGACCGTAACAGAGTTCCCGAAGCCTGTTATAAACTGAGGAAAAAGATATTGGTGCTTTATTGCCAAATTTCGTAACCGAACAATAACCCTTCCTCTAATTCTATAATATATATTATTATTATTTTCTATGACCCAGAACAGGGAAGGCATTATATTTTGAGGGGTCATATATGGGCTTGAAAGATATTGCCTGGCCTGCACCCACACCACATCTCTCCTCCTGTTGTCTGCCAATTCACCCTCCACCACTACCACATTGCATCGCAAATGGTCCCCTACTACCTCTTTAGTGCACTACTTTCTATGGGACCTGGTCTAAAGTAGTGCACTACTTTCTATGGGACCTGTTCTAAAGTAGTGCACTACTTTCTATGGGACCTGGTCTAAAGTAGTGCACCAAAAAGGGAACAGGGTCCCATTTGGGACTTGGGAGTCCATCTGATGCGGAGGTCTTTCACCTCATTTATTATCCGAGGTCGATCACGGTCAATGTTTCATCGGCTACGTGACGCCTGTGGACGCGCTTCCTCCGCTGAGATGGCAGATTACCATACAGATGCTTGCTGGCGTAGGATCTGGAAAGAGACTCCTGTGAAGGGAGTTAGTTGGGGTGGGGGGGGGGGGGGGCTTTATTGACCTTTTTCCTGGGCGAGCGACAATTTTGATTGAAGCCTCTGTTCTAGTGCTTTCTGTTTGATCTGGTAACGTGGTGCTGTACTGTGTTTGATCTGGTAAAGTGGTGCTGTACTGTTTTTGTTACTATGGGATTGTGTGCTGACGTGTCACCTGCTTGTCTTCCAGGGTGAAGAGGGACCACCCAGTCTGGAGTACATCCAAGCCAAGGACCTGTTCCCTCCGAAGGAGCTGGTCAGTGAGGACGACAACCTACAGGTGGGTGGCTGGGAACACACACACACACACACACACACACACACACACACACACACACACACACACACACACACACACACACACACCAGGTAGAGTAGACAAAGCCCACACACTAGGATAGTATTGTAAACATCTCATCTCTACAGTAAGCTATTTCTCTCTATGGGAATCTGCTGTGCGTGAGATGAGGCTGCTGTTCTGTAGAAAATCCGCTAGCTCATACTGTAGGTTCTGAAATACCACGTCCTATAGGGAAGGGTTGTAGTACACTAACTAACACTGTTCTCAGTGTTCATGCTTGTTCTAGAGTGGAGAGGTGTGTGTGTGTGTGTGTGTGTGTGTGTGTGTGTGTGTGGTCTTCATACTTACAACTCACAATTTTTTGTTAAATTGTATTTATTTAACAAGGCAAGTCAGTTAAGAACAATTTTAAAAATGTACAATGTCGGCCTACACCCCGGCCAGACACTGGGCGTCGCCCTATGGGACTCCCAATCACAGCTGGGTGTGATACAGCCTGGATTCGAACCAGGGTGTCTGTAGTGACTCCTCTAGCACTGAGATGCAGTGGTCTACACTGAGCCACTCGGGAGCCCCTACTGATGCCGATATTTTTAATTTATTCGTATTTTTCTGTGTATATTTATTATTATTATTATTATTATTATTATTATAAAAACATGTTTTTATTTTTTATTAACCAGAACAATTCTAATCAGGTCAAATTGAATAAAATGTTCAACCAGATTGGCAGCGTAAATGGAAATCATCGAACCTCATCCTCAGAGCAGTGATCCACAGTTACCCCGGGTTACCACTTCACGCAGGAGAAAGGGCTTTTAGAACTCAGTCAATTAGACCGGGTGTGGATTAGGCTAGGCAGGTGGCCGTGACATGGCTGGGTCTGGCTGGGTGAGAGACGGCTAGCTGCGGTGGCAGTGGGCCAAGTCTATGAGCTCATCTGTAATCCTGTTTGAAATTAGAAGACCGCATTGCAGAGTAGCTCCCTGGAGACCTGGAAGCGAGGCTACTATTGTTAAGTTGGTACTGCAGGAAAAAGGTGTCTGGGCTCAACACGTAATCAGGAAAGGGGGGATACCTAGTCAGTTGTCCAACTGAAATGTGTCTTCCGCATTTAAGCCAACCCCTCTGAATCAGAGAGGTGCAGAGGGCTGCCTTAATCACTATCCACGTCTTCGGCGCCCGGGGAACAGGGGTTTAACTGCTTTGCTCAGGTGATTCGATCCAACAACCTTTTGGTGACTGGCCCAATGCTCTAACCACTAGACTACCTGCAGACCAAGAATAGGGTAGAGTAGAGGATCAAATCCAACTTTTATCTAAATAATTTAGAATTGTAAAACAATGTTTTATTTTTTATTTTATTTAACCTTTTATTAACAAGGCAAGTCATTAAGTACAAATTCTTATTTACAATGATGGCCTAACCCCGGACAACCGCCCTGTGGGACTCCCAATCACGTCCGGTTGTGATACCGCCTGGATTCGAACCAGGGTGTCTGTAGTGACGCCTCTAGCACTGAGATGCAGTGCCACTCAGGAACATTTATATTAAGAAAGTAAGAGGGTTGGGCATAATATGGTGGCTCAACTCCAGCCACTTTAATCATGGGAATTGATGTAAAATATACAGTGGGGCAAAAAAGTATTTAGTCAGCCACCAATTGTGCAAGTTCTCCCACTTAAAAAGAGAGAGGCCTGTAATTTTCATCATAGGTACACTTCAACTATGACAGACAAAATGAGAAAAAAAAATCCAGAAAATCACATTGTAGGATTTTTTATGAATTTATTTGCAAATTATGGTGGAAAATAAGTATTTGGTCACTTACAAACAAGCAAGATTTCTGGCTCTCACAGACCTGTAACTTCTTCTTTAAGAGGCTCCTCTGTCCTCCACTCGTTACCTGTATTAATGGCACCTGTTTGAACTTATTATCAGTATAAAAGACACCTGTCCACAACCTCACAGTCACACTCCAAACTCCACTATGGCCAAGACCAAAGAGCTGTCAAAGGACACCAGAAACAAAATTGTAGACCTGCACCAGGCTGGGAAGACTGAATCTGCAATAGGTTAGAATGTTTTTTGTTTTGATTTGCGTTTTATCAGAGTGCCATCAGGTAGCCTGATTTCAGATGTGTTCATGTAAAACAGGATTTATTAGGGAAATCGTTCTTCTTGCAAAGAATGTCAACATTTAAAAAAAATCAAACTATTATATTAATCTCACTAATCCACAATCACGTAATTGTGTGCATGTAAATGATGTATTGGATAATGTGAGATTTTTCCAATTAAGCTTCTAGCATTGCTCGTGTTAGCGCAATGACTGTGCATGCTAGCTGTTCCAGTAGACTTCGTCATTGCGCTATTAGCATTGGCTCTAAAAACGTCCTTAAACTTTCTAAAAACGTCCTTAAACGGCACACAGACACAAAAATGGTATCCATGCTTTTATCTGACTCTGGGTATTTTTATTTATTTATTTCACCTTTTATTTAACCAGGTGAGCCAGTTGAGAACAAGTTGTCATTTACAACTGCGACCTGGCCAAGATAAAGCCAAGCAGTGCGACACAAACAACAACAGAGTTACACATGGAATAAACAAACGTACAGACAATAACACAATAGAAAAGTCTATATACGGTGAGTAGAAAAACATCCTTAAATGACTAGTGCAATAAAACAATTAATTTCTTCATATACAGTACCAGTCAAAAGTTTGGGGTTCACCTACTCATTCAAGGGTTTTTCCCCTTTGGTTACTACATGATTCCAAATGTGTTATTTCATAGTTTTGATGTCTTCACTATTATTCTACAATGTAGAAAATAGCAAAAATAAAGAAAAAAAGCAAACTTTTGACTTGTACTGTGTATCTCTCTGGAAAAAATACTGTGAAAATGATGAGAATTTATTTTCTTCTTTTTGACCAATTTTTAATTTTTTTTTTAAACAATCACAGTAAAATACTTGCATTGTTAACCAGAATTTTTTGGGATATCGATAAAAAATGATGTAGAAATATATTAGACAGCATAAGCATAAAAAGTCCACCTTTTATATTTATACTATATTTTATTAACTTATTGTATACAATTTTGTGTTTTACTAAAACCTGATATTTCATTTAGGCATATTTAAAAAAATATATTTTTGGGTGGATCCTCTCATGTCAGAAGATCGGGGAGTGGTGGTTTCCTAGCGACCACCTTGGGAGTCATTTACTTCTGTTACTCCTTCCTCAACAGACAGACATTAGACTTTTAATACTTCCTTCTGCTGAGCAATCTCCAGTCAACCATATCTGTTTTTCCTCCCTAGATGTTCATTTCCTTACAGGGACCTACAGAGGCACTGTCATCAAGTCATTCATGTAATTAATTATTGCTGTCAAGAGACTCCTCCTACTTTTTATTTTTAAATGTGTGCATAATTTAATTGTTCTCAATTGTTAGGTCAGCCTCAGGGAACCTCGTCCATTCTAGAGTGTTTTTAAAAAACAACACATTCTAACATGTTATTGTTCATGTCACATATGATATGAGAAAGGAAAAAAAAGAAGCATTTTTATCCATCAGCATTTTAATGATGCTCTCTTGTTTCACCTTGAAATGAAATGACCTCTTTGACTACTTCTGAGTCTCTCTTTTTTTTAAATATTTTTTTTATATAGAATGCCGTAGAATTAAACAACCACTCTTCTTCGATGGTGTCATAACACGCAGCATTACCGACCGTCATAAAAAGCACGGTACTGTGTAATTTGAAGTGTGTTTTTTTCAAGCTGCTCGCTCACTGTAAAAGTCCCAGTTATTTATTCTGTCATTTCTCTGTTCATGACCAGTCTTTATTCTTTTATGTGACTCTGATCTGTCTGGATGCCTAGTCACTTTACCCTGGTTTTATATACAAACGGTATCTAACTCAAGTAGCTCTGCACATTGATCTGGTACTCCCTGTTTATAGCTCCACATTGATCTGGTACTTCCTGTATATAGCTCCACATTGATTTGGTACTTCCTGTTTATAGCTCCACATTGATCTGGTACTGGTACTCCCTCTTTATAGCGCCACATTGATCTGGTACTTCCTGTATATAGCTCCACATTGATTTGGTACTTCCTGTTTATAGCTCCACATTGATCTGGTACTTCCTGTATAAAGCTCCCTTCTTGTGTGTGGTATTTTATGGGGCGGCACGTAGCCTAGTGGTTAGAGTTTTGGGCCAGTACCGAGCTGAACGAGGTAAAAAAACTGTCATGCTGCCCCTGAACAAGACAGTTAACCCACTGTTCCTGGGGCCGTCATTATAAACAAGAATTTGTTCTTAACTGACTTGCCTTGTTAAATAAAAGGTAAAAACAAAACAAAAATCCTCTTGTGTAAGTTACTATTTTTATATTCTAAATTCTGCATCGTTGGGAAAGGTTTGTAAGCAAGCTTTTCGCTGTAAAATCTACTACACTGGTTGTATTTGACGCATAGGATAAATAAATTGTGATTTTTTTAAGTGTTTCTTCTAGAGGCCTCCCCGCCTCGGCCCTGAGCAGAAACAACCCTCACCCTAGCCACTAGTTACTAGTGGAGATCTGAGAGGATTGGAAAGGCCTCTGTCTCCCCTCCTCGGCCCTGAGCAGAAACAACCCTCACCCTAGCCACTAGTTACTAGTGGAGATCTGAGAGGATTGGAAAGGCCTCTGCCTACCCGCCTCGGCCCTGAGCAGAAACAACCCTCACCCTAGCCACTAGTTACTAGTGGAGATCTGAGAGGATTGGAAAGGCCTCTGCCTACCCGCCTCGGCCCTGAGCAGAAACAACCCTCACCCTAGCCACTAGTTACTAGTGGAGATCTGAGAGGATTGGAAAGGCCTCTGCCTCTCCGCCTCGGCCCTGAGCAGAAACAACCCTCACCCTAGCCACTAGTTACTAGTGGAGATCTGAGAGGATTGGAAAGGCCTCTGCCTACCCGCCTCGGCCCTGAGCAGAAACAACCCTCACCCTAGCCACTAGTTACTAGTGGAGATCTGAGAGGATTGGAAAGGCCTCTGCCTCCCCGCCTCGGCCCTGAGCAGAAACAACCCTCACCCTAGCCACTAGTTACTAGTGGAGATCTGAGAGGATTGGAAAGGCCTCTGCCTCCCCGCCTCGGCCCTGAGCAGAAACAACCCTCACCCTAGCCACTAGTTACTAGTGGAGATCTGAGAGGATTGGAAAGGCCTCTGCCTACCCGCCTCGGCCCTGAGCAGAAACAACCCTCACCCTAGCCACTAGTTACTAGTGGAGATCTGAGAGGATTGGAAAGGCCTCTGCCTCCCCGCCTCGGCCCTGAGCAGAAACAACCCTCACCCTAGCCACTAGTTACTAGTGGAGATCTGAGAGGATTGGAAAGGCCTCTGCATCCCAATGTACCCTATTCCCTATGCAGTGCACTACTTTCTATGGGCCCTGGTCAAAACTAGTGCACTACTTTCTATGGGGCCTGGTCAAAACTAGTGCACTACTTTCTATGGGCCCTGGTCAAAACTAGTGCACTACATAGAAAATAGGGTGCCATTTGGGACTTCGCCTATTGTCTGGTTAAAGGAAGTCTCCGGGCTCTCGCCTGTCTTGCTGACTTTGATCCTGTCTTTGATTGGCTCTTGCATGGCAGCACAAACCTCTCTTGTTGGAGCTGCAGCCCATGAAAAATGCATGTTCTCTAGGGTTATGGCATTCCCTTCCAACCTGCTGCAATCTACTCGGAGTGATGCACTGTAGCTTCTAATAGACAAGGAGCGCCAAGCTATACAATGGATTAATACTTTTACTGCTCTGTGGTGCTGTGGGACTGTCTAACTGCTCTGTGGTGCTGTCTAACTGCTCTGTGGGACTGTCTAACTGCTCTGTGGGACTGTCTAACTGCTCTGTGGGACTGTCTAACTGCTCTGTGGGACTGTCTAACTGCTCTGTGGGACTGTCTTAACTGCTCTGTGGGACTGTCTTAACTGCTCTATGGGACTGTAACTGCTCTGTGGGACTGTGGGACTGTCTAACTGCTCTGTGGGACTGTCTTAACTGCTCTGTGGGACTGTCTTAACTGCTCTATGGGACTGTAACTGCTCTGTGGGACTGTGGGACTGTCTAACTGCTCTGTGGGACTGTCTTAACTGCTCTGTGGGACTGTCTTAACTGCTCTATGGGACTGTAACTGCTCTGTGGGACTGTGGGACTGTCTAACTGCTCTGTGGGACTGTGGGACTGTCTAACTGCTCTGTGGGACTGTCTAACTGCTCTGTGGGAATGTCTAACTGCTCTGTGGGACTGTAACTGCTCTGTGGGACTGTAACTGCTCTGTGGGACTGTCTAACTGCTCTGTGGGACTGTCTAGCTGCTCTGTGGGACTGTCTAGCTGCTCTGTGGGACTGTCTAGCTGCTCTGTGGGACTGTCTAGCTGCTCTGTGGGACTGTCTAACTGCTCTGTGGGACTGTCTAACTGCTCTGTGGGACTGTCTTAACTGCTCTGTGGGACTGTCTAGCTGCTCTGTGGGACTGTCTAGCTGCTCTGTGGGACTGTCTAGCTGCTCTGTGGGACTGTCTAGCTGCTCTGTGGGACTGTCTATCTGCTCTGTGGAACTGTCTTAACTGCTCTGTGGTGCTGTGGGACTGTCTTAACTGCTCTGTGATTGGTTGAGAAAATGGATGTGTGACCGTGTGTCATCCAATATTGCCTGTAGATAGGCAAACACAGGGAGACCGACTGAGAGGGTGACAAATAGACTTCCTGATGAAGTGGTTTTTATGAGCCGTTTGGGTCTGTCTGCCACGCGTTGTTCCAAGTGTGTTGGCCTCCCCACAGCTGTCCCACAAGAGGATCCTCGCACCCGTTTTGTTTTATTCAAGTCAACCTCCCTCCTTTTTAGGCATCGGTTTAGTCGCTCCCTCTCTCGTTTATCACTCCCTCTGTCCTCCTCGTCTCTTGTTCCCCCCTCTTTCCCTCTCTCTTTGTCTCTGTACCATTTCAGACAGTCATTCCCATGATAGTACCACACTGCCAACTGATGTCTTTAAAGGCACAGGCAGACCAGTAGGGTTGCCGGCTGTAATTTGCTAACCAATTCTACGGCCCCATTAACTGGGGGTTACTGCAAGCTAATTAGACATCCCCCCCGTCTAGACTCAGCGACAGTATTGTCACATTTGGAAAGTATTCAGACCCCTTGACTTTTTCCACATTTTATTACTTAACAGCCTTATTCTAAAATGGATTCATTAAATGAAAAATCCTCATCAATCCACAGATGATATCCCATAATGACGAAATGAAACCAGATTTTAAGAAATGTTTGCAAATGTATTAAAAATGTAAAAAAACATATTTTATTTGCATAATTATTCAGACCGTTTGCTATGACACTCAAAATTGTGCTCAGTTGCATCTTGTTTTCATTGATCACCCTTGGGGTGATGATTGGAGTCCACCTGTGTTAAATTCAATTGATTGGAAATTATTTGGAAAGGCACACACCTGTCTATATTAGGTCCCACAGTTGACAGTGCACGTCAGAGCAAAAACCAAGCCATGAGGTCGAAGGAATTGTCCGTAGAGCTCCGAGACAGAAATGTGTCGAGGCACAGATCTGGGGAAGGACACCACAACATTTCTGCAGGATTGAACGTCCTCAAGAACACAGTGGCCTCCATCATTCTTAAATTGAAGAAGTTTGGAACCACCAAGACTCTTCCTAGAGCTGGCCGCCCAGCCAAACTGAGCAATCAGGGAAGAAGGGCCTTGGTAAGGGAGATGACCAAGAACCCGATGGTCACTCTGACAGAGCTCCAGAGTTCCTCTGTGGAGATGGGAGAACCTTCCAGAAGGACAACCATCTCTGCAGCACTCCACCAATCAGGCCTTTATGGTAGAGTGGCCAGACGGAAGCCACTCCTCAGTAAAAGGCACATGACAGCCCGCTTGGAGTTTGTCAAAAGGCACCTAAAGTCTCTCAGATCATGAGAAACGAGATTTTCTGGTCTGATGAAACCAACATGTAACTTTTTGGCCTGAATGCCAAGTGTCATGTCTGTGGGAAACCTGTCACCATCCCTACAGTGAAGCATGGTGGTAGTGGCGGCATCATCATTTTGTGGGGATGTTTGTCAGGATCGAGGGAAAGATGAACGGAGCAAATGAGAGAGATCCTTGATGAAAACCTGCTCAGGACCTCAGACAGGGCAAAGGTTAACCTTCCAACAGGACAACGACCCTAAGCACACAGCCAAGACAACGTAGGAGTGGCTTCGGGACTTGTCTCTGAATATCCTTGAGTGAACCAGCCAGAGCCCGGACTTAAACCACATCGAACATATCTGGAGAGACCTGAAAATCGCTGTGCAGGTCTGCTGAGAAGAATGGGAGAAAGTCCCCAAATACAGGTGTGCCAAGTCATACCCAAGAAGACTCAAGGCTCTAATCGCTACCAAAGGTGATTCAACAAAGAACTGAGTAAAGGCTCTGAATAGTTATGTGATTAAATAAAAATAGATACAAATTCAAAACGTTTTTTTAAAATTATGGGGTATTGTGTGTAGATTGACGTGGGGGGGATCCCTTTTAGAATAAAAATGTAACGTAACATTTTTTGGGGAAAAGTCCGATCTGAACGCACTGTATATAAAATACATAATACACATAAAATATATAATATATATAAAATACATAATACATATAATATATATATAATATATCTAAAATACATAATACATATAATATATAGAAAATACATAATACACATAAAATATATAATACATATAATATATATAAAATACATAATACACATAAAATATATAATATATATAAAATACATAATATATATAAAATATATAATATATATAATATATATATAATATATATAAAATACATAATACACATAAAATATATAATATATATAAAATACATAATACATATAAAATATATAATACATATATATAAAATACATAATACATATATAATATATATAAAATACATAATACACATAAAATATATAATATATATAATATATATATAATATATATAAAATACATAATACACATAAAATATATAATATATATAAAATACATAATACATATAAAATATATAATACATATATATAAAATACATAATACATATAATATATATATAATATATATATAATATATATAAAATACATAATACACATAAAATATATAATATATATAAAATACATAATATATATAAAATATATAATATATATAATATATATATAATATATATAAAATACATAATACACATAAAATTTATAATATATATATAAAATACATAATACATATAATATATATATAATATATCTAAAATACATAATACATATAATATATAGAAAATACATAATACACATAAAATATATAATACATATAATATATATAAAATACATAATACACATAAAATATATAATACATATAATATATATAAAATACATAATACATATATAATATATATAAAATACATAATACACATAAAATATATAATATATATAAAATACATAATATATATAAAATATATAATATATATAATATATATATAATATATATAAAATACATAATACACATAAAATATATAATATATATAAAATACATAATACACATAAAATATATAATACATATATATAAAATACATAATACACATAAAATATATAATATATATAATATATATATAATATATATAAAATACATAATACACATAAAATATATAATATATATAAAATACATAATACATATAAAATATATAATACATATATATAAAATACATAATACATATATAATATATATAAAATACATAATACACATAAAATATATAATATATATAAAATACATAATACATATATAATATATAATATATATAAAATACATAATACACATAAAATATATAATACATATATATAAAATACATAATACATATATAATATATATAAAATACATAATACACATAAAATATATAATATATATAAAATACATAATACATATAATATATATATATAATATATATAAAATACATAATACACATAAAATATATAATATATATATAAAATACATAATACATATAATATATATATATAATATATATAAAATACATAATACATATAATATATATATAATATATATAAAATACATAATACATATAATATATATATAATATATATAAAATACATAATACATATAATATATATATAATATATATAAAATACATAATACATATAATATATATATAATATATATAAAATACATAATACATATAATATATATATATATAATATATATAAAATACATAATACATATAATATATATATAATATATATAAAATATATAATACATATATATAAAATACATAATACATATATAATATATATATATAATATATATAAAATACATAATACATATAATATATATATAATATATATAAAATACATAATACATATAATATATATATAATATATATAAAATATATAATACATATATATAAAATACATAATACATATAATATATATATAATATATATAAAATACATAATACATATAATATATATATAATATATATAAAATATATAATACATATATATAAAATACATAATACATATAATATATATATAATATATATAAAATACATAATACATATAATATATATATAATATATATAAAATACATAATACATATAATATATATATAATATATATAAAATACATAATACATATAATATATATATAATATATATAAAATACATAATACATATAATATATATATAATATATATAAAATACATAATACATATAATATATATATAATATATATAAAATATATAATACATATATATAAAATACATAATACATATATAATATATATAAAATACATAATACACATAAAATATATAATATATATAATATACATAATACACATAAAATATATAATACATATATATAAAATACATAATACATATAATATATATATATAATATATATAAAATACATAATACACATAAAATATAATATATATATATAAAATACATAATACACAGTAATATCACGTTTGATTGCACTGGGGCTTTAACGTCGTCACGGCCTCTATTCAATCCGAAGCCTGCAATAAGAAAAGGGGGGAAGTGACATCATCATCTCCTTCCTGTGACCCATTTCTCCGATCATTCATTTCATCAGAGAGAACGGGGAGCTTATGAGAATCCTAATAAATAGCCTAGATTATGAAATGACAAAGTGTTTTCTTGTTGTTGTTTTTTCTTTTTCTCTCTTCTCCAGTGCAGACACACGTAGGATTTATCTTGTCCCCAGGCCCAGTCACGTGCTCCTGCTGCTCAGTCACGTGCTCCTGCTGCTCAGTCACGTGCTCCTGCTGCTCAGTCACGTGCTCCTGCTGCTCAGTCGGTTTTCTGTACTGTACACTCTAGGCTACAGCTTTCCCAGCCCTGCGTTCGCTAATGATGTTGTCTCAAGTGTACCTGCTCTTCAGACATCTCCCCTGCGTGCTGTGTATTTTCAAACTCTAAAAGTAGGATCTGCTGGGGACGACTCGGCACATTCTGGCTGTAATGAGGCAGTGCGGTATTGTGTGTCTCTAGGCAACAACATGAACAGTGTTTTGATGCGTGTGTAAAATAGAATCATTATAATTGAGGTGTTGTAGTCTCTCTCCTAATGAATTCTCACAGCATAACAACGATAAACCACTTTTCGCTCGTCAAGAAGGTCCCGGCACACGGCGTCACAAATACTTGAGTGGGGAAAAAATATATATATATAAGTATTGGTTAGAGATGTTCTTCAATTCCCCAGACACACACACTCACACACACACACACACACACACACACACACACACACACACACACTGAAACACACACACACACACACACACACACACTGAAACACACACACACACACACTGAAACACACACACACACACACACACACACACTGAAACACACACACACACACACACACACTGAAACACACACACACACACACTGAAACACACACACACACACACACACACACACACACACACACACACACACACACACACACACACACACACACACACACACACACACTGAAACACACACACACACACACACTGAAACACACACACACACACACACACACACACACTGAAACACACACACACACACTGAAACACACACACACACACTGAAACACTGAAACACACACACACTGAAACACACACACACACTGAAACACACACACACTGAAACACACACACACTGAAACACTGAAACACACACAGTAAAACGTCTCCCACTTTGCTTTACAGACCTGATAGTGACACCGACGAACAAGCCTTCAGCTTTGTTCCAGCCGGAGGAAAATGGGACCTCTACTCGTGATTCGATGTCATTTAGACACTCTGTAAAACCTCCCTCACACCTCACAGATGTTCCTCAGCTGTCGCCTCTCTCCACTTTAATAAAAACACCAACAGAGGCATAATTTGTCACCGTCACTATGAAATCATTCTCAGTAAAGTATGATTAAATGTTGAATTGAGGGAAGAGTTCAAGCTAATATTTTTTTTGGGGGGGGGGGGGGGGGGGGGGGGGGGGGGGTGTAGTAACACGTGCATAATGGGCTTCCTGTTTTAGAACAGGGTTTCTCTAACTCTGTCCTCCCCCCCCCCCCCACTACACAGCTGAAACGAATAATCCATGTTTTTTTGATGGTGATTTGGATATTTGAATGTAGAGCTGAAACAGGGTGGTAAGAACCCATTAAAACAGGGTCTGGGGAAATCCTGTTTTTAGACGACGTGAGCCATCCATTTGGAGTTTGGGCACAGTCCACTTCCTTTGTTAGTCTCCCCCCCCCCCCGGATCCCTCTCCACCTGGTTTGGTTGGGTTTTTAAGCAGCTAAATGGCTGCTTCTGAAGGAAATGAAGAATGTGTTCTATTATATTGTGACGGAAACCAATTATCTTAATGCGTGGCTCTTGTCCCTCCCTCGAGTCTCGATTCGCACCCTATTCCCTAAATAGTGCACTACTTTTGACCAGAGCCCTTTGTGGGGAATAGGCTACGGTTTAGGATGCGTCTCTGGGGAATCTGGGCTGAGGGCTGAGGTCTAAGGGGACTAATACAATGGCCACGTTAGCTGGAATGTTAATAGAAGGTTTGAGAGCCATCACACACACACACACACACACACACACCCTTCAACTTCCCTGCCGTCCTGTTTAGCCTGTCGGCCTGCTCAGTCAGGCTCAAAGACCAACCCGCATCTCTCACAGAGGTCGTTTTATGCTAGTACGGCTATGTGCTAATTGGGACTGCCGCAAGCACTCTTTTTATTATTTTCCACCAACTGTCCCCATGTTCTGTAAGGGTACGCCAGCCAGGGAGCGGCGTAGTGTCTGGCCACTGGGTAGAGGCGCTGCTCAGTGGCTTTCTGTTTGTAGTGAGGTATTACATCCCTAGGGATCTCTCTGGCTCTCTCGCTCCCTTCTCGTTCTCTCTACCCTCTCCCACTTGCTCTCTCGCTCCCCTCTCGCTCTCTCTACCCTCTCCCACTTGCTCTCGCGCTCCCCTCTCGCTCTCTCTACCCTCTCGCACTTGCTCTCTCGCTCCCCTCTCGCTCTCTCTCTCCCCTCTCCCTCTCTCCCCTCTCCTATCCATGCGGTCCTCTTTACCATTAGAAATAGAATCTAGTCATTCTATTTCTATGCTGTTTTTAACCAAAGCAGATCTCCATGGTAACCATTGTCCAGTCAAGCTGTAAGGTTCAGTGAGTGTATATAGCTGAGCAGTGCAGTTTGTGGTCTCTCTTCAGAAGACTAAATCCATCTTAGATCATAACAAGTCCTCCAGAAACAGCCCAGGAAACACACAGGGCGTGTCATTGTACTGTATTTTAATATTGTGTGATTCCTGGTGGAGACGAGTGTGTTTTTTTAAGAGATTGGTTGTCCACTGGTCTCCATTTTATTTTGTTCTGGTTTGATGTGTGTGTGGCTGTTCACCCCTGACAGAGTACACTGGGACAGAGTACACTGGGACAGAGTACACTGGGACAGAGTACACTGGGACAGAGTACACTGGGACAGAGTACACTGGGGACAGAGTACACTGGGGACAGAGTACACGGGGACAGAGTACACGGGGACAGAGTACACGGGGACAGAGTACACGGGGACAGAGTACACGGGGACAGAGTACACGGGGACAGAGTACACGGGGACAGAGTACACGGGGACAGAGTACACGGGGAGAGGGGAGACGAGGATGATAATTATTCAGGTCTAAAGTGGATGTAACACTGCAGTGTTTTAATGTTGTGTTGCGTTTTGTTTCCTGATTTAAAAAATAGATTTATATTTTTTCCCAGTTTTTCCTTATCACACCGTTGATCTGGTGTTGTCTTTTTAACGTTGCGTCGTTGTAGTCTTAACCTTTTGTATTGACGTTTGCGTCCTCTCCAGGTGCCGTTCCCAGCTCTTCAGGGGGAAGGGGTGGAGTATCTGGGCCGAGCCGACGACGCCGTCATCGCCATCTCCAACTACAGGCTCCACATCAAGTTCAAGGACTCCGTCATCAATGTAAGACATGATGAACACACAGCCTGCTTCCTAATGGCCCCCTCTAGCCTCATCATCCCCTGGTGCTTGGTCCTCCTCTAGCCTCATCATCCCCTGGTGCTTGGTCCTCCTCTAGCCTCCTCACCCCCTGGTGCTTGGTCCTCCTCTAGCCTCCTCACCCCCTGGTGTTTGGTCCTTCTCTAGCCTTCTCACCCCCTGGTGCTTGGTCCTCCTCTAGCCTCCTCACCCCCTGGTGCTTGGTCCTTCTCTAGCCTCCTCACCCCCTGGTGCTTGGTCCTTCTCTAGCCTCCTCACCCCCTGGTGCTTGGTCCTTCTCTAGCCTCCTCACCCCCTGGTGCTTGGTCCTTCTCTAGCCTCCTCACCCCCTGGTGCTTGGTCCTTCTCTAGCCTCCTCACCCCCTGGTGCTTGGTCCTCCTCTAGCCTCCTCACCCCCTGGTGCTTGGTCCTCCTCTAGCCTCCTCACCCCCTGGTGCTTGGGCCCCCTCCTCACCCCCTGGTGCTTGGGCCCCCTCCTCACCCCCGGTGCTTGGGCCCCCTCCTCACCCCCTGGTGCTTGGGCCCCCTCCTCACCCCCTGGTGCTTGGGCCCCCTCCTCACCCTCGGTGCTTGGCAGTGCGCTGGTCACCACAGAGAGCGATGCATTGAGCAGTGTCTCTGATCTCACCAGCCAGGACTGTTTTGACGTGGCCTCTGGGGTTTTAGGGAGCCGGCGCCAATGATTCCTTACTTGCGTAGACAGACACACACACACACACACACGTCCCCTCCTACTGACATCAGCCCCTGCTGTAATACAAACAGCCTAGTTGTTTTCATTCACTGACCTGGCAGAGAGATTCCTCCTCCCTCAGCTTGCAGAGGCCTTGTAGCAGGACTCACATAGGTCTGCACTGTCAGAGTTTATGCTTCCTTCATATCAAAATGTTAAATTCCCTGGGGTTTTTTTTCTCCCTTTACACTGTCTGTTTGCTCTGTTTGTTGAAAAGTATTCTGGGTAATATGTAGGGTTTAGCAACATTTCTAGTAGTAAACGTTAAGTAACATTTCTGAAAAGTGGCACGCCGTACAGTAGGTTTGGCATTCTGCCGATGTTTTCTCTGTCTATAGCCAGGATTGAGCGACATCTCAAAGAAGAGAAGTGAAGGATTGGCGTTTCACAGTGCAAGCAGGGTCCTGCACTGAACCTAGTCAGAGGCACAGATGAACTGTAGTAACCGTTAGTAACCGTTAGCCAACCAGCTCTCTCCCCTAAGCCACCTCCTTCTAATCGCTCTGTTCTCACCCTTTGAGCCCATTGAGGTTATTTCTCTTCTCTCCTTCTCTTCTCTCATTTTCTTCTCTTCTCTCCTTCTCTTCTCTCCTTCTCTTCTCTCCTTCTCTTTTCTCGTCTTCTCTCCTTCTCTTCTCTCCTTTTCTTCTCTTCTCTCCTTCTCTTCTCTTCTCTCCTTTTCTTCTCTCCTTTTCTTCTCTCCTTCTCTTCTCTCCTTCTCTTCTCTTCTCTCCTTCTCTTCTCTCCTTCTCTTCTCTCCTTCTCTTTTCTCGTCTTCTCTCCTTCTCTTCTCTCCTTCTCTTTTCTCGTCTTCTCTCCTCTTCTCTTCTCTTCTCTCCTTCTCTTCTCTTCTCTCCTTCTCTTCTCTCCTTCTCTTCTTCTCTCCTTCTCTTCTCTCCTTCTCTTCTCTCCTTCTCTTCTCTCCTTCTCTTTTCTCGTCTTCTCTCCTTCTCTTCTCTCCTTTTCTTCTCTTCTCTCCTTCTCTTCTCTTCTCTCCTTTTCTTCTCTCCTTTTCTTCTCTCCTTCTCTTCTCTCCTTCTCTTCTCTTCTCTCCTTCTCTTCTCTCCTTCTCTTCTCTCCTTCTCTTTTCTCGTCTTCTCTCCTTCTCTTCTCTCCTTCTCTTTTCTCGTCTTCTCTCCTCTTCTCTTCTCTTCTCTCCTTCTCTTCTCTTCTCTCCTTCTCTTCTCTCCTTCTCTTCTTCTCTCCTTCTCTTCTCTCCTTCTCTTTTCTCGTCTTCTCTCCTTCTCTTCTCTCCTTCTCTTCTCTCCTTCTCTTTTCTCGTCTTCTCTCCTTCTCTTCTCTCCTTTTCTCGTCTTCTCTCCTTTTCTTCTCTCCTTCTCTTCTCTCCTCTTCTCTTCTCTTCTCTTCTCTCCTTCTCTTCTCTCCTTCTCTTCTCTCCTTCTCTTTTCTCGTCTTCTCTCCTTCTCTTCTCTCCTTCTCTTTTCTCGTCTTCTCTCCTCTTCTCTTCTCTCCTTCTCTTCTCTTCTCTCCTTCTCTTCTCTCCTTCTCTTCTTCTCTCCTTCTCTTCTCTCCTTCTCTTCTCTCGTCTTCTCTCCTTCTCTTCTCTCCTTCTCTTCTCTCCTTTTCTTCTCTCCTTCTCTTGGTTGTGGTTCTACCTTGTGATTTTTTTTCTCTGCTTCAGTTTATTATCTTCCATCTTTAGCTCACTGTCTTTTGATGTTCCATTTAACCTCCACTTCCTTCTGTTTTATTTCTTTAGTTTAATCATTTTTCCATTTCTTCCCGTCTTGACACCGTTCTCTCTCTGCTCCCCCTCTTTCTCTCTCTCTCTCTGCTCTTTCTCTTTCTCTCTCTGCTCTCCCTCTTTCTCTCTCTGCTTCTCTCTCTGCTCTCCCTCTCTCTCTCTGCTTCGCTCTCTGCTCTCCCTCTTTCTCTCTCTGCTCCCCCTCTTTCTCTCTCTCTCTCTCTGCTCCCCCTCTTTCTCTCTCTCTCTCTGCTCCCCCTCTTTCTCTCTGCTCCCCCTCTTTCTCTCTCTCTCTCTGCTCTCCCTCTTTCTCTCTCTGCTCTCCCTCTTTCTCTCTCTGCTCTCCCTCTTTCTCTCTCTGCTCTCCCTCTTTCTCTCTCTGCTCTCCCTCTTTCTCTCTCTCTCTCTCTGCTCCCCCTCTGTCTCTCTCTCTCTCTGCTCCCCCTCTGTCTCTCTCTCTCTCTGCTCCCCCTCTTTCTCTCTCTCTCTCCTCCCCCTCTTTCTCTCTCTCTCTCTGCTCTCCCTCTTTCTCTCTCTCTCTGCTCCCCCTCTTTCTCTCTCTCTCTGCTCCCCCTCTTTCTCTCTCTCTGCTCCCCCTCTTTCTCTCTGCTCCCCCTCTTTCTCTCTCTCTCCCTCTGCTCCCCCTCTTTCTCTCTCTCTCTCTCTCTCTCTGCTCCCCCTCTTTCTCTCTCTCTCTCTCTCTCTCTGCTCCCCCTCTCTCTGCTCCCCCTCTTTCTCTCTCTCTCTCTCTCTCTCTCTCTCTGCTCCCCCTCTGTCTCTCTCTCTCTCTCTGCTCCCCCCCTCTCTCTCTCTCTGCTCCCCCTCTCTCTCTCTCTCTCTCTCTGCTCCCCCCCTCTCTCTCTCTCTCTCTCTCTGCTCCCCCCTCTCTCTCTCTCTCTCTCTCTGCTCCCCCCCTCTCTCTCTCTCTCTCTCTCTCTCTGCTCTCTCTCTCTCTCTCTCTCTCTCTGCTCCCCCTCTTTCTCTCTCTCTCTCTGCTCCCCCTCTTTCTCTCTCTCTCTCTCTCTCTGCTCCCCCCCTCTTTCTCTCTTTGCTCCCCCTTTTTGTCTCTGCTCCCCCTCGCTCGGTCTGTTTCTTCTCCCTCTCTGTTCCTGGTGCCTGTTACTGTGTTGTAGACCTATCCAGGTGTGGACAATCACATTTCTGTGAGTACATTGTGTCAATGGCAACCCTCGGCTCCCCCCCGTCCTCCCTCACAGTCTAGACGAGCTTCTGTCATTAATTCTCTGTTCGGTTCAGACTGACTGCTGCTCGATTAATGTGCACCCTAGAAGAATAAAATCTCATTTTAACTTTTCAATTGGAAGCAATCTAACCCCCCCCCCCACACACCCACCCACCCACCAGCGTGGATGGTGATTGGTCAGCCCCGATCAAAAGTCAAGCCTCATTGGGTAATTGTATAACTGTTGAGTTTGGAGTGACGTCATTAACACCTCTGACCCCGTGGACCAATAACAGAGCTGCGGTAATGGAACACGACAGGCTCAGCATGACAGAGGGAACACTCTAGAATCAGGCTCAGCATGACAGAGGGAACACTCTAGAATCAGGCTCAGCATGACAGAGGGAACACTCTAGAATCAGGCTCAGCATGACAGAGGGAACACTAGAATCAGGCTCAGCATGACAGAGGGAACACTCTAGAATCAGGCTCAGCATGACAGAGGGAACACTCTAGAATCAGGCTCAGCATGACAGAGGGAACACTCTAGAATCAGGCTCAGCATGACAGAGGGAACACTCTAGAATCAGGCTCAGCATGACAGGGAACACTCTAGAATCAGGCTCAGCATGACAGAGGGAACACTCTAGAATCAGGCTCAGCATGACAGAGGGAACACTCTAGAATCAGGCTCAGCATGACAGGGAACACTCTAGAATAGACCTCAGGCCTTGACCTAAAATGATTTATATGGTTGTATAATGGTTGTTGTTTTTGTATGAATGAGATTAACTGTGTGGCAATTTACTATATGACAACAATGAAAAGTGTAAATACCTTGACATATAAACTTTCTAGTTTATTGAAAGGTGATTTAACTTGCAATGTGATGATTTTATAAGGAAGTTCAAGTGATGCTGCTGTTTTTTAAAAGGCTAGATATTGGTGTTGCTATGGAGATGTTGTTGTGTGGTCCGTTTTAGGCCTATATACCTAAACAGAGGCTTGACTGAATTTACATAACCAATGGGGAGAGTTAAGTCTAGCACCAATGTCATCTTCCAATCCCCACTGAAGTGCTACCTCTGCTGTGTGTGTGGGGGGGGGGGGGGATGTCTGGCTACCTCCTCGGGCTCGCAGCCTACTCTACAATAGCGTAGCTAAACTAGAAGTGTTGTGGGTCCTGTGTAATGTCATGTCTCTCTGGCTCCCCCTACAGGTACCTCTGATGCTGATCGAGAGTGTGGAGAGCCGACACATGTTTCAACTGCACATCACCTGCAAGGACTCTAAAGTTGTCAGGTAAAAAGAGAGAAACTCCTATGGTGATTGGTCAGACTGATAACTACACTGGCCAGTGACCTATGGTGATTGGTCAGACTGATAACTACACTGGCCAGTGACCTGTGGTGATTGGTCAGACTGATAACTACACTGGCCAGTGACCTATGGTGATTGGTCAGATTGATAACTACACTGGCCAGTGACCTTTGGTGATTGGTCAGATTGATAACTACACTGGCCAGTGACCTATGGTTATTGGTCAGACTGATAACTACACTGGCCAGTGACCTATGGTGGTTGGTCAGACTGATAACTACACTGGCCAGTGACCTATGGTGATTGGTCAGATTGATAACTACACTGGCCAGTGACCTATGGTGATTGGTCAGACCGATAACTACACTGGCCAGTGACCTATGGTGATTGGTCAGACTGATAACTACACTGGCCAGTGACCTATGGTGGTTGGTCAGACTGATAACTACACTGGCCAGTGACCTATGGTGATTGGTCAGATTGATAACTACACTGGCCAGTGACCTATGGTGATTGGTCAGATTGATAACTACATTGGCCAGTGACCTATGGTGATTGGTCAGACTGATAACTACACTGGCCAGTGACCTATGGTGATTGGTCAGACTGATAACTACACTGGCCAGTGACCTATGGTGATTGGTCAGACTGATAACTACACTGGCCAGTGACCTGTGGTGATTGGTCAGACTGATAACTACACTGGCCAGTGACCTATGGTGATTGGTCAGACTTATAACTACACTGGCCAGTGACCTATGGTGATTGGTCAGACTGATAACTACACTGGCCAGTGACCTATGGTGATTGGTCAGATTGATAACTACACTGGCCAGTGACCTATGGTTATTGGTCAGACTGATAACTACACTGGCCAGTGACCTTTGGTGATTGGTCAGACTGATAACTACACTGGCCAGTGACCTATGGTGATTGGTCAGATTGATAACTACACTGGCCAGTGACCTATGGTGATTGGTCAGATTGATAACTACACTGGCCAGTGACCTATGGTGATTGGTCAGATTGATAACTACACTGGCCAGTGACCTGTGGTGATTGGTCAGATTGATAACTACACTGGCCAGTGACCTATGGTGATTGGTCAGATTGATAACTACACTGGCCAGTGACCTATGGTGATTGGTCAGACTGATAACTACACTGGCCAGTGACCTATGGTGATTGGTCAGACTGATAACTACACTGGCCAGTGACCTATGGTGATTGGTCAGATTTATAACTACACTGGCCAGTGACCTATGGTTATTGGTCAGACTGATAACTACACTGGCCAGTGACCTTTGGTGATTGGTCAGACTGATAACTACACTGGCCAGTGACCTATGGTGATTGGTCAGATTGATAACTACACTGGCCAGTGACCTATGGTTATTGGTCAGACTGATAACTACACTGGCCAGTGACCTTTGGTGATTGGTCAGACTGATAACTACACTGGCCAGTGACCTATGGTGATTGGTCAGATTGATAACTACACTGGCCAGTGACCTATGGTGATTGGTCAGATTGATAACTACACTGGCCAGTGACCTATGGTGATTGGTCAGATTGATAACTACACTGGCCAGTGACCTGTGGTGATTGGTCAGACTGATAACTACACTGGCCAGTGACCTATGGTGATTGGTCAGGTTGATAACTACACTGGCCAGTGACCTGTGGTGATTGGTCAGATTGATAACTACACTGGCCAGTGACCTATGGTGATTGGTCAGGTTGATAACTACACTGGCCACTGACCTGTGGTGATTGGTCAGATTGATAACTACACTGGCCAGTGACCTATGGTGATTGGTCAGGTTGATAACTACACTGGCCAGTGACCTGTGGTGATTGGTCAGGTTGATAACTACACTGGCCAGTGACCTATGGTGATTGGTCAGGTTGATAACTACACTGGCCAGTGACCTGTGGTGATTGGTCAGATTGATAACTACACTGGCCAGTGACCTATGGTGATTGGTCAGGTTGATAACTACACTGGCCAGTGACCTGTGGTGATTGGTCAGGTTGATGCCCCATGAATCAGGTTTTTTTCTACCAGATCAAAAATAAGATTTGTTTTCATAATAGTATTCATTTTTGATTCATGGTTGATTGATTTGACATTTAAAAAAAACGTTTTTTTTTTTTTTTTTTAATATTTAACTGCATTTATAAGCTCAGTTCTAAAACAAGGAGACTTGGCAATAGTCTCGTTTGTGTGTGTGTGTGGATGGATGGATTTTCCACAATATTTCTACTAGTGAGAACTGTTGAGAGAACGACCTCTTTGTTATTTTGCTCGGAGTTGGAAAACAGATGTCATGAAGTTTGCTTAAGAACTGGTTTGGCTCAAAAAACATTTAGATGGCTTTTTTTTGTGTTTTTTTTTGTTGTTGTAAAGACTTGAGTTTTCAACTGAACTAAGAGCCCACTTTCTCTCTCATAAACACACACACACATCAGAAGTATTTCCATGTCTTTGATTGTGATGGCTTTTACCACGTAATGCTGGTGTTTCTAGCTCCAACAGGGTCAGTAATGCTGGTGTTTCTAGCTCCAACAGGGCAGTAATGCTGGTGTTTCTAGCTCCAACAGGGCAGTAATGCTGGTGTTTCTAGCTCCAACAGGGCAGTAATGCTGGTGTTTCTAGCTCCAACAGGGGCAGTAATGCTGGTGTTTCTAGCTCAAACAGGGCAGTAATGCTTGTGTTTCTAGCTCCAACAGGGCAGTGTTGCTGGTGTTTCTAGCTCCAACAGAGCAGTAATGCTGGTGTTTCTAGCTCTATTCTAGCTCCAACAGGGGCAGTAATGCTGGTGTTTCTAGCTCCAACAGGGCAGTAATGCTGGTGTTTCTAGCTCCAACAGGGCAGTAATGCTGGTGTTTCTAGCTCCAACAGGGCAGTAATGCTGGTGTTTCTAGCTCAAACAGGGCAGTGTTGCTGGTGTTTCTAGCTCCAACAGGGCAGTAATGCTGGTGTTTCTAGCTCCAACAGGGGCAGTAATGCTGGTGTTTCTAGCTCTATTCTAGCTCCAACAGGGCAGTAATGCTGGTGTTTCTAGCTCCAACAGGGCAGTAATGCTGGTGTTTCTAGCTCCAACAGGGCAGTAATGCTGGTGTTTCTAGCTCCAACAGGGCAGTAATGCTTGTGTTTCTAGCTCCAACAGGGCAGTAATGCTTGTGTTTCTAGCTCCAACAGGGCAGTAATGCTGGTGTTTCTAGCTCCAACAGGGCAGTAATGCTGGTGTTTCTAGCTCCAACAGGGCAGTAATGCTGGTGTTTCTAGCTCCAACAGGGCAGTAATTCTGGTGTTTCTAGCTCCAACAGGGCAGTAATGCTGGTGTTTCTAGCTCCAACAGGGCAGTAATGCTGGTGTTTCTAGCTCCAACAGGGCAGTAATGCTGGTGTTTCTAGCTCCAACAGGGTCAGTAATGCTGGTGTTTCTAGCTCCAACAGAGCAGTAATGCTGGTGTTTCTAGCTCCAACAGGGCAGTAATGCTGGTGTTTCTAGCTCCAACAGTGCAGTAATGCTGGTGTTTCTAGCTCCAACAGGGTCAGTGTTGCTGGTGTTTCTAGCTCCAACAGGGTCAGTAATGCTGGTTTTTCTAGCTCAAACAGGGCAGTGTTGCTGGTGTTTCTAGCTCCAACAGGGCAGTAATGCTGGTGTTTCTAGCTCCAACAGGGGCAGTAATGCTGGTGTTTCTAGCTCTATTCTAGCTCCAACAGGGCAGTAATGCTGGTGTTTCTAGCTCTATTCTAGCTCCAACAGGGCAGTAATGCTGGTGTTTCTAGCTCCAACAGGGCAGTAATGCTGGTGTTTCTAGCTCCAACAGGGGCAGTAATGCTGGTGTTTCTAGCTCCAACAGGGGCAGTAATGCTGGTGTTTCTAGCTCTATTTTAGCTCCAACAGGGCAGTAATGCTGGTGTTTCTAGCTCCAACAGGGCAGTAATGCTGGTGTTTCTAGCTCCAACAGGGCAGTAATGCTGGTGTTTCTAGCTCCAACAGGGCAGTGTTGCTGGTGTTTCTAGCTCCAACAGGGCAGTGTTGCTGGTGTTTCTAGCTCCAACAGGGCAGTAATGCTGGTGTTTCTAGCTCCAACCGGGTCAGTAATGCTGGTGTTTCTAGCTCCAACAGGGCAGTGTTGCTGGTGTTTCTAGCTCCAACAGGGCAGTGTTGCTGGTGTTTCTAGCTCCAACAGGGCAGTAATGCTGGTGTTTCTAGCTCCAACCGGGTCAGTAATGCTGGTGTTTCTAGCTCCAACAGGGTCAGTAATGCTGGTGTTTCTAGCTCCAACAGGAACAGTAATGCTGGTGTTTCTAGCTCCAACAGGGCAGTAATGCTGGTGTTTCTAGCTCCAACAGGGCAGTAATGCTGGTGTTTCTAGCTCCAACAGTGCAGTAATGCTGGTGTTTCTAGCTCCAACAGGGTCAGTGTTGCTGGTGTTTCTAGCTCCAACAGGGTCAGTGTTGCTGGTGTTTCTAGCTCCAACAGGGTCAGTGTTGCTGGTGTTTCTAGCTCCAACAGGGTCAGTGTTGCTGGTGTTTCTAGCTCCAACAGGGTCAGTAATGCTGGTGTTTCTAGCTCCAACAGGGTCAGTAATGCTGGTGTTTCTAGCTCCAACAGGGTCAGTGTTGCTGGTGTTTCTAGCTCCAACAGGGTCAGTGTTGCTGGTGTTTCTAGCTCCAACAGGGTCAGTAATGCTGGTGTTTCTAGCTCCAACAGGGTCAGTAATGCTGGTTTTTCTAGCTCCAACAGGGTCAGTAATGCTGGTGTTTCTAGCTCCAACAGGGTCAGTGTTGCTGGTGTTTCTAGCTCCAACAGGGTCAGTGTTGCTGGTGTTTCTAGCTCCAACAGGGTCAGTGTTGCTGGTGTTTCTAGCTCCAACCGGGGCAGTAATGCTTGTGTTTCTAGCTCCAACAGGGCAGTAATGCTGGTGTTTCTAGCTCCAACAGGGTCAGTAATGCTGGTGTTTCTAGCTCCAACAGGGCAGTGTTGCTGGTGTTTCTAGCTCCAACAGGGCAGTAATGCTGGTGTTTCTAGCTCCAACAGGGCAGTAATGCTGGTGTTTCTAGCTCCAACAGGGCAGTAATGCTGGTGTTTCTAGCTCCAACAGGGCAGTAATGCTGGTGTTTTTAGCTCCAACAGGGCAGTAATGCTGGTGTTTCTAGCTCCAACAGGGTCAGTGTTGCTGGTGTTTCTAGCTCCAACAGGGTCAGTGTTGCGCGTGTAGCAGAGGAGATGTGTTGATAGAATTGAGGTAGCGTTTTTCCTCAGATTCCCTTTAATAAAGTCCCTAGCTACAATAAATGCTGTGGTTTCCAGTTTACACACAGTCCACTGTAGTTACTTGAGGGGGGGGGGGGGGGGGGATATACTCGGCAGTGATGATGACTGAAGAAAATTCTCTCGGGAGGTAATGCGGTCGCCATTTTGATGGCGAGGTATTTCAGATCGGGAGAACAAAAGGAAAAAGGACTTCCAGTACGTTGTCACAATTACACCATGAGTTATTAATAATTAAACAAACCCCTTCTGGCTTTCTTTTTCCTGGAGACTTCTGTCTTCCTGTCCACGCGATGGTCGATAATGTGGTGACACTGTGATGATGTGGTGACACTGTGATGATGTGGTGACACTGTGATGATGTGGTGACACTGTGATGATGTGGTGACACTGTGATGATGTGGTGAGACTGTGATGATGTGGTGACACTGTGATTATGTGGTGAAACCGTGATGATGTGGTGACACTGTGATGATGTGGTGAGACTGATGTGGTGACACTGTGATGATGTGGTGACACTGATGATGTGGTGAGACTGATGATGTGGTGACACTGTGATTATGTGGTGACACTGTGATGATGTGGTGACACTGTGATGATGTGGTGACACTGTGATGATGTGGTGACACTGTGATGATGTGGTGACACTGTGATGATGTGGTGACACTGATGATGTGGTGACACTGCGATGATGTGGTGAGACTGTGATGATGTGCTGAGACTGCGATGATGGGGTGAGACTGATGATGTGGTGAGACTGATGATGTTGTGAGACTGCGATGATGTGGTGAGACTGATGATGTGCTGAGACTGTGATGATGTGGTGAGACTGCGATGATGTGGTGAGACTGCGATGATGTGGTGAGACTGCGATGATGTGGTGAGACTGCGATGATGTGGTGAGACTGCGATGATGTGGTGAGACTGCGATGATGTGGTGAGACTGCGATGATGTGGTGAGACTGCGATGATGTGGTGAGACTGCGATGATGTGGTGAGACTGCGATGATGTGGTGAGACTGCGATGATGTGGTGATGATGTGGTGAAACTGTGATGATGTGGTGAGACTGATGATGTGGTGAGACTGATGATGATGTGGTGAAACCGTGATGATGTGGTGATAATGTGGTGAGACTGTGATGATGTGGTGACACTGTGATGATGTGGTGAAACTGTGATGATGTGGTGACACTGTGATGATGTGGTGAAACTGTGATGATGTGGTGAGACTGCGATGATGTGGTGAGACTGCGATGATGTGGTGAGACTGCGATGATGTGGTGAGACTGCGATGATGTGGTGAGACTGCGATGATGTGGTGAGACTGCGATGATGTGGTGAGACTGCGATGATGTGGTGATGATGTGGTGAAACTGTGATGATGTGGTGAGACTGATGGTGATGTGGTGAGACTGATGATGATGTGTGAGACTGTGATGATGTGGTGAGACTGTGATGATGTGGTGAGACTGTGATGATGTGGTGAGACTGTGATGATGTGGTGAGACTGTGATGATGTGGTGAAACCGTGGTGAGACTGTGATGATGAGGTGACACTGATG
>NC_048574.1:6690175-6695175 GCF_013265735.2 Oncorhynchus mykiss | reverse complement strand
ACAATCTCACTTTGGATATCTGAGAATGGAAAAACCCCTCTCTCTAATACACTCTCACCTAAAATGGCGTCAAACAGTCTTGATAATTACCCTGCTTTTCTGTGTGTTTTAAATGTCTATTATTATTTATCTCGGGGCTTTTATTTAGAGCTCGCCAGTGTTGATACCATCTACACTACCGTTCAAACGTTTGGGCTCGCTTAGAAATGTCCTTGTTTTTTGAAAGAAAAGCAAAACAGACAAAAAAACGTCCATTTAAAATGACATCAAATTGATCAGAAATGCAGTGTAGACATTGTTAATGTTGTAAATGACTATTGTAGCTGGAAAGGTCAATTTTGTTATGGAATATCTACATAGGTGTACAGAGGCCCATTTAAAACAGCAACCATCACTCCTGTGTTCCAATGGCACGTTGTGTTAGCTAATCCAAGTTTATAACTTTTAAAAGGCTAATTGAACATTAGAAAACCCTTTTGTAAGTATGTTAGCACAGCTGAAAACTGTTGTTCTGATTTAAAGAAGCAATAAAACTGGCCTTCTCTAGACTAGTTGAGTATCTGGAGCATCAGCATTTGTGGGTTTGATTACAGGCTCAAAATGGCCAGAAACAAAGACCTTTCTTCTGAAACTATTCTTGTTCTGAGAAACTGAAGTTCTCGTACAACGCTGTGTACTACTCCCTTCACAGAACAGCACAAACTGGCTCTAACCAGAATAGAAAGAGGAGTGGGAGGCCCCGGTTCAAAGGAGGACAAGTACATTAGAGTGTCTAGTTTGAGAAAGAGACGCCTCACAAGTTCTCAACTGCCAGCTTCATTAAACAGTACCCGCAAAACACCAGTCTCAACGTCAACAGTGAAGAGGCGACTCCGGGATGCTGTTCCTCTGTCCAGTTTCTGTGTTCTTTGCCCATCTTAATCTTTTATTTTTATTGGCCAGTCTGAGATATGGCTTTTTCTTTGCAACTCTGCCGAGAAGGCCAGCATCCCAGAGTCTCCTCTTCACTGTGTATATATCCCAACCTCTCTCCTCTCCTGGTGTCTATATCCTAACCTCTCTCCTCTCCTGGTGTCTATATCCTAACCTCTCTCCTCTCCTGGTGTCTATATCCTAACCTCTCTCCTCTCCTGGTGTCTATATCCTAACCTCTCTCCTCTCCTGGTGTCTATATCCTAACCTCTCTCCTCTCCTGGTGTATATATCCTAACCTCTCTCCTCTCCTGGTGTCTATATCCTAACCTCTCTCCTCTCCTGGTGTATATATCCTAACCTCTCTCCTCTCCTGGTGTATATATCCTAACCTCTCTCCTCTCCTGGTGTCTATATCCTAACCGCTCTCCTCTCCTGGTGTCTATATCCTAACCTCTCTCCTCTCCTGGTGTCTATATCCTAACCTCTCTCCTCTCCTGGTGTCTATATCCTAACCTCTCTCCTCTCCTGGTGTCTATATCCTAACCTCTCTCCTCTCCTGGTGTCTATATCCTAACCTCTCTCCTCTCCTGGTGTCTATATCCTAACCTCTCTCCTCTCCTGGTGTCTATATCCTAACCTCTCTCCTCTCCTGGTGTCTATATCCTAACCTCTCTCCTCTCCTGGTGTCTATATCCTAACCTCTCTCCTCTCCTGGTGTATATATCCTAACCTCTCTCCTCTCCTGGTGTCTATATCCTAACCTCTCTCCTCTCCTGGTGTCTATATCCTAACCTCTCTCCTCTCCTGGTGTCTATATCCTAACCTCTCTCCTCTCCTGGTGTATATATCCTAACCTCTCTCCTCTCCTGGTGTATATATCCTAACCTCTCTCCTCTCCTGGTGTATATATCCTAACATCTCTCCTCTCCTGGTGTATATATCCTAACATCTCTCCTCTCCTGGTGTCTATATCCTAACCTCTCTCCTCTCCTGGTGTCTATATCCTAACCTGTCTCCTCTCCTGGTGTCTATATCCTAACCTCTCTCCTCTCCTGGTGTCTATATCCTAACCTCTCTCCTCTCCTGGTGTATATATCCTAACCTCTCTCCTCTCCTGGTGTCTATATCCTAACCTCTCTCCTCTCCTGGTGTCTATATCCTAACCTCTCTCCTCTCCTGGTGTCTATATCCTAACCTCTCTCCTCTCCTGGTGTATATATCCTAACCTCTCTCCTCTCCTGGTGTATATATCCTAACCTCTCTCCTCTCCTGGTGTCTATATCCTAACCTCTCTCCTCTCCTGGTGTCTATATCCTAACCTCTCTCCTCTCCTGGTGTATATATCCTAACCTCTCTCCTCTCCTGGTGTATATATCCTAACATCTCTCCTCTCCTGGTGTATATATCCTAACATCTCTCCTCTCCTGGTGTCTATATCCTAACCTCTCTCCTCTCCTGGTGTCTATATCCTAACCTCTCTCCTCTCCTGGTGTCTATATCCTAACCTCTCTCCTCTCCTGGTGTCTATATCCTAACCTCTCTCCTCTCCTGGTGTATATATCCTAACCTCTCTCCTCTCCTGGTGTCTATATCCTAACCTCTCTCCTCTCCTGGTGTATATATCCTAACATCTCTCCTCTCCTGGTGTCTATATCCTAACCTCTCTCCTCTCCTGGTGTCTATATCCTAACCTCTCTCCTCTCCTGGTGTATATATCCTAACCTCTCTCCTCTCCTGGTGTATATATCCTAACCTCTCTCCTCTCCTGGTGTCTATATCCTAACATCTCTCCTCTCCTGGTGTCTATATCCTAACCTCTCTCCTCTCCTGGTGTATATATCCTAACCTCTCTCCTCTCCTGGTGTCTATATCCTAACCTCTCTCCTCTCCTGGTGTCTATATCCTAACCTCTCTCCTCTCCTGGTGTCTATATCCTAACCTCTCTCCTCTCCTGGTGTATATATCCTAACCTCTCTCCTCTCCTGGTGTCTATATCCTAACCGCTCTCCTCTCCTGGTGTCTATATCCTAACCTCTCTCCTCTCCTGGTGTCTATATCCTAACCTCTCTCCTCTCCTGGTGTCTATATCCTAACCTCTCTCCTCTCCTGCCAGGTTGTGCTCCAGCTATCCCCAGCAGCTGCTGGTCCCAGTGTGGATCACAGACAAGGAGCTGGAGAGTGTGGGTTCCTTCAGATCCTCCAATAGAATCCCTGTGGTCGTCTATAGGTAGGTACACACGACTACACCTACACACACACACCATACTCTACACACACACTACTACACACTATACACACACACCATACTACACTCACACACCATACTACACACACACACACACACACACACACACACCATACTACACACACACACACACACACCATACTACACACACACACACACACCACACACACACACACACACACCATACTACACACACACACACCATACTACACACACACACACCATACCACACACACACACACACACACCATACCACACACACACACACACACACCATACCACACACACACACACACACACACACACACACACACACCATAACACACACACACACACACACACACACACACACACACCATACTACACACACACACCATACCACACACACACACACACACACACACCATACTACACGCACACACACCATACCACACACACACACACCATACCACACACACACACACCATACCACACACACACACACACCATACTACACACACACACACACACACACACACCATACTACACACACACCATACTACACTGAGTTGTCAACCGTCTTGGCGCGAGCAGGCCTTCCCCTGGTGGAAGAGAAGCTCTGTCTTGTCGAGGTTGAGCTTGAGGTGGTGGGCTGTCATCCAAGCTGAGATATATGTTGCTACCTGGGTGTCAGAGAGGGGAGGGGAGAACACACACACACACGTTCCAAATATCCTCACCATACCCAGCCTATGGACCAACCCATTCTAAACACATGGCTAATGTGTTGACCTGCTCTGGTTTTCGTGATGCGTGTTTACTGATGGTTAGTCCCCTCTCCTTACCGTCCTACCAGGCACCAGAGGAACGGGGCGGTGATCGCTCGCTGCAGCCAACCAGAGATCAGCTGGTGGGGCTGGAGGAACACAGAGGACGAGTACCTGGTAACATCCATCGCTAAGGCCTGTCTCATGGACCCCGGGACCAGGTTCACTTGTGAGGCCCTGGCCTGCAGCCAACCCCGAGGGGAAGGCCCAGACAGCTCTGACAGCGACTTTGGTAAGGATCTGATCTGATTTGTAGGCGTATTTATTGACCTTGGGGAAGTAACACTTCATCATCATGCATTATACCAGCAGGCTTTAAGTTGAATGCTACCAGCCTTCACTTTACGAGACAAACAGACAGACAGAGAAGACATTCTCATTAACAGCAATAACCTGGAGAGGGGAGAGGAGAGGGTAGTGAGAGGAGAGGGTAGTGAGAGGAGAGGGTAGTGAGAGGAGGGGGTAGTGAGAGGAGGGGGTAGTGAGAGGAGGGGGTAGTGAGAGGAGGGGGTAGTGAGAGGAGGGGGTAGTGAGAGGAGGGGGTAGTGAGAGGAGGGGGTAGTGAGAGGAGAGGGTAGTGAGAGGAGAGGGTAGTGAGAGGAGAGGGTAGTGAGAGGAGAGGGTAGTGAGAGGAGAGGGTAGTGAGAGGAGAGGGTAGTGAGAGGAGAGGGTAGGGAGAGGAGAGGGTAGTGAGAGGAGAGGGTAGTGAGAGGAGAGGGTAGTGAGAGGAGAGGGTAGTGAGAGGAGAGGAGAGGGGAGGGGAGAGAGAGGAGAGGGTAGTGAGGGGAGAGGGTAGTGAGGGGAGAGGGTATGGTGGAGAGGGGAGGGTAGAGGGGGTAGAGAGGATAGGAGAGGGTAGAGATGAGAGGGTAGAGATGAGAGGGTAGAGATGAGAGGGTAGAGAGAGGAGAGGGTAGTGAGAGGAGAGGGTAGTGAGAGGAGAGGAGAGGGGAGGGGAGAGAGAGGAGAGGGTAGTGAGAGGAGAGGGTAGTGAGAGGAGAGGAGAGGGTAGTGAGAGGAGAGGGGAGGGGAGG